>NC_091821.1:243823492-244129742 GCF_038994185.2 Dermacentor albipictus | reverse complement strand
CAGGCAGGCAGGCAGGCAGGCAGGCAGGCAGGCAGGCAGGCAGGCAGGCAGGCAGGCAGGCAGGCAGGCAGGCAGGCAGGCAGGCAGGCAGGCAGGCAGGCAGGCAGGCAGGCAGGCAGGCAGGCAGGCAGGCAGGCAGGCAGGCAGGCAGGCAGGCAGGCAGGCAGGCAGGCAGGCAGGCAGGCAGGCAGGCAGGCAGGCAGGCAGGCAGGCAGGCAGGCAGGCAGGCAGGCAGGCAGGCAGGCAGGCAGGCAGGCAGGCAGGCAGGCAGGCAGGCAGGCAGGCAGGCAGGCAGGCAGGCAGGCAGGCAGGCAGGCAGGCAGGCAGGCAGGCAGGCAGGCAGGCAGGCAGGCAGGCAGGCAGGCAGGCAGGCAGGCAGGCAGGCAGGCAGGCAGGCAGGCAGGCAGGCAGGCAGGCAGGCAGGCAGGCAGGCAGGCAGGCAGGCAGGCAGGCAGGCAGGCAGGCAGGCAGGCAGGCAGGCAGGCAGGCAGGCAGGCAGGCAGGCAGGCAGGCAGGCAGGCAGGCAGGCAGGCAGGCAGGCAGGCAGGCAGGCAGGCAGGCAGGCAGGCAGGCAGGCAGGCAGGCAGGCAGGCAGGCAGGCAGGCAGGCAGGCAGGCAGGCAGGCAGGCAGGCAGGCAGGCAGGCAGGCAGGCAGGCAGGCAGGCAGGCAGGCAGGCAGGCAGGCAGGCAGGCAGGCAGGCAGGCAGGCAGGCAGGCAGGCAGGCAGGCAGGCAGGCAGGCAGGCAGGCAGGCAGGCAGGCAGGCAGGCAGGCAGGCAGGCAGGCAGGCAGGCAGGCAGGCAGGCAGGCAGGCAGGCAGGCAGGCAGGCAGGCAGGCAGGCAGGCAGGCAGGCAGGCAGGCAGGCAGGCAGGCAGGCAGGCAGGCAGGCAGGCAGGCAGGCAGGCAGGCAGGCAGGCAGGCAGGCAGGCAGGCAGGCAGGCAGGCAGGCAGGCAGGCAGGCAGGCAGGCAGGCAGGCAGGCAGGCAGGCAGGCAGGCAGGCAGGCAGGTAGGTAGGTAGGTAGGTAGGTAGGTAGGTAGGTAGGTAAAGCGCGCGCTGCCCCAACAGCCGCTGCGCGCTCATTTTCCAGCCTTCTCTGCGCGCCTCTCTCTCGTTGCTTTTCCACTCCTCCGAACATGAATGGGCCGAGCCCTTAGCTCTACGCCGCGCCACCCTCTGAAACATGAATGGATCGCACCAACTGTGCTGCTACCAGATTGCTCGCTGGCTCCTCATTCAGCGCAGTCCTGCAAACAGCTTAATCGCTCATTTTCGTCATTGTTAATTGTGTCGAAATCCTTCCTGGCCACGCAGTTTCTCAGCCTCGTTTGACTCACTGCCGAAACGGAAGATGGCTGATCCGCCCGCTGATCATTGGCAATGCACGACGTTGCCGGTGAAAAGAAAGCACACGGCTATAGATTTGGAAACTAAGTGCTTCTAACCGATGAGGCGATCATTGTGAATGAGCTTGCATCGGATAACAACGGCGACAATGGCAGTGATGAGGCAGTAGGGCAGGCTGCCTCAATGTTGTTCTCACAGGAGGCCTGACAGATGATTCAGTCTCCTCCCGGTGCTTCGTTTTCACGAGGAACCTTCCGTTGCACTACGCGGAGCACCTGTATGCCTTGGAGAAGGACGTCACCAAGCTTCGCGTAAAGCATGCAATGCTGACGGACATAGGGTTTTCTCATGCAAGCCAGTGAGAAGTACGTGGCGAGATGCTTGTGGCGATCTCGCCTCAGCGTTTCTTTCGGATTTCTCAAGCTGGCTGCCGTTGCAACCTTCTCGCATTTTTGAAAGGGCCCCTTTTGAGGCCACCAAAGCGATGCCTCGGCAGCGCTTTTCACACGTGACCCCTCTTTGCAGTTGTTATAGCAGTCCCATTCTTTTAACGCAGACAGCCGCGGCTTGTTACACCCGATCAGAGGGCCCAGGAAGCAATTAAACGAGTGAACACAATCAGCAACCGGATGGAAGAAAGTGGTGGGGAGGGGTACTAGCCTCCCCACCATTATAGTTTTTTCACCAGAGCTCTGCCATCCCCATAGTTTGACTTTTTTTATGCAACCCGGTTATAACAATTATCGGTAATAACAACGGAAGCTTCGTGGCAATTGAATATTGTTATAAGTGGGTTCAACTCTACTAACAAAATATGGAGCTTTCCCAACGAGGTCATTGGCCTCGTTGCCTAATTTGGTAAAGTAATGGTAAAATAATGCCTAATTTGGTAAAGCAAGACATAGTGGATGCATTCAATGATTATTTCATAAAAGTAGGCTCACAATTTACCACTCAGTTCACTGACATGACAAACCTTGTCTCTACAGCTAAGTCTATATTAAATACCTGCGTTTTTCATTTAACAGAGCGGTCTGAAATTTTACAAATAGTCTAGTGCTTTCAAGTAAACAAAGCAGTTGGTCTGGATGCAATCACAATTACGCTTGTTAAGGATGATGCAGATATTCTAGGGATACACTTCCAGAATTTGTATAATCACTCCCTAGACTCAGGGCTATACCCTGGTGACTAAAACAGTTAAGGTAGTGCCAGTTCATAAGGATAGGGATCATTCTATACCGTCAAGCTACAAACAAATATTCATTTTTAGTGCAAGAAACCAACTTTTTGAAAAAAATAATCCATAAATAGGGTAGACTCCTTAAATGGAACCTCAAGGGACCAGGGAAATTAATTCCATTAATCAGGAGTTCCATTTAGAAGCAAAGCTGAAGGGTAATATGAATACAAAAGCCACCAACCATGAGAATGGTCTTCCGTTTAAGTGGCAGTTCCACTTAAGTGATTTCCATTTATCCAGATCAAGCATATCAGCGCTACCCACCAGCATGGTTTTAGAACTGGGAGATCAATTTCTGCCGCAGTTTTCGTTCTCGGCCAGAGATTAATACCGCTCTCTACAATAATCAAATCACCGTTGCAGTATTTTAAGGCAGCAAAAAAGCAGTCGACACGGTCTCTCATGACGTTCTTGCGCACAAACTTCACAGGTATGGGTTCAGAGGCAAATCATTGGAGATATTTACAAGCTACCTGTCTATACCGTGAATTACGTGAATAACTACTATTGCGGGTTACGAGCTTGTGTATTTTTTTCCCATTTTTATGAAATTTGTGTGTGCCATATGAAAATGAAAAGTTAAATTTGTTAAATGGATCCTGTCACTAGCTGCGATGGCTACAGGGCCCAACAATATTTTGTGTATGTGTAGTGAATTTTTTGGCAGAAATAAAGAAATCAAATGAAAAAGTAAGTAAAACCGTGAGCGGTCAGGCTACAGGCCTGAGCTGATGTACAGCTCAGGCCTGGCCAGGACATTCTTGTCTGTTGCAACATCCTCAAGGTTTCCGCTGCAACACCTGCATCTGCTCAGCCGGCTGGACACAACAGTGCTCTAGTCATCATTAACTGGCTGCTTTGCCTCATCACTGGTTTGGCGAGATCGTTGCCGCTTCCATCATCGACTCACCTGCACCTATCAATCAGCGATCAACTATTCTTGATAATACTAAGCCGCGTGCTCCCAAGTGATTTTTTTTTCCATGCCATTTGGTATTCTAGCGCTCTGTTAATAGACATTTATAGTATAGCGTACGCTAAGCAGCGGATGTTTGTTGCAGTTTTAGTTGCCCTGAGATATCTTCAGATCTCAGAGGCCACATGCCGTCATTGGAACTATCTCCAAACTGCAGCGATCTCGACAACTCTACAAGGTTATTCATAATACTGTCGTCGAAACGGCCCGAGACTAAGCGAAAGCTGTTAACACAGGCATTTGCTACGAATGAAATGAATTTTACAAAAGCAATGCCAAATTCAATTCGAAGCAGGCAGCCGGGACCGCCGCCATGTTTTCCACAAACTACGCAAAGACATTAACACTAAGTCTGAGAAATAGTGTGCGTACACTACACGCTATATTATAGCGTACGCTAAAGTAAAACTGTCTAATGTCTTTTCGATACATACCGTGCTGTTAACCGTCTCAAGTGTCTGATAGCTACTTCTCGTTTCTTGCGTGCATTAAATGTCATGCACCACTGTTAATAAATGACTTCTGTCCTTAATTGGGTCCTCTGAGGTTTTGCATCAGCGACCCACAGAAAAAAAAAAGAAGAAAAAAAGAACTGCATCACAGGCAGCTAATCGAATATAACTTGATTTTAACCACATGTGAAATTATCGCTTTTCATAATTATAAACTTCGTGTGATAAGCATAACATGAATTTTCTGCTACACTTACACTGCTGTATGAAATTCACACTCCTGAATAAAAGTGCAACCGTATGCACGAGATTTTCGAGCGATGGCGACAAGTGACAGGTTTTGCAGTCACTGAAGGTGATCAGTCGCTGCTGCTTGTCGCCAAGAAGTTCATGCAGAGACTACTGCCACGGACAGTTTGATTGCAGAACATGCACGCAAGCAGTATGCCTGCTTCAATCTGAATTTGCCCTCTGCTGCGACAGTAAAGAATAAATACTAAAATGAGCCATTGCTTAGTCTCTCTCGTCTCACACTGAGGACTAAGTACTGGCTCTGTCTTGTCATTATCATTGAGATTGGTTGTTTGTTTTAGTGCTGTTAAGGCCAAAGATGCCAATGAAAGCAGCAAAAGTTTCAAAATTTGCTCACCAGATGGCGTCACATTTAACACTGGCAGCATGGAACGGACCTCCACTGGCACATTAAAGCTATATCTTGTACACTGCGGTTAAAACATAACCTCATGGCAAGTTTTGCGACTTATGTACGGATTAATGATAGTATACAGGGTGTTTCAGCTAACTTGGGCCAAATTTTACGATGTAGAAGTTATAAGCCTATTGAGAAATATCCATATAACTCTTTTCCATGATGAAAGCTGCAGTTTTTAATTTTTTTGGGCTGCAAATATAGTGTGCAATATTTCAAAAAGCACTTGACTAAGTGCTGACATAAGTGCCCTCAATCATGCTAGCAAGGAAGAATTCATTCTGCATGCAGACCAAAGGCGAGTAGTGCACAGAAACGTGCAACCTTTCTCATTTATATTGAACACACTGAAATTATGTGTGGCACACACTTCCCAGTTTTTAAATGCGATTAACATTCCTTGGGAACATCACCCAGTTTGCCCTATATATGCATGTCCACACCCAACCTCTTTCACGCTAACTTGGGCAACTGGGTAGAGCATCCGGCTGTTGTGCCGAGGGAACCAGGTGCAAAAACCGCCAGGCCAACTTGGGTGAGTGGGTACGCAACACTGAGTATGTGCCGCTATTCAATTAACTTCACACCCGCCAAGGTCACAGGATAGGTGCTACTTTTTATAATTTTCATACAGGACGTACAATTATACACCCTTCATGAGATAGATTGCTAAGTGCATTAAAATTGCCAATCATCTCCTAATGGAAGTACTTTTAACCTGAAAAGTTTAACAAGCAACAAACTACGTCAAAACCCCTGCCAATATGTCAGCAAGACTGTCTGCACATTAGAACAATATGCATCTTTTATTCTCTTGGAATTGCAATTTCTCCCAGTGAGAAGCATTGTATGCAACAGAACCTATCACTATATTTTAGCTGAACACCACTACACCACCACTAGTACTGCTCTTTGTGAACAAGCAATTAGTAAAACAAATAGAGCAGACTCCTGTTATGAACGCAAAGGAACATGAAAATCTCTTCATTCTAACAGGTGTTATTCATAAAACTCGAATCTATTTTTGGAGCACCCAAACATCCATGACACAAAAGAATGAAACAGATAAAACTCTAAACACAGATGTAGACAGAATTTGCACATTTTGTAGTTTTATGCGCTATAATGGAATTATTGGTTGTTTGGCCGTGCTTTGCCATGTTGCAAAACCTGGCTTTTGACTTAGCTTCCTCCAAAACCCTTCAATAACCTCATGCTCCTGCTAACACAAAAGCACCAAGTATTCAGGACATTGTCACCGGCATCATCTGCAAATAGCAATGCTTCTTGAGCCTCTTGTGGAATGTCTTGTGCTAAGCCTGCAGAGGCACCTTGAACACCTCATTATTTTTGTTAGCCCTGCTTGTTTGAGCATCACTGACACTGGAAAAGGTACGTCCACAGAATCATATACATCATGCTTAGCAAGCAAGAGTTGCCTCATCCAAGATTACCAGTACGGCTGAACAGAGTAGCACATTCCATTGACGCCTCTGCAAGGTTGGTGGAACCTTAATTTGCAACTTAAGAAACAATAATGTTCAGTGTTTCTTGCATAAAAAATTTGCCTTATCAGAGTCATCTTTACAGTACTACTAACATTGCTTTTAGGCTACAACCCTAGAATAACTCACATTAGCTAGAAATTGCGAGTTATGTTGCAGAGGACAACCCCCCAACCACTAGGTACAGTGGTGTCAGAAGTTCATTTTCTTATTTAGTCTTCTTTCCTCAGACTCCTGGATCTAAAACACTGTTCTAACGCTTCAAATTCTGTACTGGGTAATCAAATACTGTCACACAGTCATTTTTTTCAGCAGCTCGCAACATTCAGGCCAGCTAAAGCAAATTATTGTCATGTTCATCTTTAACAATCCAAGCATGCTGGAAGAAGCAGCAATGCCGAGCGAGGCGTCCCATTGAGAATGATGCTTCACCAAAGTGTCAACGTTCTCACCCTTGGCAACATCAGTCCAGGGGAGGTATTCTGCAAGCGTCCACCTGGTGGACCGTGTATTTCAGCTGCCGCCGATTGGTGGGAGCTGAACCAGAGGGAAGGAAACTGGTTGCGAGAGCCTTTTTTCTTGCTGGTTCCCCAGCCCAGCCAATCGATACTTCAGCAGCAGTCAAAAATCGACATGGCCACTAAGTGGACACTTACACAAATTACCTGCCATGGTTTCTCAGTGGCTATGGTGTTAGGCTGCTGAGCACAAGGTCGCGGGATCGAATCCCGGCCACGGCGGCCGCATTTCGATGGGGGCGAAAACAGCCGTGTGCTTAGATTTAGGTGCATGTTAAAGAACCCCAGGTGGTCGAAATTTCCGGAGTCCTCCACTACGGTGTGCCTCATAATCAGAAAGTGCTTATGGTACGTAAAATCCCACAATTTAATTTTTTACATACATCACAAGATGCCCCAAGCAAGAATACAAGGCTTGTGTTCACGACAGCTTCGAAAGGTGTTGCAGAAACACCTTGAGCAGTTACTATTGCAAGCTTACGGTGTCAGTGCAGGTGTGCATGAAAACTTGAAGCTTACAGTCTAACGAAATGTTCAGAGACTTTTAACCAATTTTTTTTTCAGCCCAAATTTGTATGTTTTGCAACCACTTTATTTTAGAATGGCGTGAAAATTTTTTGTAAGAGTACATACAAGAGATCCAGTGCTCCAGTTGAGGCTGTTCCATTCAAAGATCTTTTACTTCTGCATGCAGTGGGATGCAATGGAGCTGGGAGAGGTCACAAGCTGTTGCTTTCCAACCGTTTATTTCACTTGGAGCCAGGTGGTCATCAAATCCAAAGAAAAAAAAAAATTGTTCACTGCCTGAAGGGAGGCAACATGAGGATAGTGGAAAGCAAACAAGGCTTTTTCTTTCTTGAGGTGATATATTTGCAACTGTTGATTACAACACATGCACGCGCGCACACACAAAAAAAGACAAGCAGCACCACAAAATAATGTATATAATGTTCAAGGTCTTGGGGTAAAATGCACTTCCATTCATTCAGTGTTCTAATCAAGGCAAACCCCAATTTTGCCCAGACACAAGAACTATGCTTTTTTTTTTTGTGAGGAGTATTGTATGTACATCAGTGGTGTGTTACCATGCAAATTTCACAATTCCGCATTCAAAAGCAAATTCGATAAAGCCAGGATTTTCTATGCCATACAGACAGGCCAAGGCTGAAAAAACCACATGAAGAGTGACCCAATTTCAGAATGCATGCATTAACAATACTCATTTTATTGAGGAAATGGCATAATTCCACTGTACACAAAGCTACGTTACCCTTGACAAGGGAGCAACGACTACCGAGAGCCAACACGTGGGCATGCTGGCATGCTTACCCTTACATAAGTATTTGAAACACAGCTCTGAGGGAATGCCATGAGGTGATGGAACTATCACTGGGTATCACCCATCTGAAAGCAACTTCAGCTTCAAGGTGACAGAAAGCTTGTCCACCACCACCTTGGAGCAGGCACTTGTTAAAAGCAGATTGCCCTCCCTTAAACAATATCTCAAAGTGCAAGAAACGCCTTAGCACAAGCTGCTTGCATATGGCCCAAATAATGAGCATGAGGTTTTCCAGCCTTGTCCTGTGTCTGGCAGGAATGACATGCACATATTTCCTTTTTTTAACATAACACAATTGCACTTTTCCAACTAGCAAGGTTTTGTTTTCCAGTGCCACCTCTGACGGTGCAGGACATTCAGTAAATGCCCAGGCAACCTCGGTACTATGAGTTAAAAAAAAAAAAAAAAAAACGAGAGAGACAGAGAGGAAAAAAAAAAAAAAAACACTAACCACACAACTGTTGATGAGAGCAGCCAATAAAAGTGCAATTTTGATTAACCCACTAGTGGAACGGGTATGAGGATGCACCTTTAATTTAATGCAGCTACACTCACACAAGCAAACTTGTATAATGAAATGCACAGAAGTTTTGGCAATTTGACAAACCCAATTGGAATTAACACAAAAAGCAACTATGGACCGTGCCAACCCCAAACCACAGGGCGAGCCAGGAAGATGTCACACACATTCCTGGGACAGAGCACTTATCCACTTGGATGACTACAGCAACTAAGAAAATGAAATGCAGCACAAAAATAAAATTTAAAAAAAAGAGAAGGGGGTGTAGAGAGGGGGGAGAGCAAGAGCCAAGCAAAACGCCACGTGTGGTCCTACAGTATACTATTGATTCTCCTCCCTCTGCACCAATGGGGAAGCTTCCCCAGGCACCATGAGACCTGCACAAGAACCAGCCCAAGAGGAAGGCTACCCTGAAGAGGCGCAAGCAGCTACCCAGCGGGGAGAGGACGCCGAGCGGCGCCTGCTATGGCGGCACAGAAGGAACCGAGACACAGCAGGACGTTAAAAGGTGCGAAGTTTTATTTGGGACTGCCACCCATCAAATGTTAATGCACACATGAACGAGCAGAAGGGGGAAGCCTAAAGCAGCCAACTAAAAGAGCCTAGCTAGAGAGAGGGGGAGTCAAACGGAAGCACACAACACAGGAGACGGCGAGACAGGAGGAATGAAGGAGGAGGAGGGGCCCCTGGAATGATATGTCAGTGCACCTCCGAGCTCTCAGGCTTGGGGGCCAGGTGGTTGGCCGAGTCCTGCAGGTGCGAAGTCGAGTGGGGAACGCCGGGTGCCAGGGGCTCCAGGGCTGTCGTCGAGTGTGGCACACCCATTGGGTTGTAGTTGTAGGCACCGCCATTGATGCCATCCCCATAGCCCGTGAAGTACTCCTTGTTGACGCAGTTGCGCAGAGAGTCCGGGATACGCCCCACTATCGCTCGACGAATCTCGGAGGCGGCCATCTCACGTAACTCAGTACAGCTGGCGTCACTGTACCAGGCCGCATGTGGAGTGCAGATCAGATTGGGTGCCTCCTTGAGGGGTCCTGCACGCAGGCAAGAAAGGTCTGCATGGCCATACTACACCATGTGGTAACACTAAATGGTCTTTATCACAATAATGCAGTGCCCAAAATGCACACTGAACGGCCATGAACAAGCACCTAAGCTTTTCTGACACTGGCACAAACACACTTCATGCCTCACAGATGTCTTCATAAACTGCACTCATACGGGCTTATAAAATAACTTATAAGACCAAGATGAGATGTGCAGCCTTAGCCATAAGAAATTAATCTTGTTTATCAAGCCGATGTTCATGCTTCCGGAATTGTTGAATTTCAGCAGTAACAAATATGAGCTTTCGTAGTTTCTTGTCCAACTACTATGGTCAATTGCAAATCAAGCTAAGCTGTTTTTAACCAAGCGAAGTTTTCAAAAGCGAATCTAACATTCAATGTGCAGCTCACTACGTTGCCGTAGCCATGCACACACTTTTGCCCTTCAAAATACACAGTCTCGCTAAAACCAGAGTGAACGAGAGAAAGAATTTTAGCTCGCATGCCTGACAAGAGCTAGAACTAGTGTAACATGCAACAAGGGATGCCACAGTTCTGCTGTTCCACTTTTGCACACAAAGGCCATGTTGTAAGTGTGAATTTTTCTCAGAATGTAATATGCATAGAAAGAAGTCCAGGCACTTATAGAATATAAGGAAAAAGATTTTCAACACTATGTATGGTGCACTTAGTGCTAACTTGAATGCAGCATTTCTAGCCTGCAATGCTAGTGCCTAGAGTATCGCAACATTTTTCAACACTTTCCGCACCAATTTAAGATTATAATTCGTATTTAAACAATCAACAGCATGTTCGATTCTATGACCATAAAAACCACAGTATAATTCCCATGAAAATTTCATGACATGATCCGGGAGGCTATGAGTCCCTATAAGCCAATACCCAATCAACATATTTGCACCGTGCACTAATGCAACTACACAGATGGAAGTGGCAAAGAGAGCTTTCGAGCAGCTATGAAAGCAACAAATTAGGCACTTCAGGGCATGAAATTTGCAGCAGTAGATATGCATTTTGGAGCAGCTTTGCAAAGCTCAAGATGAGTGAAATACAGGCAGATCTTTTTTTGTCTTTGCAAGACACTATTAAGTTATGGAAAATCAGTTCTGCGGTAGCCCGCAAAGTGGAGGAAAGAAACCTATTATGTTACACCTCGAATGCGGCCAAGAAAAAGAATAAACAAAGGCTTTACGTGTGCTCGCTGCATGAGGATCAGGCATCGAGAAATGATCAATAAGAGCATATAAGGCAAACTATAGGTAAGAAGCTGGGCTAGTTCATTTCTATTGAAATGCATATTTGTTGTTTTGTCAGTGTCAGTTTTTTGCTCTAGTAAACATGCATTTCAATCTATAGGTCTTGTATGTTCTGTTTTCCCAGGGGGGTAAGCAAAATTGAAAAAAAAAAAAAAAATCACATGACAACGCTTGAACACGTCAGTTATTTCAGTGGTCTCGGATGTAGACATTGTCCTCTAGTACATTGTACACAGTATGTACATGCAAATCAGGGTTGTGGTCTTGCACTACTTCGTGTTATGCAAGGACCAAAAATATGACCTGAAAGCTGCTGACACGTGAAGAAGAAAGTGTGGCTTCTCACATAGTGCCCTAATTTGAAGAGGTTTCCATGGAAAAAACCTTTGGCACGCTGAAGTGTTGTCATGTTCATAGCATATGTATTTTTTAAATTTGAGACACTTCTGCATAAAAAAAAAGAAGTATTGTCAGCATCTGAACCATAGTTTTGAAGTTAGCTCATAAGAAGCATGCATGCACAATGAACAAGAAATACTCAGTGACCACCATAAACAACACCCATGAACATACAGCGCATGCCATTTGCAGTACCCTCTTCAATTTTTAATTTCTGGCAGCATTAAGTTGGGATAGCAGCATTCCGTAGAATAAGTGTTATGTTACTTCCCTGGGCAGTGCATGTTTGCCAGTATTTCAGATCGCTTGCAAGTAACTGATATATTTGAAAACATGAAAGAGACTGCATCGCTGACTAACATTTTGCTCAGGTTTTGGTCTTATTTCTGGCTCCGCCACAGGTCCCATAATGCCAATGCAAAATGACGACCAATAGTTTGGAAACCAAACGATGGTGGATTAAAAATTTTGAACTCGATCTGCGCAACATTTTTTTTTTTTGAAAACACAGTTACTAGAAATACAATTGCAGTTATTCGCGCTTTCGCTGAACTTTTACGGTTGCTAACTGGCCGAAACCATAATTTACATCTGTAGCTTATGTTCTCTGGTGGAAGAAGTCCAATTTTGAGTGTTTCGGTCATGCAGTAGTAACGGGAATCCAAATGTTGGTGATAATTTGTGTTCAATTTCCATGACAGCAAGCTGGTCATTTGTCAGGGTGCTGCAATGTGCCACACTACATTATCCCTGTAACCAGGCGTAGTGCACGCACGAAATAGATTTGGAATGCTACACATCATGTTCACCATTATTCGATGCAGATTTATCAATGGCACGCACAGGCAAGCATTAAAATGTATAATAAAACTGATGAGCTACACGCTGATCAGACTGCAGAACTTATTCAGCTGAGTGCGGCTTTTCTTTCCGACTGCCCCCATAAGACGAGCACATGTTCCTATATAACATTCGTAATGCATTGTATACCACAAAACAGTTATTCTCCTGCACCCAAGTTACAATTCAGCAGCAAACACACCTATGCTCCAAAGACGCCAATGCTGAAACAGATTGCTTAGATTTGGGTTTCCAGGGTTGAATGCTTTCCAATCCATGACTATGGCTTACAGTTGCCACTGAACATGCAGATTTTACTAAATTTGTCAACTTCTTCAGAAATTATTGTTTTGGTGCATGTTGGCACAATACTTCATCCCTGAAAGTACATATGCTGTTGAGTGTCTATGCTGAATTTCAGCAATTCCTAAAAAATAGCTTTTTTCGTTAGTTTTGTATTAACCAAGTCAATTTTTTTACATTCTGTCACAATCATACATTCACAGAGAAGATGGTGACAAGGTCTGCACAAGAGTGAAAACCAAGTTGTCACAGATGTCTTTACAAATTGCAGTGAAATGTTCAGATATCTTGAGGTGATCATGGTCTGGTGGCAGGTTTGATAAACGTTTTCATTTCCAAGAGATGCAAAATCAAGGCTTTTAAACTTCATACTGGGAACGAGCAAGAATGTTCAGAGCAGCCGAATCTCTTGCGACAATTGCATGACGCCAAGAGAAGAACCGAGGAATTCTTGTTTACTCAACTGTAACATTATAGTGAGAAAGACAGGTTTTGTGGCATAAGAGCCAGATGTGACCAAAAAGTGCTGTGACCAGAAGTGGATAAAAATTTATTCTTCAAAAAACTTCAAAGGGAAAAAGTAACCTTGCGTTAGCCAACACTACTGAAAGCCATGGAGATGGAAACGAACCATAGAATTAAACCATAGGGCCACATTCTATCAATTTCACTTTGCAGTGGCAAAAAAGCCATTGACCTTTTGGCACAGGCAAAATGCTGATTTCGTCTCAAAGCAAGGGCAGTTGGCACATAGTACAATATGCCGAATAATTTTAATATAGGGCGAGGTTTTTACCAGAATCCTTAGCTTTGAAGTCACTCTTGTCTTAATGCAAGGCTAATAGATTCAGTAAATGTTTCAATATGTGGTGGCAGCAGTGCTATGTTTCTGGCGATCCAGAGCTTAGATGACAGTGCAAATTACAGCAACTAGTAAACTTTGGGCAGGTAAGGCAGCGGAGCGGCATCACTTGGCTTACTGGAGCCTGGCACGGCCGCTGAACATAACAGGTGCCAATAAAGAAAATACAAAATCCACTAAAGCATCTGCTGAAGCTGTCAATTCAACCACAGTTGCTTCTTGTTTCTGCTTTTTCAGGGTATTGATTTGCTCACCAATGAAGGGCTTCATCTGCCTCGAATCTGTTGCTGCTTTCTATTAATTTTTAAAACAGGCACAATAGTGTTGCTTAAAAGTTGGCAAGGCCATCTTAAGTCCTCTATCATATGGAACGTTGAGAAATACGGGCTCTTGGGACTGCACTGCATAAAATATAATGCAATATTATAAGAAGGTTCCTTTCAGCACTTTTACGTTGCCTGCAGCAAAATGGCAGCTGGAACTAAAGTAACTTTCCAAACTTGCCCTGCCTGATAAACACTTCACAACTCCATAGATCTCAGCATAACATCAGTAATTCTTCAGGAGATCATATAAAAAATTTTCTATCAATAGTTGCTTGAATACAATGTGCATGTGGCTGCATCTTTGCTATGAGCTTCGTGAATCAGCAAAACAAGTGCAGCACTAAGCGATATTGAAATTGGAGTGCTTGAGGCCCTGCCAAGATGGAGACTTATCGAACCTACAGGACAAGAAACATTTCGCAATGTTTTAACCAAGGAACTGCGTTGCCACATGGCACAACCCACTGTAGTGCTTGCATTTCTTGTTCAATGAAAAATTGATATTTTTTGGAGATAGTGCCTATTAGATGACAATCCATTTTGTGCGTATATCTCATAATTCTTGTTACATTTCTTTCTTAGTAGACGCAAGCGTGTCTTTGCAACTTTATTAAATTTTATCCCACAATCTTGATTCTGCCAATTCGTATCTATTTTATGACATACATCTCATCAATAAAACATTTGTGCACGAAAGGTGCATTGATTAGGTATTACTAAAAAAATATTGAATGCAGTATTCCTTCCTTCAGAAAACAAAAAAAGTAATAATGATGTAACCTACAAAAAACACCTATTCTGCCCAAGATAAGGAAAGACTTAAGCTTGCCACTTTCGGGTCGTTTATTTTCTGTGAACAAGGTTTCCTTCCAGAAGCCGAAACACTCTAACTCATAAATTATCTCATTTGGTCAGTGTTCTCACTATTTCTTTGGCTTATTATGCTTCCTCCTGACCAGAAAATGTCCTCAAACCATCAACTTGAGAGTTTCTGAGCAAAATCCAACAGAAGTGGCTAAGTTGAACTTTTTAGGTGACTAGCATTCTTGGCATTGGCACACCAGTTTTCTTTTTATCAATCAAACTATCCAGCGAGAAATATGGAGGAAAAAGGTGTCTAAAAATGTGGGTCTAACCTTCCTCACAGCGCTCTTCAATGAAAAGAGAGAAATAACCCACTAAAATAAATATTTCTCTGACGCTGGGCAAAACTGAACTAATGTAACACCAGTTCCTTAAGCACAGCAATCCAACGCTCTAGTGCACTGCACCACGAATGCCTGGAGGGAGGGCTTAATTCTCAGTGCTTGCACGTACGGGCAAGCCACGCACGGACTTCGCAGCTGCCGCTAGATGGCACAGCATGTCCAGAAAGAAGCGCGAGAGGAGCCTGGCTACAGTACATGGCTGGCTTATGTGCACCAGGACACCACTGACGATATTTAGGAAGCCACTCAAAAGACCGCGCCCTCGCAGCTACACGGCGCAGTATGTCCAATTATTTGAGTTGTAGAAGTAAATTACCTTTCAACAGTGCTGAAAAAGCCACTTTAGCCCTAGAAGAGGCACAATAAGCCAGAAAAGACTCAAATGTGAAGGACATACAACACTACTGCCTTGAAGTTCCTGTACTAGTTCTCCGTGACGTCATGGGTTTTGATGGCCTCTGCTCAATCCTAGTTGATGTTTTATTCGTAAAGATGTACTGTGCTGAACAAGACTGAACTCGGCAAGGTTCCAGAACATTTACTCAACCAAAACAACCCAAGCATTAAAAAAAAAATTAAGTATAGTAGTTTCATCAGCCATATAAACTTGTAAACATAGGCATACTAGCTAAATTAACAAGCATGGTGCCACACACACAAAAGCAAGCATAAACACCTCACTCGATGACCACGGAAACTCACTGTCAAAACGCTGGAGTGAGCAAGTGGAGCGACAGCAGCAGCGAGCGAGTGAACTGACCTTCATGCTGCATCTCGCATCAACACAAACTAAGCCGCAAAAACATAGCGCATGGCGGGCTCTGTCCTTGTCGCAGATGGCTTTCAAGATACAGTGGGTGGGGCTTCCCAGAGTACAACGCACTCCCCTTCTCTACCCTCCCTTTGGAGCCTTGCTTGCGAGCGAACACAGCACGTTTCCTGACTCACCCTCGCACGCTTTCACTCACACATACGGCACACGGCGTTGATTTTATCGTGTTTAGACTTTATACAGAACCTCACAGCGACAGCAGAGATATGACTGGAGTGTCTATGTAATTGCTACTGCAATAAAAGCAAATGCCCATCAGTACAGACACCTCTTCAGCTGAAGTGTATTCAAACAGACCACATCATCAGTGAGGCCACTATGGAACTTAGTACCTCTTTCAATGACCACTGCAATACTTGTAAGCGGTCACTTTACAGCACAATTAACGATGGAGGAACACGCCCGCGGTAAAAGGAGAACCTCAATATGCCTTGCATCAGGTTATTAGTCATCATTCAATCCATGCACAATCGAATTTTAGCCATAAACCAATTATTAGTATCTTCCAGCTGTTAAGTGCATACCTCCATAGATATATACCTCAAAGTGGCACCTAAAAGTATTCTGGCGACTTAATGAAGCAAATTGTATTACACATGGGTGCCATATTACATTACCTGAAACCCCTCCCTGTCTTTCTTGCTTAGCCACAATGTCAGTTGTAAGTGTGCAAAGGTGCAAAAGCGTGCAAGGCTAAGTCAGATAGAGAATGCAGGCAATGAGCTAGAGAACAGAAGTGGAATATACAAAGAGTGCATAGGTGCGTACGTATAAAGTAAAAAGTGAAAGAGAGAGAGAGAGAGCATTAAGGCCAAGCACCATGAGCGCGATTTTGTGCGTGACAGTGACGAGCAACGGCTTTGAGCGACGGATCGGGCCGTCACGTGAACAGATTGCTCAGTCTTGTCGCGCGATCGCTTGGTTCTGCAAATCTAGAATTCGTCGCTCGTCACTTGGAAGTCCTATGCGCGACTAGCCGATAGTAGGCAGCCGGAACGGGATGTACATTAGTGACGTACTACCGGTTTGCTCACGTGCACGCTTCTCAGTATCCAAACGGAACGAGCGAACTACCGAATTTTGATAAGTAAACGAAAAAAAAAAACCTATTGCAAGACCCTTCAGAAATACTTTCTGTTGCTTTGTACAGCCAAACAGACCAACTTAAATTATTATAGCAAGTGCCATGCCAGGTTTGGCGCTAACTCAATCCTCTAATACCGGCAACACTGGGAGTCGTCGCGCAAAGCGGTCGATCGCTTGGAGTTTGACTTCTGGGCGACGAGCGAGCGCGACAGCCATATCCATCGCGTCGCTTGTTGCTGTCACGTGCAAGATCACTTGCATGGGGTTTATACTTTAACTGCACAGCACAATGAATTTAAAACAAAAGACCAGTCATGCTGGTATGTGCTTATAGCCATGTGAACCAACACGAACATTGCCAAGCTTGCAGAACTTAACAAATTGGAATTTGCAGTATGGGGGCATTAATACTGCATTTCATTTTTCCCCCTATTTCCATTCCACTTCAGTCGAATTTGAGAGCAGTAAATATTCCTCATGGTGGAAACAACCTTTTTCTCTAGGTCAGAAAACCCTTGCTTGCTGTTGGTTCCTCCACAACCTTAGTGTCGCTATTTGATCACCAATGCGCCCACATGCTTATTGCACCTCTAATGCCTGTGGAATTATGGTCACGCAACAGAAAGTGACAAGAGAAGTTTTAGGGAAAGGGAAAGAAAAAAAAGAATGACAAATTGCATACCTTTTGAACAATTAACACTGACCATACATGCTTAAAAATATTACCCAGACCAGTACAAGCTCATGCTTAAAAGCTGATTCATTTGCTCCATCACCCTCCCTGCTCCTTGTGATCCTGGCATATTCTCAGGCAAAGATGGGAAAGACGTCGAGGACTGGATCAGCCTGTACGAACACGTCAGCTGCAATAACCGCTGGGACCCTACTATCATGCTTGCCAACGTAGCCTTTAACCTCAGTGGCACACCTCGAGTTTGGTTTCGGACCCACGAAGGTGAGCTCACCAGTTGGGATTTGCTTAAGAAAAAGCTCAGAGACTTGTTCAGCAACCCCTACGGGCGCCAACTTGACAGACGTCAACACAGCCCTACGTCACATACATTCAAGACGTCTTGGCTCTGTACCCCAAAGTTGACGCACACATGACTGAGTCAGACAAGGTTTCCCACATCCTCAAAGGCATTGCCAATGACGCCTTCAACTTGCTCGTTTTGACGGTGGATGCAGTTATAAAAGAGTGCCGTCGCCTGGAACTTGCTAAAAGCCGACGTATCGACCAGCAGTTTGCCTGTCTGCCCAACACCCAAGCGACATCTTCCTGTGCCAACGCTCCTCGTCCCAACAACACTGGCGATGTTACCAGGATCGTCCGGCGTGAGATCGCGGCCACCTATCCGGCTGCCTTAGACTCCAGCCCTTCCAACGCACCTGCAGTCACGGTTTCCCTGATCCAGGCAGTTGTCCGCCAGGAGTTCGAAAACATGGGTCTTCACACCATTTGTTCGGCCAATCGGCCTGATACCCACCCGGCTTCTTCGATTCCACCCCGTCCCACATCTTATTACACACACCTCCACAGATACGTTATGTAGCAAGACGCAGATGAAAAGCTACATACAAGTAGAAGTCAAGTACATACAAGGAAATACGTCGCACTTGGCCTAGAGGCAACAACCCGTGCTAGCCTCTTCGTCATCGCAAACACTGTTCCGTAGCAATATATTTAGTCTTGGCATGAACCCTAGCTGACCACAGAGCCTCCAATTAAGGATTAAAGGTGCAATGCCAGCACAGGTTACGTTTCACTTATCTGAAGATAACTAAAAGGTGCCTTGGCTCAGCTGCTTTTTCATACAGAACTACATCCAGAAGATATAAACAAAAAATACATAAATATCCTATATAGTGCATATACCACATATTTCTGTGATGCAGTAAGTGCTCCAACAAACTTTTTGTGCTGAAATTCAACACAGCTGTTAAAACAGCTCTATGCTTGGTCTGCAAAACATATTTCAAGGACATTTACTGTGATGGATAACAAAATATAAATTCAAACAAATGATTTCAATATTTAAGATATTTCTAAGGCATTTCCTGTGATGTGGACCCAAAACATTGCCTCACATGGTTGTTTAAACCCAATAAAATGAAAAAACATGAATTAGGTGAACAAATTTTATCACTCTTATTTGCATATAACAGGGAGTGAGGTCACTTTGAACCAATGCTGCGGTGCGACCCACACAATCCATTGTAAGAAAATTTATTCTACAGGACACAGTGCGGCGCCATTCTCCCAGATACCCAACAACAAATTTGCCCAGACATACTATTTAGCAATCTCGCGGGCAATTCCCAGAAGTAACTTTTTAATGCCTGAGGAATGTTCATTGTAACTCTGTTTTGAACTCAAAGCTATTGCCATACCAAGGAATAACACATGAATCGAATTACTAGAAGCACTCCCTTTTATAATGTTTTAATGCAACATGCCTTTTGAGATTAAATACCTTGAATCTTGTGCTAGTGAAAAACCAAGTGCTACACTAACCTTTCAGTATTAAGTGTAAATTGTAAAACGGTGGATTGAGCATGTTGAGCCTTGAGCCATCTTATAACCATGAAGCTCATTTACAACTAACCCTCCAAAGCTTTAATCTTAATTGCACAACACATGGAAGGCCATTGGGAATAAAGTGTAAATTTGTTGGTGGCCATGAGGGAAGCCACTGCACAAACACACTTGTGAAGTTGAAGCAGAAAAGGTTAAATTCTGGGGTTTTATGCATGAAAACCATGATCCGAGTATGAAGCACACCGTAGTGGGGGACTCCAAATTTTTATTACTTCGGTTTATTTTAAGGGCCCTTCACTATGCTTGGCCATTTTAAACAAACAAGTGCAGTGTATAAATCACAAGCTGATGATCTTGTCTGCAAAGTATTACAGCACTGCACACCTACAAAACAGCTCAAATTACTGACCAAACGTCGCACACCCTCCCTCTCGAGGAAGCCCTCCTTCAGGACAGTCAAGGTCATACACACAAATGCCCTATACAAAATGCATTCCTAGCAACGTCACTCACCATGATGCGAGACTTCTGTAAATCATCCCATGCGGACCGCGCAATGTCGCCATTGGAAGTGCACCGCGCAGCAAGAAAAGAAAAGAAAGAAAAAAGGAGGCAAGGCTCGTCACGTGAACGTGACGTGTACGGGAGAAAGTTGTGAATGCTAGTCTAGGCAAAAGTGGGCAGCATCTCTGTTAGCAGTTGCGCTTGCCTCCTGGCTGTACGACAATACGGCATTCAATTCCTCCTATCTTCAATAACACATCAATTTGAAAAAATTTTTGTAACAAAACAATCCCTAGACAGCATTTTACAACTTAACTTAGTGTATACTTTTACAACTTAAAGTATAACCAAAATTTTCAAGAGGGGCCCTTTAACAAACACCTGAATTAAGTACATGAGTGTACTTGCGCTTTGCCAATATCTAAATGTGCCCACCACAGCTTGAACTGACCCCGCGGCCTTGAGGTGGAGGAAGCACCAGTAGCGATATCATGGAAGCAAGCACAGAGTGAAGCATAGCAACAAAAGTAAATGGCTAACAAAAACTCTTGTGGGAATTAACAAGCTCCAACAGCACATACTTTTCAGTGTTGCACAGCTGCAGGTATCATGTAGCGAACCCAGGACAACTTCCCATGCCATGAAGGCAGAAATATAATGTATACATGCAAAAGAAGTGGCTTTTTTCCTTAAATTTCTCAAGCATGCAGGAAACTTGGTGGAGAGGGTGGTCAAAGCACAAAGACAAAGCATGGCAATGAAAGTAAGAAACATTAAAATATAACATTGCATGTTGGACGTTTTTCATAAATACAAAACACTTTTACAAAGCTCCTATTGCAGAAGTTACTGCTATATTTGTACACGTTGTTGCGAGTGTATGCACAAGTAACTACTGCATATTGTAATCCAGTGGTGCTTTCTCTTGTCATCTGAAGGTACGCCAGAATCTCGCTTCAGTGTCAGGCAATAAGCAACTGAAGGAGGTAATAGTAAAGCAAGACGCACTTGTGAAAGTGTGAATTACTGACATTCATAAAGCTGCCACCAATAATTTTACTTCATGCCCCGAGTGTTTTGACTGGAATGCTGCAGCTGGTGTTCCTGTGATAAGCCCCTATAGTTGTGCAGAAAGCATGGAGTCATTTCATAAATGCAATTACTTAGAAGTGAAATCAATTGAACAGAAGAAATGCCTATGCTGGAGAAATATTCTTGGTTGATTGCTTTAGAGGGACAAGCCCGGGCTCTCAATACTCTTTACTGGTCTCGAAACTCCCGCAAAGTTTTGTTAAGGAAATGAAGCTGCCACTAGGGGCACGAATGCCGATTGACAGGCAGACCTATGCAGCTGTTGTACGGGGTCTGCAGACTAACTGTATTGTGCATGCGTCTTTGATGTGATAGTAAATGGACAGACGGCTAGTATGAGGCAGCTGTTAACCTGCCACAGCAGCTCAGCAGCTATGGTGTGGCGCTGCTGAGTGAGTGGTAGCAGGTTGGATCCAGGGCATGGCAGCCAGAATCAATGGGGGGCAAAAAGCAAAACAACTTGTTTTCACTACGGCTTGTCTCAATTAGGTCATGGTTGTGGCATGCAAAACCCCCGAATGTTCTATTTTGTGTATCCCATTCACATTCTTTCACTATCACAGTTGCCTGCCACATGTCCGCTGTTGGTCCTTTAAGGATAGTTCATAAATAGGCTAAGTTTTGCATTTAGCGAAAAAGTAGTTCTACACAGGCAGCAAGCTAGTAATCACCGCATGCAGTTTGAGCACCATACAAGTAGTATGAACTAGTAGAAATGTGAATTGTGGCAGGTGTACTGCTTTACTTGTAACGTGAGAAAAAAATTGCACATTTCTATTCAATTTACTTGTACAACTAAGCGCCACGAGTTAAGGAGTTGGCTATATAAATGGTCCGACTTATCAGGCATCTATTTTTAGACATGTGTGATCAGAAACTTAATCGCTGAGGTCAGAAAGGTGACAGCTCAAAAACTCATTTTTTATAAAGAGAATCATGAGGTAGAAATACTGGTAGTGTCAGGCAGCGTCCAGTCTTCTTACAAATTAGTGACAACTGGACGACTACTACTGGTAAACTGAAGAGGAGTAGTTCAAGTTCGCGGCTTATGTTCTAAATCAGTAGGATTAAGCCTTATGCAGATGAACAAATTTTCTTGGTTTACAAGGTACCTTGCACAAAGCAGTTTATTGTAAATTTAAAAAAGGCAAAGCAGAGGCTATAAAAACAGAATTTTTCACAAACACTGCGGGGGCACCTAAACAATTCTTATGATGTGTACATGCAAGAGCATTACTTCTTGCCGAGTGTGTTGTCGAGCTTAGTGCTGCTGCACTGAACATGTGTCCCGACTGAAGTCTCCTACGACGAGCATGGGCGTGCCACAGCATAGAGCCAAAGGCAGATTCCTCTACATGAAGGTTGCTCCGTTGATGAGACAGATTTGGTGCCATATACAATGTAACAAGCATGTGACGCCCCCTTGGGCATAATCTTTGCGGGCCCGCCAGGCTTGGTAGGCAACATTGGTCATCGCACCAATAAACACCGGCGAGCACAGCTGCTCGGTGTTCGTTCATCACCACCACACTGCGGAGCGTTTACCTAACAGAGGGTGCCTCAAACCCTCCCTCCTTCACGAATACGGGTGTATCGTGACACTGGCGACAAGTACCCACGGATCGTACCACGCCACCGCGAGCTGCGAAACACCGCCCCCCCCCGTTGCTGCCACCATGCCGCTGTATGGAAGGCTCGAGCCATTCGATGGAGATGGGTCCGCCTGGCCAGTTTATGAGAAAGAAGTCCACGTGTTCTTCCAGGCAAACGACACACCCGAGGCCAAACAGCGGGACAATTTCCTGGCCAGCTGCGGCACCCGCACCTTCAGTCTGCTGCTCGACCTCAAGCGAGCCACGCCGCATGTTAAGATGCTGGGTGAGCTGCTCGCCATTCTGTGCTTGCATTTCAACCCAGAACCGTCCACCGTCCAACAACCGGAGCCGCTGGGAAGGAGAGACCCCCGGGCAGTTCGTTGCTGCGCTACAAGGGTTAGTGAGTGCCTATGCCTTCGGGGACCAACTGGACTCGCTGCTCCGGGACCGTTTCGTCTGCGGCATCAACAACACCGCCATGCAGATGCGACTCCTGGAGCTTCCCGTCCCCGTGAAGGCAGCGCAGGCAATGGCAGCTGCCGCCAAGATTGCCTGTGCGATTGGCAACAAAGGTCACCGCATTCATAA
Source organism: Dermacentor albipictus (assembly GCF_038994185.2). Lineage (NCBI taxonomy): Eukaryota > Metazoa > Arthropoda > Arachnida > Ixodida > Ixodidae > Dermacentor > Dermacentor albipictus. The sequence goes on along the minus strand of NC_091821.1, from coordinate 244,106,634 downwards.
ACACCGGCTAGCCCAGCTGCTTGGCGGTCAGTTATCGTTCATCACCCCCACCCTGCAGAGCGTCTATCTAACGGAGAGTGCCTCGAGCCCTCCCTCATTCACGAACCCAGGAGGATCGTGACCTATACACACAGGACCGCGAGTACCATTTCAACAAACTGCGCAGTTCACATCTATAATCGGAACAGAAGCAGTCTCCGGGCTGGATGGATTGCAGTTGAAGCCTTGGCTTGGCGTGTACGGCAACGCTGTCGGTTTGCTGAGCGATGCACACAAACAAGTATCCCGTGATCTCATCTCTGCCTCATCCATGCCTTCGTGAGGCAAAGCATGCCGCCTCTGTTCACATTCACACTGTGCACCACACGTCATGCATATGGTTCGGCTGAAAAGGCACATTGAGGCATGGGAGGAGGCATGCTGCACAACCTGCCATGAGCTTTCAGGGCACAGTGTGCCATCTAGTGAATTGCCTGCTAGGCATAGTCCAATCACGTGTACAGCCTCGAAGATATTCATTATGGTCGCCTGTTGCAACAGTGGTGCAGTGGTCAGTGCACTCGGCTGCCAAGCAGTAGCAGGAGGGAGAGGATAGAATCCTCTCCGCATCTATCTTTTTTAGTTAGATAAAGATGTAATTTGTCTGCCTTTTTCTGCCACGGCATTCTGACGATCGAAGTAATGCTCTCACATTAAAAACCACTTGCTAATACTGAGAAGGCCCCAGGGCAACCGCTGACTTGCAACTAAATTTCATTCGTACACAACAAGGTGTTATGTATATTGCCAGATGTAGGTAGTGGGTTGAGTGCAAGAATGGGTCGTCAAGCCCAAAAGAACAACAAAGACCGCGAATCTTTGCTGTTTATTAAACCCTCAAGAGTACTTCTGAAGGCTCGTGACATGTACACACACTATCAATCGAGATCCCCTGATACACACATGCAAAAGCATGTGTCACCACTTAAAGGGCCCCTGAACCGATTCGGTCACATTCTTATCCAGCTGCAGAAAGAACAAGTGTGCCTTTAGGCATAATGAACAGCACTGCCTGTGAGGGGAAGGCTGGTGTCGCAACATTTATAGTGAGACACCAATAACACGCAAGATCCCTGCACTACATTTTAAAGGTGCCCTTCACAATTGTTCTTATTTTTTGCCGTGCTGGCTTAGACCTATTCAGTAGACATCATGGGCCGCAGTCTGTAGTAGAAGAATTACGTATCACAAGTGTAATACCCCTGTCAGACGGAAAAGAGCTGAGGTGAGTACACTTCTCCTTAGCAAGTTTTGTATTCATGACTGGGTGCTACATGGCAAATAAGGCGTTGTTCGGAATTGTTGGCAGTGACTGTTGGCAAAACTTAAAAAAAAAAAATAATTAAATTATGGGGTTTTACGTGCCAAAACCACTTTCTGATTATGAGGCACGCCGTAGTGGAGGACTTCGGAAATTTCGGCCACCTGGGGTTCTTTAACGTGCGCCTAAATCTAAGCACACGGGCGTTTTCGCATTTCGCCCCCATCGAAATACGGCCGCCGTGGAGGGGATTCGATCCCGCGACCTCGTGCTCAGCAGCCCAACACCATAGCTGTTGGTAAAACTAGTAGAAAGTTATTTCTGTATGTACAATAACCACCTCTTGAGGAAAGGTTCTCTTGTTATACAAAAAGAAATAACCTTTTCTCAAACTATAAATCCTTAAAGTTAAAGGCCCCTGAAATGGTTCAGACAAATTTTGCAGGCGCGTGAAGTACAGCTAAAGTTAATCATTCGCACCACAATTTGTGTGAAACGTCTCATATTAAGAGAGCTACGGACGATCACAAGTTACCTTCCTCCATTGTCATACATTTTCTCCTCAACTCGTTCCCCGACTGACTGGGGCTAAGCTCCGCCTTCACTGGCTCTGCGTCATGATGGCATGTCGTGTCGTCAACTTCCAGTTCTCTAGGAATGCGCGCGCGCGCAAAGCCTTTCCAAACTCTCCGCCAGCTGCTTGGCAGTCGACTGCAAGCGAGAGCTATCGAAGCTGTGTGCGTTGTGAGCATTCTGTCGCTGCCCTGAAATTGTCTGGTATTCCGATAACCGCAGGCGATCTAGGCCTTTCGACGGAACGGTGGAGGCATAAACTCAACCTGATGAAGGAACTTTAGCGTACATGTACGTGAGCGGCTTGATCGGTCTCTAAGGTCCAGCCACCCGTTGGCGCAGAGCTTAACCAGCGAAACAGAACTAGTATTGCGCTAATGAAGTGTTAAAAAATTTTAAACATTTACAAAAACGTGTTAACGATTACACTCCTGCGGAAAATCAACACCAGCAGCAAAGAAGAATACATTTTGTTACTGCTACTGTGTGTGGTGGAGCTATGTGCCACCAGGTGGCTGCACGGTGCAGACCATTCCATTTGCACTTCTACTCATCCTGTGAAACGACACGCAAGGGGACAAGGCCAGGCCCTGTCCCCTTGCGCTTGCGTTTACCATAATACCGGACTTGCGAAACGCTATTGCGTTAGTAATCTTTCGGTGTAAAGCAACGGCCACAAACGTTCAAGTCCTGGCGCCAATCGGATAGAGGAAGTCCGATGCGCTGCAGCCAGTTCGCTCGTCTGCTGCCTTGCAGAGGGACACGATGTCGTTCCTTGACATATTGCCAGTCGCGACGTTTGCAGTCCACAACGCAGCAAAGTCGAATCATAGTGCTCGCGAAAAGACAGACCGACTGACTGCGGAGCTCTCGTCAAAATGGAGCGCGTTGTAACACAAGCAGACAATGCTTGTGTGCCGGAAGTGCTTAATTATAGTAAGAAATTGTTCTTGTGCATTCTCTTTCTGTTACTTTCTTTTTATAGATACAAATTAACTAACATTCCAACTACTACAAACATTTGTTCACCATAAAGGTGGAAAAATTATCGATGACACGCCCTGGGCAGCCAATCGGATAGTTCGCCCACATGACGTCAATTGGGTGATTTACGTCATATGGGTAAGGGCGGCTGAAAATTCCGCCAAGCAGTGTGCTGCGATTGGCAGCGATCTACATTCTTAAAACCTTATAATAAATTACACGCTTTATGCGAAGCACTTAGAGCAGGTCCTCCTGATCATTAATTGACACATCTAACGACTCAGTACGTTTGTCGAAATTCGTCAAAATTGTTTCAGGGTCCCTTTAAGTACTCACCTCCCAAACGAGCTATCAAGGTATGCCAGTTCTCTTTGTGAAAGTGATACTCCAGTCCCACAGGCATGCAAAAGGTGCTTTGAATAGCACAGACATTTCAAAGGAACATTAGTTCAAGGAATATGTCAGTGCTACATGGTCTACATCTTTGGCACTGCTGTTGCCTTGAAAGTAATAAAAATATGGGCCTGAATGCACCGTAGAATAAATTTATGGCATATTTTTTTCTGCAATATTTACTTTTCGCAATACACAGAAGCATCAAAACAAAGTGCCCTTATGGTAAAGGTGTTACTTTACCAAATACAGAGGTACTGATAGTAATGATGGCCACCACGTGTACAGCTTTGTACACCGCACATTGGCGCAGGTTGGCATGGATTGTTCGTTAGTGCTATTGCTTCAGCTGCTTTGGTTGGTGTTCATGCTTTGTATACTAAAAGCAAGAATTGCGAAGCGATGACGCTGAAGTGGAGAAAAAATATGAAGTAGCACTTGCAATGGCTGTACTGTCATTGCTAGAAATAGATATTGAGGCAGCAAGCACAAGATGGACAATATATGGTGGATTCTTATCACCAAGAGCTACCTGCTGACGGCCCTCACTTCATCGCAGCGCTCAGTCTAAGACAGGTCTGGGCCCACCATAAACGAAAAAAGTGAATGCACAGAGAAAGCCGAAGAGACTTCGATGTGTAGCAGCCGATAACAAAATCGCACATGGCCCCCGTGTTGTGTCGACGTTGCTGCTGACGACCGGCTGGGTCAAAGCGACTGTACCGGTGCGTTCACGATTGAGATTGTGGGTGTAAAATGTTCAGTATCTAGAAACTTGTTCTCAACAAGTAAAATTTCAACTTCTTATTTCAACTATACAGCTGTTTTTCTTCTCGGACACCCCAAGCTCAAGAGTATTTATTCCCTTGAGATTTCAATGGACGAATGCGGACTTCAACTCAAAGCTCCCTTTGAGTAGGCCTCCTTTGATGTGCCTGCGTGACAGTGCACATTCACCCTTGAAGGAAGGAATCTTTGGTTCAACGAACCTTCAATGTGCCAGTGTGAGATGGGCATGATAATCGTAGCTTGGCTAGTAAAGTCAACATCTTTGCGTGTGATGCGAACTGCTTCGACTATGACTTGTGTACTGCTGTGTATCTTTGTGTATCCCGGTTTTTAAATATTATACAATTCTCAGCACCTTTTTTGCATGGTTACAAAATAGTTACACCAACTTGCACAACTTTCCATCCGACTGAGAAGATGGCTTTGGTAACTCAAATATTCCTGGAACCGCTTCGGCAGCAAGTTCTGGGAAGTAGCACTGCAGCAATAAAACTACTCCATTTACAACGTGCACATGAAAATGAACACCAAGAGTGCTTTTCGCACACAGGACATTCAGCGAATTGAATGAGAAGCACTAATTTCTCTACAAGGAATATCATCCTTGAATTTCTCTCGCTGTTCGGCATCCGATCGAAAACGTAACACTGAGACTTCGTGATTGCCGCTGTAGCCAGAAGTAGCTGGTCACACATCACACTGTGAGCATCACCACTGCTGCATAGTGCCAGACTGTGCTAATTAAACCGTTTCAGCAACTTCGACAACTCAAGGCACAAAGGAAGCTCGAATAGTGACTGCCACTATGCTGGGTACAGCAACAGCTGCTTCTACCCTTCAATCAGTGCCAGTGCCACTACCTCAGGCAGGAAGCCAACCTCTCCCATAGCGTTACACAGAAGTTTCATGACCAGTGAAGTATTGAAGGGCTCTGATATCACTATCAGTGTATATTCACTGGGTAAGCCAGTGGAAAGAATGTCCACAACTCCACTGAAGCATGGCATAGGACATTGCATCATGTAAAAGTGAAAACACGGCAAAAATGAGAAATGATTAATCAAGAATAAGATTTCTGCACTGCTAGTTTAGAACCATAGCCAGTGCCATGTTAAGCCAAACAAACTGCTCATGTTGTGGGGATTCGCGACTCTCCACGCATCCCCTGATGTGTTGTTTTCTCACATAGCTCCCGTCTCCTGTAATGCAGCTTCGCAGTGTGGCTTTACTGCGGCGGTCGGTATGCTTGCAAGGTAGTACAAGAGATGGCGCGAGTAATGCTCTGCTAATGCCACCTAACGACGGGGCTACTTAGGCACAAAAAGGAGAAAGCTTTTCCTCTTTGGCTCGGGGTCGGCAAGCAGCATGGACGTTCTGCGTGTGCGCCGATCCATGCTTCTGCGAGACCGTTTTCTGAGGCCTACCCCGGAATGGATGAACACGATCGTTCGAACGCACCATTGTTCGCGTGATCGTACGTGCGAATGACCAGGCGTTGGTGTCCAGCATGGGGCAAACATATTCACTCGTTATTCAGTTGCGGTGAGTCGGGACTTCCACGATTTGTTGCACGCTCATCGGCATGTTTTGTGGATAGCAACACGGCTAGCAGGCATTAGTCTATGGAAGGTGTAATAAATGCCCTTGTGATTGTTTGTACTAATGTGTTGCCGTTCCTTTGTCCCAAGAGCACGGGCGTTTAAAGGAACACCGGTACAATGTAGCAGAAAAGCGGGGCGGGTTTCTTGACGCCCACTGCAGGCATTGCAGCTACACTGTTGCCGGGGTGGATGATGGCGACCATTCGACGTGTGCTCCAGCATACAAAGACTGCTCCATTGTGGGAAAAGCCCGAGGTAGGATAACTCGCGAAATTATAGAAGCAGAAATGATTGATAGGCTTGGCGATAACTGTGTGTCCAAACCATCCATTGCCCTTTCCCACAAATAGTTATCGTACCTGCGCAATAGTGTGTAAAGGTATTTTGTAAACAGCGCATGTATGATGTACGCGAAAAAGTTGTATATATGTATGGGTCCCTTGCTCGAAATAAAGATTGTTGCAAGTTAGCGCCTGTGTGTGTCACGTCTCACCTTCGTCCTTGTCTTTTTAACGCGCTATAAGCCTCACGATGTCTTACCAACAAGCCCAAATCACTGCTTTACAGCAACATACCAGAGTATTATTAGCAATTGATCTTTCAATGGGTGCCTTTCAATGAATATATTGAATATCTATTTGGAAAGGACCTAACAATAATGTTACTATAGAGTACAAATGTTTACTTTCCACACTTCCTTTTAACTGAATGGTTTCTCTCAGCTGGGGCAGCATTGATAGCAGATAGCAATGCACTGTCAGTAACTGTTGAAGGTTGGCATTACAAGAAGGTACCCAAGCACTGTGCATGGAGGCAAGAACAATTGCTCAATGGATGGTGTCTACTGGCTGTCCTGCGGTCTGTGTTGTGAAGGTGCTTAATGCTGCCCGCAGTAGAATCTTTGGCTCGCATGTCAATGGCACCATTGTCTACAGAGTTTGTACAGAACATTCAACTCAAAATTCATCAAATTTTATGTACAATTAAAAGATTTCAGGGATACCAAATTATTTGTGGACATGCACGAAAAAAAAAAGTGAATATTAACTGCCAAGTTGGGCGCACGCTTTAACTCATGTGGCTTTTCAATGTTGCCTTTGAAATCACCTTCTAGCATGACGGTTAACCTATACGTTCAATACTGCCTGCAGCGTGAACAAAGTAGCAACACAATATGAGAAGTGGTATGGCATACTAGCCTGAAATCGACAATAATATTAAACAAACCCATCATCTGTGGATGCAGAAATGATGCATTGCATCGCTTAGTAGACACTTGAAGAAAAAATATCTAGGATTGTTTCTCTATAAGCAGTGTTCCTTGCACAGCTCCAATGTGAAGTTTACTTTGAATGTTCAAAACCTGCCCTTAACCACAGTTTTTAAAGGAGCTGCAAGAGATCTTGAATCTTTAAATTGAAAGATTTCTCGAGGATTTCAAGGTTTAGGAACCCTGTGTTTTATTGTGTTCAAAAAGTTGTGGCTGTAATTGTTTTTTTTTTTTTTCAGACCAGAGACCTTTTCTCAATGCTGTTGCACCTTTTTTCAATGCTGTTCATGTCAAATCTTTCAGGCATGCTTTCCTTAATGTTCTAGGGCATGACAGAGGAGCTATACAAACAACCGCAACGGGCAAAAAGGGCAATTCGTGGAAACCAAATTTCCCATTCACAAATGCGACCTGCCAGTTCCCACACAAGTGGCTTAACAGACAGGACAAGAAAGATGCCTGCTGACACCGCAATGCCACAAGGTCAGTGTAAGTGCATCCTTCTCTGTCCTGCCCCTATGGGGGGTAACTGGTATGGGATGGTCACATTATTGGGTAGAATTCTCTAAGAGTAGTCTTTTGTAAAAATATTTAAATGCAACCCCCACTAGATGCAGTATTCTAAAGATTACTGAACAATCACACATTTTAGAGCGCAGATCCTAGGCACTCGTTCTTGCATCTGGCATCAGCATCCCTCGGCGTAGGCCCTTTGCATAACTGATGGAATAAGCACACCAGGGATGATAAACGGTGAGAGTGAGAGGTGGAAAGTGGAGGAGGGTATGACGAAAGCACGAGAAGAAAAGTGTAGTGCCACACAAGCCGGACTCAGCGGCAATGCCGCTGCGAGATGGCACCAAAGTAGTGCACAGTCACCTGTTCACCGCTGGCATGTGGCGACCCCGTCCACCAATAACATACAGTGGAACTCCGTTCATACGTTTTTCACCGGACGGGGGAAAAAAAGCGTAACAGCCGGGAAAATGCAACAGTGAGGAAAGCTCCGAAAAGGAATGAAAAAAGTGCAGCTTCAACTGTAGACAATTTAATTCCCCAGAGTGCGCTTAGGACTTAAGTCTAGAATGGTGGCTTGCCGTTTCTTTTGCTCGCTAGAAATCGTCAGACGTTTCTCAATAGCCTGGAAGGCCGCATTGCTGTCAGCGTCGCTGTGAGGTGCGACGTACCTGCGGAGGAGGTCCAGAGCCGCGACGGCTTCTCCAAAGCTAGGATTTGGCAACTCCCCGGCATCATGCGGCTCGTGCTTCTCGTCGTCACCACGCCACGGCAATGGACGAAGGAATATCCGCGGGAAATTTTCCCCTCTTTGGCGTAATCATGCTAACGATTGTTTAGTATTGCTGCGAAGCGTGCACGTCCGAGCAGCCCGGTTGCACGCAGCGCGGTATGGGAGAAATGTAAACAAGAGAGGAGAGCTGACCCGATAGGTGGAGCAACGCCAACTTCTGCTGGCTTCACTTTAGCTTCACAAAGAGTGACGTCAGGGCCTCTCGCGAGTTTCCTTCCTCCGTGAGTCGGCCCGTCCAACAACCATGCGGTGACCTTAATCACAGTGATGATAGTGAGAGCATTTTTCCTGAATGGCCACTTAGTGGTGGCCTCCGGAACTGGTGTGCGGCTTCTAGCAGCCAGTTCCTTAGCCAAGCCCGGCCAAAATGGCGGTTGGAGCGCGTTTCCTACTTTAGCCCAGGCGGGTTCGGGGTGCTAAGTTGCGACTATAGTGTACTAGAATAATGTCCTAGTGACACGACCGGAAAGGGGCGCGCGTGCCTCTTTTCGTTGACGCCACCAGGTGTCGCCACTGCGACCTTTTCTAGCAGACCGGCTGTTCTCATATTCGCTGCTTTTGAGGTGGTCCGTGTTATTAAGCGTTTTTTACGGACATCGTTCTTTCATTATAACAGAAAAGGATTGTATTTAACAAAGTATTGTGTAAAGGAAGATTTTGAAGGCCACATCAAGACTAGTATCGACAATGTCGTTTGCTAGCGTATTCTCGCACAGTCCGGCGCTTTCATTGCGCTCGTCCTATCGCCTGTGCCAGCTGGCATGCCATTCACCGAGCTTCTTGTTGCTCATCTACTGCTCGAAAGCCAATATATCTGGGCCTGCCTTGCTTCTATGGAGCTATATTTACCACTCCATTAAAATCGCGTGCTTATCGCGAATGACAGGAAAGGGCATAGCGACTTCGGTTTTGTGCTGCTAACCCCGAGGGTGTAGGATAAAAATAATGGTCTCGTTGGCTGCACTTTCATAGTGGCAAAATGCAAACATGTCCGTGTTGCCAGTTATAAAACCCCAGTTGGTCGAAATTATTCACGTGTCCCCCACCCATTTACGGCGTGCCTAATAATTAGATCTTAGTGCGTTTTACACATTAAACCCCGGAATGAATTCATTTTTGACTATGCAATTGCGCGCATACAAACTCAATTTTTCCCGAAATTTTAGCTCCTAAGAAATCCACCGCATCTTCAGCACATACTGTCAGAGTGACGGTCGAAAAAAAATCCAGGTTAGTGTTTCTTTTTATTTATTCACAATGAAAATAGCACAGCTATAAAGGAACCCTAAAGTGTACCTTCCCTAGACACCGAGCATCTACCAAAAAACCTCGAAACATGGAGTCCTAGGAACAAACTCAGCTTAATATATTTTGATGCCTGGCGACTTCTTTCATGACACTTATTCACGCTTTTTGTGAAGAAATGTAGCCTGGTTGTGATGTAGAAAGCAGTGAGTTCTGCTGTGATGGATTCGAAGTGATCAGGGCAGCTAAGTTGATGCTGCAGCCTGGCTTTAACAGCATCTAAAGCATCTTAAACACTGTCTGCGTGCAACTCAAGAAGACTAAAACAAACTATAAAGACTTTGTCCAAGTTGATCATAAACTTGTACAGAGGGGAGGAAGGATATGACAAACCACCGTTGTCTTTCGTATGGTAAACTCTGCAAGCCTCAAATTTCCTGCTGCCCATTTTGTAAGTTCAGGCGTCACAGCCCGTCTTTAAAATGCACTTTCTCGCCACAACCAGCGATATAGAACATTAGGCGACTGTTACGGATGCTGGAGTCCCAAAAACCACAGCAGCAGGCTGCAACCTCGAGTTAAAACATGTGAAAGGTCACGAAAGTCACTTTCAGGCATTATTCCTTGGCAGATGATGCGGCTCTCAGTCTTGTAGCAAATGGTTTGCAGCGGCAAGGGAGCGTACAACTATGTCTTGGCACAGCGCACCTCTAAAATACAGTTGAGCAGACACTTCGTCTTCATGCCCACTGAAATGCAGAACTTTTTCATGCAATATCTCGAGCTTTTCTTGCTTTTGTACCTACGTTGTCGCGAAAACTATGCTCGAGTCACTGCCACAGTTAAAGTGGCACCAGAGCTTGAGGGAACATTCACTACTTGGAGCGAGCTAATTGGGAATTGTTCATTCCCCGTAAACTGTGCGTTTTCATCTTACGCAGCCTCGACCAGGATCTCGCGAAGTGGTTGGCGGAGCTGACAATCTCCCGCTCTTCATTTTGTGCGGTCCATGCGCTCTTACGTGGCTTCGTGCTTACCATCGGTGCACTTTTTTGCGGCTGGCCTCTTCCTTTCTAGCCTCTCTTGAACAGGTGCGACAGAAAAGTAGGACATACAGTCGGGCAGAAGTGTAGGCACCGCGCCAGGCGCCAGCGACAGCTACCCACGTGGAAGTCTCATTTCGGTGCTATTGATGATGTGGACGCAATCCCTCCAAATGTATCGGGGTTCAAAGTGGCGCTCACATACCGCTGAACATAAAAAATTGTAACAGCGCAAACACATGCAACCACAAAGTAACAAGCACGAGACACAAGCACGCAATTTTTATGTCAAGTATGCACCAACTCGCCCAGAAAGAAGTTTTAATGAAATACCGCTGAAGATTCAGTGAGATGCTTGTCAGCTGTTAGCAGATTGCGCTCTCACATTTCTTCCGAAGTTCATTTTCCGTTGGTGCGGCGAACAATGACGCTTTCGGAGCGCTCTGATAATCGCTGTGACAGCCCGGAGCGTAACAATGGGTGTCCGTCTTGCTTTTTGGCATCGAACCTCCTGTGCTGCAGTAGATGCAGGGATACGCCTTCTTTTTTTCAAATCATCCACTGTTTTTCACGTGCATGGCCACATTGAACATAATACGGCTCGGAAAACACTTAGCAAACAGCCGCAGAGCTTGTCTGAGCCGGCTCGACAGCGCTCCAGCAGCTAGAAAAAAGCACAGCAGCGCCACCGACGGCGGCTACTGGCATTTGCTTCAGCCGGCGCATTGTCCCTCCCTTTTGCTCGCGCCACTAGGACATTATTCTAGTACACTATAGTTGCGACGTATCACAGCTACTACGTAACAGCGGGGTTCCTTATGCATTGGATCCTATGGAAGCTACGCCGGGACTGGATGAAAACGACGTAGCAGTGAGGAACGTAAGGGGTTCTACTGTATATGGAAACAAAGCACTGCATGAGCGGAGGTCTGTCTCAGCGGCTGCTGTGTATCGCACCCACATGTCACCCACACGCTGCCTCTCGCGATCTCCCAACTAGTGAGGCAGACGTGCCACACCTTGCTCTGTTTGCAATGTGCCGCTTGAGACAGACTGTCCGCACCAGCCAATATATCGGGAAATCAAAATACGTATAAAGCTGCGCTCAAATTTCACATTAGGGAGTACCATAATCGGTGAATAATTTAAATGAACAACAAAAGTCCAGCACATACAGCCCACAGTAGAGTAAGCAATAAGAGCTCAATTTGTATAAAACCAATCTTGGAAAATATTTAGGTTACTTTCAGAGAAGGTAACTTCACACTGCACTTCAATTTAACAAAGCCTTGAATAAGCCAAATCGATATACATACACAGTGTGCACAAGCAGAAAAACAGATGCACTGAAAGGTTGGACTCTCCTTACTGCCTCGTTAACCACACGATAATCTACAGCTTAAACACTAGTTAATTTGTTGGGTTAAGTCAATGCTACCCCAAACTGCAAAGCCGACTCAAAAGTGCTACTGGCATCTAGCAAAAGCAAAGCAATGAAGATGGCATAGCTGGAGTTAGAAATGACATGGTAGGCAGGCTATCGAAGTTGTTTTCTCTCCCTTCCTTATTGTGTGTTACGCATGAAGTCACATTTGTGCAAGGCTTCGATTCAACACGAGGTGGAAATTGCGAGATGCTACAGAATCCATTAGGTACATGACAACTATGGCAAGTGGCTATATACACTGTATTTTCTGCAATCACTCTGCATAAAATAGAAGTATGTTATTTCTTTTCATTGTAGTGAATGTGCACAGTATGTGAGGTTGCTTTTCTTTTAGCACACGTTTTTATTCTAGATTACTATCCTTCCTAAGCAGTGTTGATTCCAGTTCTGCAATTTGTGTTTAAACACACTCTTCAGCCTCTGGTAATCACATATGAATTGCCACAAGACCAGTTACTCAGATTCCTGGAGTTGTCCCTGCAGTTCTATTATGACCATTCATGTGCTTATAATTCATGGTGGATCGCACTAAGTTGGGCAAAAGGTTAGTCGTGCAGATGTTCCGTGGAAGTCTCCAAGGAAGTCCCGTGTGCATCACAGGCGACAAAGTTTTGCATTTTGGGTTGCATGCTTGAAGGCTGCAAGATATCCTTATACAGTCAAATCTCGATTTAACGAATCATGCGAGTCTGCCGAAAATATCTTTTGAAATATCGTTGTAATGAAAAACCTGCGGTTATAAGCTGGTGGACCAACCTAGGAATGAAAGTATCTTGGCAGTAGACATGTGTGCAAACAAGCATACTCGCAAACAAAAATGTTTCACTCACTTCAAAGCTGCTTTACTTGAAGAAATCGGCGATTTTCTTCCGGCGTGTGTAACACGCACAACCGATTAAGAATGCGCCTACATCTTCCACTTTGCACGATACCTCATCGGGCACTTTACTGCACCGAGCGATGAAAGTGCGGACTTTGTCCATGTGCACTAAAACACGTATCCTCGACACGACCTCATCTTTTGTGTTCGGTGGCCCACAGTCGTCTTCTTTCGAGTCGTGATCATCACTGGAGACGTCGCGAACGTAGTTAATCTCTTCAGTTGCCAGGTCCATAGCCGTGAGTGCTGCGCAGTCGCTCTCCATGTAGTTGTCAAAGGGAGACGACAGGCAGCAGTCCCACAACCTCGGCCCACAGGTCTCTTGGGTTGTTGTCAGTCACCGCCATGTCATCTTCAAGCTGCACAGGCGGTATTGACAAGCCCTGCTTTTCGCCAGCAGTTGCCAATGGTGGATGCCTTCAAGTTCCACCAAGCTCCTGCGAGCATTTCCGCTGCCTGACGAATATTGATTGCAGTCAGCTGCTTCAGGCGGAGGTTGATAATCAACTATTGCACAATGCGCTTACGAAATTCTGCTTTCATACTCTTTATAATGCCCTGATGTAGGGGTTGCAGCAAGGACATGTTTGGCGGCAGAAACTCCAAGCAAACAGTCTCAATGTGAGCAGAGCAGTTGTCGACAACCAGTACAATTCTTCGGTGATCCCTCCCGAGTTGGTCGTCGAGTTTGATGAGCCACTTGGAAAAGAGTTCTCTGGTCATCCAGGTTCGTTTGTTGGCACGATAGTCGTACGGTAACATGTCATTTTTCATGCAGCGAGGCTTCCCGCACTTGCCGATGACGACCGGTTTAATTTGCTTCGTGCCTGTTGCATTGCAACAAAGCAGGACTGTCACGCGAAGATGCAACTTCTTCCCTCCTTTGTACTGTTGCCCTTTGAAGTGCATCGTCTGGTCTGGCAGGAGCTGATAAAAACATGCTGCCTCATCTGCATTGAAAATATCTTCAGAGTACAATCCAGGCACCTGAAGAAAATGATCATTGTGCCAGGAATCCACGCCTTCTCCTCGCCCAAGACTACCTGTTAAGTTATTCCATTCCTTTCGTGGAAACGAAAAAGTCAACCCGCAATGGCATCAAACCCAGTTATTTCAAGTGCATCAGCAAATTCGTAGACTTTTTCTTAGGCATTGGGATAGACGCGGGAATATTTTGCAGTCTGGCATCTTTGAACCACATGAGAACAGCTTGGTCCACATTTTGAAAGTTACCCAGTCATAGGAGCGAGCTGCGATTACTGGTAAAGCCTGACAATCTTGCCTCTGCCTTTCAAAATGGTTGCGAGGATCGATGGGGTAATGCCACGCCGTCTGCACATGTCGATTTGCATTTTTTCCTGTGTCAATTTCCTGCACCACGTCCAATTTGTCCTGCAGCGAAAACTGCATTCATCACTTGATCTTGTGCAAACATCGCCAAACCTTTGTCGTGAAGTTCTTGGTGAAGTTTGTGGTGAAGCAGTTGGCACTCGGCATGGTGATGATGATAGCTATTGCACTCTCGGTTTCTATTTCATGCGAGAGTTGCGGTGCTGTTACTTTTAGGTGAATTTGTAATGCTGATGTTTTTCGGTTATATTGGGGAAATAAACTATCTGCGTTATTCTGAAGTATGCGCTGTATTGGAATTCGTAGTTCTGAAATATGAAACGCCAACAAAGGATCTGCCATGCGAGTGTTTGCCGAGAACGCGGGGCTGGTTGAAAAGCTGGTTCGCAGCTTCAATAAGTTTGAGGCCGCAGTCGTCGCTGCTAAACCGTCGCGGCATCATACAATTGAAAATAACACTTTTGCTGCGCGAAGTGAATAAATACTGTATTTTTTCTTTCCCTTTTATCGCACTCTCTCCGAATTCCGTTTTTTACAGGCATGTGGGCAATCTCATGCTATTTCGGCTAAGCAGCACTACCGTTTATTATGTACTTTTTCCGAGCTCCGGCCAACTACAGTTTAACAAGGTTTCACTGTAGTGCCTTAGCAATTCAACACATGTGAATAAATTTTGTTCTAATGATAACGGTTCAAGTGTAATGCTTTTGAAATGAAAAATATTTACATGGTACATGCAATCACATGCTGCGGGAAGTCTGTAACTACAAGCATCCTTGTTCCACTAAGTATGCAGGGAGATGGTTCACAAAAGGCCATGCGCTTGACTATAGTTAGTATACTTTGATGCTAGCACCATCATTTGCAAGACGGGTTACACCACACTGCTTCACGCAATTTAAATCAGACTGGCAATACTACCTAAACTGGCATGAATGGCACCTTTTTGGTGACATTTCACAAAGATCAAGCTTACTGCTACAGTAGGCTGCATAGGTAAAGCGGCACCAAGAGCAATTGGCATGCTTGTCACAGCTTAGCTTGACAGCTGCAGAATGCTTATGAAACATGAAAGGTGTGCTAGTCAATGTGATACTCAGCAGCGACACAAGTTCATGCTTGCACCGTCGAGTCAGAGCTCGCATCCTTATAACTGCACGCAAATTTGCCCTTTTTCTTAAAAACCAGGCCATTAACTGTGCCAAGTGTTATACTAAACAACGTAGACTCCAAAATGCGATATTTCTACAACAGTAAAGCAGTGAGTGCAAGACCATTTTTCCTAAATATGCAACGAAACATGCAGGACGCTCAGAGTAACTGAAGTAAAGAAAGACAACGGAATTTCAAGTGCTTTTATAATTTTGCTTTGGAAAATAGTAAAAAGCTCTGGACACAAATTATTCCAATTTTGATTTGCTCAAATGTAATGGCATGTAACAGGTTTAACCTATTGGAATTGCGATGAAATTACTTCCAAGTGACACAATGCCTAGTTTGTCTTAACCCTTTGTGGCAATGAGGATTTACCCAATTTGTGATACCCCCATTTTGCAAATTTCGGATGCGACAGACGTGGAAAAAAGCTTTCAGGTAAACAAAGGCATGTACCGTAAGAACCCGCGTATAATATGAGGTTACTCCCCTATTAGCGTCCCAAATTTTTGCCTCGTACTATATGCAGATCTAAACGAAAATTCCAGTGAGAAATTTGGGCTATAAGTTTTGGTTTCGATATTGCTGCATGGCTACTACTTGGTTTTGTTATTGTTGCGTGACTACAGCATTGTTTCTTTAATGTTTAGTGCGCACCTTGGCAGCACACGTGCAAACCACACTTCGCGAAGTGCATCTCTTTTATTCTGCATTGAAGGACTAAGACATCTGGACCACGAAAACAGTACTCGGCTGCTTTCGAGAGAAAGGTTATTTTAGCAACAGTGCAACAGTACATCAGCAATGGTGCGGCCGGGAGGCAGTTTGGCATCAACGAGGGAAGCATTCATCGTCCGAAGAGTGGGACATTCCCGGAAATCGAACTCGCCCCGATGGAGTTCGTACGCTAACAGTGAGCCGTGCAGTAGCTGTCAGCGTGGAGCTTATGCAGGCAAAAGCTGAGGAGCTTGCAAAAGAAAAAGGGCTACGGAGCTTCGCCTTCAAAGTAAGCAAGCACTTGATTCATCGCTACAGGTGCAGTGCTAGTTTTTCCATATGCCACCTCACTTCTATTTCGCAAAAGCTGCCCATATCGTTCGAAGAGATGCTTGTGGCTTTCCAGCGCCACATTATTTCACTGCGAAAGTCCAAGAACTTCAGGTAGGGCATATTGGCAATGCTGACCAAACGCCAGTTTATGTGGACATGCCATCGCCCCTCACTGTGCACGAGAAGGGGTCTAAACAAGTTAACATCCGGTCCACTGGCAACGAGAAAACGCAAGTTACCGTCATGTTGCCGTGCACGGCAGACGGATGCAAGCTTCCGCCCTATGTCGTCTTCAAGCGCTAGACAGTGCCTAAAAGTGAGGAGCTGCCAAAACATGTGGTCGTAAGATGCTATGAGAAAGGCTGGATGAAAGAGAATCTTGTGCTCAACTCGATAAAGTCCGTCTGGTGTAGGCAGCCCGGAGCACTGTTGTCGTTTCCGTCCACCCTCATGCTGGACGCATTTTGTTGCCATTTTGCCAAGAGGCTGTTTCATGGATTCGGCACTGAACTTGTCGTTATCCCAGGTGGGATGACGTCTCAGCTGCAGCCTTTGGATGTTTGCGTGAACAAGCCATTTAAAGACGCGGTCAAGCGGTGTTGCGCATATTGGATGCACGCAGCTGAGCCTGCAGCGACGCCGACCAGGCAGCTGAAGCGTGCTTCGCCAGCCGCGCTATGCAAGTGAATTGTGGACGCATGGGTCAGCATACCAGAGGACCTTGTGCGTCGTGCATTTAAGAAGTGTGGCACCTCGAACGCGCTCAATGGCACAGAGGACGAGTGCCTCTGGGAAGATATGTCCGACAAAACTATCCGAAAAGAGCGCAGCTGAGGAAGACTGATTGAAGTGCGGAGTGCAATGTAAATGTTTTCCTCGAGTTTTCCTAACTCATATTACACAGGGATAAAATTTTTCTTTTCCCATTTCGCGTCCCAAAAATTTCACCTCATACTATATGCGGGTTCGTATTATATGCGGGTTTTTATGGTAAACGATTTCAGGAACATTTTATATTCCAGAGGCTCTCAAAATTGTTCTAGCACTGTATGACAGCGTTCAAAGCACTCAATTGGATGGGTGCCAAGATTTGAACTGCAGGTATCACAGTAGATTATAGCCTCCTTCAGGCCATGTTTCTTAATTTTATAACTGCAAACAGCGTAGTCCAAGGCTGTTTGTTGGAGATCTGAAGGGGGTATATATTTAGCAGCCCTCGTTTGCAGGTTTTATAGTTTTTTTTTTTAAGTTGAGGGAAAAAAATCGAGCGCTATTCTTGAAGAAAAAGAAAACAGGAAGAAATAAGGTTCTGTTGGTCTGCCAGTCCAAAGACGGGAATTTGTGGTGGCCTTTACAAACACTTTAAACAGGCAATGATCTTTTTTTGGACAAAAACTCAATTTAAACAAGTGAAATTAATCATACCAATACGTACTAATGGGGGAAAAAAAAGCAAAGAATGAAGGAAATAGAAAACAAGAAAGAGCTGCTTGTGGAGCATTCTTTTTTAAAGACAACCTTTCAACTGTGCTGGAGATTTTGTAGCATGCCTCCAAAAGATGCAAGTACTTGTTCACAGCATTGCTCCACTGCTACAGGCACAATACTAAACTGTTTTCAACCTTCATCGGCAATGCAACAGTCCGACTTGTGTTCCAGTATACCACATAGCCTCCCACAATATATAAGCAGTAATGTCTGTCGTGGTTTCAAAAATTACAAATATTGCGTACTGATAGAACGAGGCTAGAAGAGTTACCTGGTCAGTGTGTCTTTAGATAAGAACAAATGAGTTCAAGACAACGAACTCATCTACACAAATACTTTTTGGCATGAAGGTATTAATACTTCAAAAGAAACCACGTGAAGAAAAACAATGAATAGACATGTTTGAATGCTTCTCATACCTGACAGGTTGATCATAACAATGTGCTAAGCGATCCAATCTTTGGACTTCAACAAATGAAGAAATGCGCTAACAGTAGTGAATACGAGCATACTTCGCATGATATGTGGCGATTTTCTGTTTTACAAGCCCTTGTTGACGTACATTATCACATGCATTTTGAGCATGTAGGTCTGTCCTTGACCTGTTATTTAACTGGTTTGCACCATACGATCTTACAAAATTATTGAAATACCAATTAGCGAAATCAGCCATCAACTTACATTATGCGAATACAGCCGCTGATCGATACTTCAGACTCTACGGGGACTGCCAAAAGGTCGGATGCATGAAGTCCAGGCCGGTATTTAGGACTCCACATAAAGTTTGAAATAGCGGATTCACCCGAAAATAAGTGGGTTTATTCCACAGGTGGTAAAAAAAAGTGTGCCGTGATCTCGGATGCCACTTCTGAGGATACCTTTAAATTCATGTGACTAGCACAAGACGCGTCAGCACCTACAAGCTGCAGGAATTCTTGGCTCAGTGCCAAGCCTGCTATCTTATCACAGTGCCCATGAACTTCTGCCTGTAGACCTATCCCTGCAAGCCACGCAAAAATAAAAGTGTCTTCAAGAGTACCATTCCAAGATAACGCCCCACGTTTAACATAACTACTTGGACATGTTGGTGGGGTTTACTAATCAAGGTTTTTGGGCACTAGATGGGACATACAAAAGGAAAGAAACAACAGCCTGATGTTTGAATGACCATCTGAGGGAGCATTCCAAGAAATTAACTAAATTTGAAGGCGTGCAGCTCTGCAAACATTACAATGCCTACTCATGCCAGCCACATTTTTAACATGTTGATATTCCGGGCAGGAGCGACAACAAAAGAGCACATGAGGTCTTGGACCTCATGTGCCTTTCATCAGAAAGAAATATCCTCATTGATGATGTCCTCAGAAATGATGGACCTCATCAGAAAGAAATGTCCCACATGTCAGAGTGATACTTCGTTCACGTTATATTCATTAGATATGCACCTTTTTGAAGCAAAGCTGAAACACTGTACAGCCATCAGTGTGACATTAGTCAGCCTTGTGTTGCTGTGTACACAAAATTTGCACTTCGCTCTGCTTCTACTTCTAGCAGCAATAAATCAATTGTAGTTGGGGGGGGGGGGGGGGGGGCGGGAGAAAAACAAAGAATAGAAGGGGGAAAATAAACACTGCCTTTTGCGTGTTTTCCCTTGTATATCCCATCAAGCACCCAAAAAAATGCTTAGTAAAGGCCCAAGTTTGTCAACATGTTGCTGAATGCACATACGCTTGCCATTGGCCTAGACAGCCTGCGACAATTTTCTAGCAATGCCTCTTAAACTATACCATATTGCCACATTATCAACGAGATTAGCCAGCCATTTACGGTGGATAACAGTGGCATATAACAAAGCGGAAGGCATTGCAACAAAGTCACAACCGATATCAACCATTGTCATGCTGTTGCTACAGACGAACGCAAGTACAGTCAAAGCATGGATGGAATCTTTAACAGGGACTGCTAGGTCAACTAGACATCACTAGTTTTGGTTTCATGAGGGAGCTGGCGACGCATCAAATGAAGTTATCACTTCTGCTCGATTTGGTGGCGAAATCTGCAAGGGGGGCCGGCAGAGTCCGAATTATTGCACAGTGCACTCTAAGGTGTCTAGAAATTTCGGTTGTGTTTATACGTTGTGTCTTTATAGTAACGTTGCCACAGAGCTGTCCTAGTAATTAAGCATATCCAAATAATTTGTTGGTGACCGAATGTCATGTCAATGCCACAGCTGCCATCTGCAATGCAGAGCAACGCCAGCGCTACATTAACTTTCGAGTGCATTACTGCCATTTACATCTACGTAAGATGTAGGAAATGCGATGCAATGCGCCGTTGTTATATTCATGTAAACACAGCTGCTAAAAAAGCAACCGGCTTTCATTCACTCAAGGCCGGCATGCGCTAAATATATCAAAAGGAGGCATATACCATGTTCATATTGTATGACGAATATTAATAATATACTGTATTTACTTGCATTATTGCACCCCTGAATTTTGTCGTCAAAAGTCGGTTTATTTCCTTTCTTGTGCAATGATCGCACCCCGAACTTCCCACAGAGATACCTCGTGTGCCAAGTCTGGCTAATGATGATTACGCTTACCATCTGTAGAATGCTATGCGAATGACTCCAATACATACCAAGCGGTCTGCACGCACCGAACATTCTTAAGCAGATGCCCCATTTCATTCACCACTTTCCGTACTTCCAAGAAAAAAAAAAAAATAATAAATAAATAAATAAATAAATAAATAAAGCTACAACCAAACTTGCCTTGGCTTTACTATTTGTAGGCTTTCTAATGGTTGTGGTCAACAACAAAAAAGGCGCTTTTCGATTCTTCTCGTCTGCACTCGTGGGTACACAACAAATCGCGAGCGGCAACGATAGTAGCCACGTTTACACTGATACGCTAGGAGTGTACCCTATCCATATGCCGACTCTTGTAATACAGCTAAGATATTCGCCCATCCATAGCGGAAGCGTGCCGTATCAAGGTTGTAGTGAAGAGAAATGCCGAAGTTTCCGCAGCGTGCCCACCATGGGTTTGTCGCAAGAGAACTGCTTGTTGTCCTAGTTGGTGCTTGCTAAAAGACATTTTTTGCCGCAAGTTTTCCCCCTTTAGTGTGTGCTTTAACTTGCAGCAAGAAACATCTCTTTTAGCATGGATTTGTCACTGGCAGCTAAGCGCACCCATATCTATTTCTGTCCCCTCAAAGTGGTCATGGCTACATTATTGCCGCAAACTTAACGATAGCAACGATATTATGCATTACTGATATGGAAGAAACTGTTTCAATGCACGTAAAGTACTGACGAAAAGAAAAAAAAATACAAATTGCGTTCGGCGCGTTTGGCTTGCTTTGCCGGCCACCATTTTTGTTTTGATGTCCTGCACTGTTACAGCGGCAGCCACCCATTTGTTGACCTGTTTTGATCCCACAGCAAATGCAGTATGGAAAAAAAAAAAGGTTTCCTTTCACGGGAAACTTCACTTGCGTAATGATCACACCCCTCAATTTGCATCAATTTATTTTACAAAAGTGTTATCATTATTCGAGTAAATACGGTAGATATATCAAAACGAAGTGGGTTTAGTCTAATTTTAATAAAACTAGTTCAGGGTGCAAAAATCAGGAATTATTGGGTTTTACTCTAAGACAAAAGACCCTAAATATATTCACCCATGACACCAAAATCATGTTCCTATATTCTGAACTCGGTTTCATTCAAAAGAGGCATGGCTACAACTGTAAACCTTCTCTGGTGACGTTATAAGTGCACTTATTAGTTCAAAAACTTCCAGGAAACTGGCCCTATCAACCAAAAAATCTAGCAAACACGGACTCACGCCTGTCAGGCACTTGCCTACATCTGACCCGAACCGCTATAGAGTGGTGAGAGAGGTATGCGACATGTTTGCAAAGAATTAATAGGTAGCACAGAGATGCCTATCACTATGCCGTCAAGAAGACATAAGTAATGAAAATGTGGAATCGCTGTAGAAAAAAGGGGGTTTCCACTACATTGCGGCTAGATCCCTCACAATTATTCAATATTCAGCTGCGTAAATTTATGCACTCCAGCAATCCCCACACTAATGAACCTCAACCATTGTGCAACAACGCTCCTTAGCATGGAAAAGAACACATTAGCCAATGGATCGGCAAGTACATGTACAGGTGAAGCAAACTACTTTGCCTTAGGCTGAATATTCTTTGTATCCATGCCCTGGCTAGATTAGCTTGGCTGCTTGCTTGCTTACTGGTTGTCAAAAGGCCACTCTGCAGAGGAGCTTTGTTCTCCGGGATTATTTCAACGTACACTTCAATGATATTGCACTCACACACGCATGGAAGAAGGGCTATTGGTAAGGGTGCACTTAGGAAGAAAATTTGTCTTCTTTCATCAAGCGAATCATTTGAGCTCAACTTTGTTGGCACAATTTGGAATATATGTTCAGTGAAGCACAAGCTGGCTGTTATCTAAATCATTTCTTAACTGCTAAGGACAAATGAGGTTGTGCATATAAGTAATCTTTAACTACCATATGTTGTGGAGACTATTGGGGGAAGAAAACTGAAATACTTGCAGTGGTGGTGCATAGTTATGGCGTTCTGCTGTGAGCTAGTTCTGAGGTTCTGGATTACATTCCAATGAAGGCAGGAAGCAAAATTTCTTGTGTGTCTTTATTTGGGAGCCAGTAAAAAAAACTCCAGCTGGTCCAAATGTATCTGAAGCACTCCTCCATGGCATCTATATTAAAGCTCCTGTGTTGCTCCGGAATGGTTGAACCCTATTAGGTAGTCATATTTGTCCGGTTTTACAACGATATATATCAAAACGTTTAATTTAAAAAGAAAAGTAAAGAAAGCCAGTGGGTGGAGCCCCTACTAAGGATCAAATTTGTTGAGGTTTCAGAGACACCTTCCTCTTATTTTGATCCATGCTTTACGCACAATATGTCCATGGGATGCTCAAAGATAAAGTTTCAATGTCCGCTACTACAACCATACTTTTCACTGTGCACCAATCAATACTATTAGAGATTCGGACATGCCCGATTATTCGGTCACCTTCGCGGCACCGCCATTCTCCGCATAGACCATAATGTATAACAACTGCCGAAAGTTCGGAAACCTTGCAACCTATCATCCGATTTTTTGGACACTCCTTGAGCCAACTTGATCGAGAGCACCATGCACTGACTCTGACCGATGCATAGTTCGACTTGCTGAACGCCATTTTTGTTTTTAACGGAGCCTCCTTGCTGCCCCGCAAAGTGGCGCTACTAAAAATCCCCGCTCATCATCGTTGCTGTCTGGTTTGATAAAGTGGCCCTACAGCAGTTCCGGTTTCAGCTTAGTAAGCCATGTCAAGACAATCCAGCAGCTGATTTGTTTTTTCGCGCAAAACGCTGCGAGTAGGCCGCGCTTTTCGTTTGTGCGATTGGTGTCGGCACGGTGGTGTTTGCTTTTTGTGCTGTGTCGAGGCTTCGGTGATCCAACTCGGCATAAGTAAACATCGCGTCAGGGGTCTAATGGCGCCGACAGTGCCCGTGCAGACTGTGCTGGGGAATGCCGGCAGGCGGGTGCCGGGAGGCCTAAGATTTGTCGCCTTCCGATGTGGCTCCCTCCTGACGCAGAAAATGTTCTGCCGAGACCTGCGCAGTGGTTGCACTGCGATTCCGGACACTGTCACATTTGACACTTTCATAGGTGCTGACACTGCTGTATGACACGCACAAAAATCGACGACGGCAAGATATCGTCAGGTTTCTGCTGCACCGCTGGACGATGACTCTGAGCCGGAAGATGACGCACCATGTGCTACGCTGCCGTCGCATACGGAGCGTGTACAAGCAGTGACTGTGCTTTCAGCCGTTTATAGTGACCGTACGACCCTTTCCGAGATTCAGGCTTATCTGATTGCGCATAAACGGAACAGCGTGCAACGGCGCATTCACAAGTTCTTCAAGCCTACTGCCGAGCCCGAATAAGTGCGTGGAAATAAAGGATTTCATTTTTTTTTCTTAATCTGCTTTTTCGGACACCTGTTTATTCGGACATTTCTGCAGTCCCCGTGAGGTCCGAATAAACAGTCAACGACTGTATTTACAAGGTTACAAAATAATGACAAGCAGCCACAATGAATGCAAAGCTCTCGCCTGCCTCTGATCACTTTGTAGCTGCCTCGTCATTCGACAGACACTATCAATCCCTGTACTGTCTCGCGATACTGTCCCCCCGGGAGCGCTTGTCATTATAGCACAGAGGTAGCTTTGACAAATGGTGTATGTCACAACATGCATAACAGAGGGCACTTAGCAGATCGCACTGAATCGATGACTGGCGCAATTTTGTATGTAACGACGATGGCTTGGCAAAAGACTTTGTATGGATCATTGTAGAGGGATAACACCTTTTTGGAGAGACCGATACAAAAGGACCGAGACCACTGCAGCACTAGAGAACATGGGGAAGATGTCCTTGTCGCGACCTGTGGTGACATTCCAAGAAGATTAGTAGGTGGAAGTTGTAAGGCAAAGTAGCATCCCAGTTGCTGTGGTTGGTGGAAATGTACACAGGTGCTCTACAAGTACACTGATTTACTGGGTGATAAGTGGTTGCGAGCTTGTGGTAGACAGAGCATGGATGAAGGATGTCCTTGACCACACATGACAAGTGCTGGCCTTGATTGGCCAGGTGTTCAGGAGCACCATGATGCAAGATCATCTCATAAAAGCGAGTCAGCAACACCTGTGGTGCAGGTAGTTCGAAAGGCGCGAGAAATGGGTGTATCGTGGCACATAGTGACAATGGCGACCCACTTGTTCCCCAATGTTGAGTTCGGAAAGAGGCCAAGAAGGTTGAGCCAAACTCCAAAGAATGGTTCAGTGAAGCTGTCGACAAGGTGAAGAACAGCTGGAACTATTGCTGGTCACTTTGAATACGGAGGTTCGAGATTACAATTTGATTACGAGATGCACCGTAGAAGGAGAGTCCGAATTGTTTTGAACACCTAGTGATTTACAATATGCAAATGAATTTAAGTACACGGGTGTTTTTGCATTTTATCCTCACTGAAATACGGCTGCCATGGCCAAGATTGGACACGCAATCTCATGCTCAGTAGTACAACACCAGAACCACTAAGATACCGTGGCCAGCGCAGGTTTGAGTTCTTAAAACAGATAAGGTGCTTTTCTTTTCTTTTAAGATTGTAAGTCTCCAGCTGGTAACCGCTCATTTAACGTTGTACATAAATTTGAGCCACGAAAGAACTCTATGATGTATCACTTAGAAGTGCAATTCTGTAAAGTGCTTTCATTGACAGAATCAAAAGCCAAAGTTTTGGGTTGGAGTAGGTATTAGGCTCTAGGTTATTCTCTCATTGCAATGAGAGCAGTGCTTACCCCCAATAAGTGAGGTCAGGGAGGCTAAAGGAGCAAGTGTGTCATTCACATTGTTAAAATGTACAAATGCTGACAAAGTCACTTCATGAGACCTCGCACTTAGTTGCAACAGATGCTAGCATATGCGGCGGAGGAAGTCTGCAGTTTCGCAGGGCCTAGAGATGGGGCAAGTGTGCCACCTGATTGATTCTTCAGTGTACTCCATTTGGCGCAAACACTTGTGTTCACGTGCGTGAAGAGGCGAAATGAAACTACCACAGCTGATGCAAGCAGACCTAAGTGACTAGAAGCTACTCCTTGCCTAGCATGTGATGAGGGCCTAGATTTGCTTATACAGTAAAACCTCGTTAAACCGTACCCGCTTAAACAGTAGTTTCGGTTTAAAAGTAGTAAAGTCAATTCCCCGACTCAGCGGCCATTGAACATAATGTGTTTTGTATCCGCATAAACCGTACCAGCTTATTGCGTACGCATCGGTTAAAACGTAGTGTTTCCACTTTTCGTCGCGCGAACACGGCGGTGCGTCGTCTCCATCGGGCGGCCCGGCAGAACAACAAGCCTCAGAGATCGGTACAACGGCCTCCAAGCGCCCTGTGCGTTTGCACGTGAAGCCGCATCAACATCAACATCATTTCGACGCCGCATGGACGCCATGCCGGAGAGCGTTGTGGCGTCGTGCAAGCGAGGACTCGGGTCATGCCGAAGCTAGGATAAAAAAAGACGCCGGGTGCTCAGCATAGAAGAAAAATTAGACATCGTCCGTGCTACCGAACGTGACACGAAGAAGTCGGCGCTGGCCCGCGATATGGATCTGCTGTTGACTATAGTGTGTGGCATTTGGAATGCGAAGTTGCTCGGCAGCGCTGCTGCGACCGCGAAGAGATGTCGGCTACGAGGTTCGACTTTTCACCATCGTTGCCGCTGTTGTTTCCGAAGTGTCAACTAGCGACAGTGATGAGGACGACACGGAAAGCGACAGCACGGGCTATTCAGGCCCGACAGTGGCAGAAGCTGCGCGTTACGTCAGCCTCATGAATGCGATCGTCGCAAGGAGAACAGGGGCGCGATAACGTAACTATTCCAAACGAAAAGTTTTCCGAACTCCGGCACCCGGCAATGAAAAAGGCGCCCCGGGACTTATGCAGCACTACCGCGCGCGTGCACGGAGAATACGTAACGCCAACGAGGAATCTGCCGTACGAGTGTTTGCCGAGAGGAGGGGGGCTGGCTGAGAAGCTGGCACGCAGCTTCAGTAAGTTTGAAGCCGCTGTCGTCGTGCTAGGCCGCCGCGATATCAAACGAAAATAACATTTACGTCCCGCGAAGTGAATAAATACTGCATGTTTTTCCCCTTTCATCGCACTCTCTCTGAGTTCCGTTTTCGACAGATAAGTGGGCGATCTCATGCTATTTCGCTTAAACAGTACTACCGTTTAGTACGTACTTTTTCCGAGCTCCGACCGACTACGGTTTAACGAGGTTTCACTGTACAAGGAAGGAAGGTCAGTTTTACCCAAAAGGTAAAACTAACATTGATAGCATTAGCAAAGCGTCACTATACAAAGTAATGTTACCAATTTTATCAGCCATATATATTGCACTAAACATTCGCTTGCAAATTAAATTAACAAGCATGGTGTAACATGTGCACAGGCAGAACATGAACAGATCTTAATTGTTCCCAAACACCCACCGACAGCGCTAATGTGATGAACACCGGCCTAGGGGAGCAAACGCTTCGTGCTGCCCTTCAATGTGTCTTCCGAAACGCGAGATTACATGACTTCCAACACAAGGCAGGAAAGACAGACCACATGAAGCAACAAGCCATCTTGGCTCGCCCAGCAGAAACGCCTGCTGCAGATTACCTCCAGATACAGCAGGGTGCATATGCACTCAGCTGTGCGGACAGCCACATAGCCTCAGCTGGGCTAGAAGAGGGGACATGCGCTCACGTGCCCACCTTGTTGGTCCTTAATGCAAGTGCTGTCCGCCGACTTCCTACTCAAGCATGCCTGCACTTGATCACACGACCTTTAACATTAGGGGCACAAAGGAGGACGGAACACATTAAGCCCCCGTCCTCAGCTCATCCTGGCACGCTGTGCCTCACTCATAGCATATGGTGAACAATGTTATCACAGCTAAAGACTTTTATACGGTACCTCACAGCAATGGCAAAAACGAAGATTCGACTTGAGCCTAATGTTGTAGCATGTTTTTTCTAATGCGGAGCGTAGCTCTGACCCACTCGTGAATACTTTAAAGCTCGAAAAAGGCATTGCCACAAAATGGGAGCCCTGGAGTGCGTAATAGCTACGGGCACGACAACAGAGGAAAGGCCCTGATGTCACTCTTTGAAGTCATCCCAAATCAGCAGCTGCCACACACCCTAGTTATGGGATCACTCCTTCTCTTTCTCTTTTTGCCATGGTCTCAGAGTTCACCCAATAAAAAGTTCATGGCCCACTGTTTTGATACTGCGTTGTTCCCCCTTTCGTTACAACAGGACAATGTGTGTTTCAAGCAGATCACTTGTGCAGTTGCACCACAGAACAAACATAGTTGTCCAATGTTTAATGGCTAAACCTTTTCATGTGGTTCACAACGCTGAATATTGTGGAAGCGTCAATTTTAACAGCTTGAAAGCCTTGCTGGCATGATCTCTATACTTTTGGTATTTGTTCGCATGCATTCCCGAGTTGGCCTCGCCGTGCTGCAACTATGCAATGTGGTGAAGCATAAAAGTGGTACCAATTTGCTTGAGTGATGGGAGGCAAACTATCCGTGTTGCAACCGCTTTCAGTACTATGTTCCGCGCGTTTACTGAAATGTCAACTACCCACAGCAGAAAAGCGCAACTTGCGCCCAAGAGTTGGTCAATAGTCGCCTTCAGTTTCTATAAGAAACAGACATAAAACTTGTATAGCTTGCTTTGTCACTTATACATGGTTCACTCTATACTCTTCTGCACGAAAATGTGCTATAAACTTATGTCACTAACCATTAATAAAAATATTGTTATTTGTAGAGCGTATATTAGAATCTGGTATCTGAAATGTTGTCCTGAGCACATTTAAAGGCATACTCGGCTGTTGTCCGTAAAACTTATACTTTGTTTAGAATGACAAAAAGCTGAGCTAGTTGGTAAGGATTCATTATGCAAAAAAGAAGTGAGGCGTGCAGACAGGACACAAGAGTAGAGAAGTGAGCAACACTAATGCCGTTCGTGTTGTCTACTTCTCTACTCTTGTGTCCTGTCTGCATGCCTTTCTTTTTTGCATAATTATACTTTGTTGCTTCTTCGTATACGTAAAAAAGTGAATACTGTAGGCAGATTCCTGCCCATTCATGAGAGAATGTGAGTAGTGCCACGCTTCGATGACAATTGATTTAAGCGCTGCTGAGTGCTCTCTTTTCTGACTAAAGAGGTGCTTACACAAGTGACCGTAAGGATTAAATACGTTATAAATTGACAGTTGAAGATGCTTAGAAGGTGCAAGGCTTGGTGTTCGCAAATGTCAAAATAAGCGACAATCGTACGAGAGGTGTCTTAATAATTGGAAATCACAGGTTAATAGCACAAATACAACCCTGGTCAAGGCTGTGCTTTTAGCTTAGGGGTAGAATCGTACATGGAAGTATCTGGGTTTGAAAACCACTGACGTGAACCTTTCTTGTTTACGATATTTTTTTATTTTTGTTATTGCTGCTTGGTTGCTGCTTGTCTGTCACGACACAAACCTTTTTCGCAACTTTCATATGGCAAGATTACTGGAAGCAGCAAGACTTCATACGCTGACGTGATTTTTTAAAATTTTTGTTACTGCTGCTCAGTTGGTGCTTATCGATCGTGGCGAACCCTTTTTGCCAGTTTCAGCTGGCAAGATCACTGCAAGCAGGGAGACTTCACTACTGCTGACCAACCACATACATCCATTCCATAGCCGTGTAAATCCGTTTAAGCATGTTTATTCCTTTTCGCTCTTTTTACATCTGCTGCTTGGCACATTGGTTGGTGGCAAGCTATGCGTGTATCATAAGCAGTCCTGAAAAGTAACTGTTTAATTTGCGATTTCAACAATCAGCAGTGCGTTATTATGCTGAATACTGTTTGCATCCTTTGTGCAACTTAAACAGATGCTGTCACTTTTTAATAGGCATGTTAAAAAAATTTTTTAAATTACCTGACCCAGTCTGAATAGTAAGGAGCAGTGTTAAAGAGAACGGAGGGCTTAGTAAAATGCAAAGCGAATAAAATATCTTTTAAAAAAATAAGAAAATAAGTAATGCCCATTGCAGATCGAGCCCAACATTTTCAAATATGGATAAATAGAGATGCATTTAAAAGTAAACATTTTCGAATATGAGCTATTTCTATCAAGCTCAATGGTATGAGCCCTGAACTTTTGTCCTAAGTGAGATTCCCTCTCAGCAGCTGAATAGTCAACAGTAACTGTTCTGACATACTGTCGGCCCGTGCACAACGCCTCAGTACTGCGTTTCACTGCCTTAAAAAGTTTATTTTGGTTTGGATGAGAGATACCTGCATCCCGGCGTCAGCGAACGCTTTGTTTTTTGAGCTCAAGCTCCTTCAAAGTGGCGGCACACTTCCTTTCCCGTACATTCCTCATTGCGTCCATCCTTTCTTCGCCCTCCTTGCACCACGCATTCGCCCCATGGACCATAGGAAGCATCCTCTTGGACAATTGCACAATTTGGACAAACGCCCAATTTTCCAGACTCCCCGGGGCCGCAAAAATGTCCGAAAGATTGGTCAATCAGAAAAAATAAATGCATGCGTTTTACTGCCCACATGGGATTCAAATCACTACAGGCATGTCCGGAAAAAGCTCTCAAGGGCTGCCAGCAAATTTATTGGGCATATCGGTGCTTGTAACGTGACAGGAGATAGCGTGTGCACACGTGTATAATTAAGAAATACCAACTGTGTCCAGTGACAATTGTCCCTTCCCACGCTTGTTAAGCCTTACCAAAATACTTTGCGTATGCTTTACCCCATCACATTTCTGTATTGAGGCAAAGCTGATTTTTGGGAACCGGCATTACGGATTGTGCTGTGCTTACTGAGCTTCTAAGCCAATTGCGAGGATTACAAAGACGGAGTTGGTGCCATTGCTGACAATGGCGAATTTTTTCAATGAAAACCATAGCAACAAATAGCAAGAAACTCCGGCGATTTTTCAATGTCAACGGATGTCGATGAAATTTGCTGGAACGTTCCTCTGCACACTTCCGTCATGTCCTCAAATAATCAGGTTTGAGAGTTGCACAGGTCTTTTACAAATGTACTTAATTGCCTCGAACACCCTACCTTACCTGTTCCTCAGTTACAGGCAACATTGCGTATGACATTAGGGGAGTTCCACTCAGAGAATGTTGGGATCATGCAGACGACAGCAACACGAGCGCAGAAGAGACGACGATCGTGAGCTAGTGCTTCGCGTGAGAAGTTATCTTTCGACTGGCAAGTGATGGGGGGGGGGGGGGGGGTGGCAAGTGGTGTTTCGTTGTTGGCTGCATGAATTCCAGCCCTCACCATCTGCACACACACAGTCTGAGCTGATGCCGATCGCATTCAACCAAGGTTAAGCCTATATGTCACAATTGCGTAGTTTATGCGTCTGCTGCTGGCGGACCCGAGCGACTGACCTGAAGCTAATTAAGCCATAAGTATGAATAAAACTACTCCTATGGTTCATTTTGCCCATACGGATTTAAAATAATCCATTCCTCATTTGGTACAGTGCACACACAAAAAGTGAGAAGCGATGACACAAAATACTGAGATTGGTAAGTTGCCATTTTCGACGAAAAGCTGCCCGCCGCACTCACCGGCACTTCCGTAAATTAAATGCAACTACGAAGCTTGGTGTATTTTTACGTATTGTCACGCGGACTCATTATTTAGGTTCCAAGGTGCACTGCTTGCCTCGTATCCTAAATGGGCAGCGAGCGTAGGCCCCTTTGATACAGCAATGTAAACAACCGCCTCGTTCAGCTGCCAACGGTGTCTACATTGGCATCGGCATTTCCACGACAAAACTACATGTTCGCTAAATGAACGATCACATGCGCGAAGTCCTCATCTATGTCCACTTTACGCAAATTACGGAATATATTGTGTGCATGAAGAGAATACAAAGAATAATAAGTAGGTAGCATAACGCACTAGTCTCCTCTTCGCCGTTTTCGAAGGTGCGTGGTCGGTCATATCAGCATGATTCGGAGTGATGCAACGGTGCTTATATGCACAAAACCTGATTTTTTAATATGTTCCGACATCTTTTGATGTCAACGATGATCAGCTAGTATTACATCTCAAGTGACCGACGAGTGGTCGCTGCTCCTGCCGATTCACATAAACAAATGCACCATTCGGTGCTTTCGACTGCTAGCAGCGTTCTTGCAATACAAATGCGGAAAGTCATGCTCTACATCTTACAATGAGCATGTGAAGCGTTTTCCTGAGATGGGGTATAAGATGTAAAACAGCAAGCAGCACGTATAAAATCAGTGGTTTGGGCTACCCTTGGTCTTCATGTTGCAGCGTGATATGTAGCGCATGTGCACTGACTTGTGATGGGGGGGTCGAATGCGAACATCGATTCATGGCTATTTAATTCGTCAGAATCATACCTGTCAATATTTGAGAGATCCGAAGAGCTAGTGCAGCTGACATTGTCACCGGAAGATCTGGCGCAGTCACGATTCAGCCGAGCGTCTGCTCTTCACTGCCAGCAGGCAAGACCGGCATGCCTTGTGCGCCTTCCCCGATGGAGACCCCAGCGACGTCACACGAAGAGCTACGCTCGGCTGCTTAGTCTGGTTTCGGTTCCGTTTTTGTGCTTTTTTGCTTGTTTAAATTTATTTTTGAATTTGCGAAACAATTCTATCAGACGTTGACAGGGGGGTCTCGGGAAACTAAATATTCTATTATCTTGACAAGGTCAAAAAATAGCTGGAGTTGCACTTTAATAGTGAACGTTGGAGCAGCTAGGCCGAGCATTGCCGCGGGGGTGGCTAGAGCTGCCGGAATATTTGCGTGCAAGATAATCGAAATGGTGGCGGCGGCAGATTTTATTAATGTCATTTCAGACCTCCGGCCGTGACAAAAAGTCTGGGAAATCGAATGGCAAAGGGTTCTTGCATCTGAAATTTCATATGTTTCTATACATTGACTATGTGGTACGTGGTGGTGAAGCGAAGCCGCGCGAATTATCGAGCATGTTAAAAAAAATCAGGCCTCCTGAAAATCTTGACTGCACACTGGCAACTCTTCCAGCCGACGACATGGCGTCAAAAGACAATTCGCTACGAGCCCTCTCTGTTACATAAAGGCAGCATTTAGCATGACTTTCGTTATCGTTCAATAATATTATGGCTAATTTTCCCTGATGGAAGTACAAATTCCCCGAGTTTTTCCAGACTATTCAAAATCCCAGAGAATTCCCGGTTGGTAGACGCCCTAGAAGTGCCTCTACAGCCAAAATTCCAAAGAAGTGTCACATTAAGTGTTGCGTACAGCAGAAAAGGAATGCCTTTGGAATGGAAACCGACGAAAGATTGCAACGGGCATCGCTGACGCTACGCTACGCGTCTGAAAACAGGATCCCGCAGCGGCACACTGCTACGAACATTCTGCATGTTTCTTCCATGGCGTTTTTAAATACTCGTTAAATAGCAAGCGATTCATTTTAAGCTCTGAAAACGAGTAGTAAATGTGTTGTGTACATGTACAGCTGACCTTTCTTTTTTAGTCCCTTGCAATGAAGCTAAAAATCAGATGACATACAGCATTGTAGAAGGCAAGGGATTATTTTTTTTCTGTGATCCGACGTGCTGTAGCATTCAAATCGTGAAATCTCTACCAAACCAGTCATCCATATAAGGGTCTTTGTTTATACCCAGAATTGGGCATTTAAGAAGTGCGATTTTTTGAGCGGGACTACTTCAGTCGCGGAGGCAATCGGCCGTCTCGCATCGGTCATCTGGGGAGGGCCTTTCCTTTTTTCCAAAGTTGCACCTAACTATACTACTATTTCACTAACAAAACCCTTAAAGCTTTTTGTGCGCAAACAAACAGGGACAAAGAATAGAAGAAACACAAGGATGAACACAACGAAGCGCTCATCCTTGTGTTTCTTCTATTCCGTCTCTGTTTGTTTGCGCACAAAAAGTTTTAAGATGAATGTGTTCCAACTAGGTCGACTCGCAGTTATAACAAAACCCTTTATGAACACAGCAGTATTTTTTTTTCTTGCCGTGCTTCAGTATTGAGTTTCTGGCTAAATATCTTTGGCCGACACTGAATGAAAGGATGAAATAGTCATTTGCTGGATTAGAGAATGAACACAGGACAACAAAGAAGTTTGGCATGCAATTAGCTTTTTTGTAAGCATGGTCAAACAAAAGACTGCACAGAACCAAAAATTTGATTTCTGAAAAGCGTTCCCAGCAAGGGGGGGAAAAGGGCGGTGGCACTAGTGTCCCATTATTGCTTACCACAATATTTTGAGATTTCATAGCCGAATTAAATGCTAACTGAAAACGTCGTGTCGAAAAATGTTTCTGCTCATTCTAATCTGCTTCACAGTAAATTAGTTTCATATGTTTTTCTTATGCTGGCCACCAACAAATAAAATGTTAAAAAACTTCGAAACACAGCCCAAATGAGAAAAATATGGCAGCTTAGATGAGTCTTGGTGCATTTTCTATTATACACAGAAACATGAAAAAAGTGCCCAACAGAACATTTTCTTTGTAATACTTATGCAAAATATCTTCCTACATGAAGCACGAAAAGCGAAAATAGTTAAAATTTTTTTTTTCAGAAACCTCATTTTCGAAAAGTAAAATAATAACCGGTTCCAACCCGAAAAATTTTGCATGGAAGTCCGCTAACGTTGTGGAAAACGTGGGTGCAGTAATATGTTCCCTCATTTGCTTTATTCACAAAATACATGGCCCATGTTAAGTGTGCTGGCTTTTAGTGCCGCAATGACTTGTTCTGGTTTGTTAACGTTTACTTAAAAAAAAAGGCAGTGCTTGCCACAAATGAAGGAACGTTTACCTTGGTTTTCTTATTGTGATAAGAACCGAGAATGTGTTTTTGTTTTCTGGGGCACAAGAGAACAAACTCGACACTACCTTTGGTGCTCAAACCAATTTATTGCGTGTCCTTTGTAGTTGGTGTTTAAAAGGGATTAATGACCGTCAGCTTGCTAGCGGCAGTTCTTGCATCGGACAGCGCATGTCCACTTGACTGATCGCGGGCACACATCCATACATGGCACTTACTTCCACTCCACTGACTTCTGCTGCGATGCTCTTCGATGGCTGCACCAAGTGCATGAAGCAGAGCCACATCCTTGAGGCTGCCCCTAAGTTGGAAGACCATCTCATGTGCCCACCGAATGGGGGCGGCGTTTCCAGACCACAGGTTGTGCAGGGAAGCTTGGTGCTTAAGAAGTTCACCCACAGCATCACAGGCATTCTTCCTGTGTCTGGTAGCGGAAAACATCCACCTCATACAGTTGGTACCTATATTTAAAATGGCTTGCTGCACCATCACTGACCAATGTTACGTGACAGTAGATGGGCGTTTTTTCATCCAACACTTCGTGCACTCTAGCAGGACGTAGCAGGCGTATACTGCGTCGTGATGCATGTCCTAGTTTACAAGAGTAAAGCTGTGCGTTGCTTTCCATGCCATGGCAACATAGGTGAAAACAGAGGTTTGTTTCTTGTGCCAACGGTATGATGGTATTTCATTTGAGAGAAGGACAGTCCAGTTCTCCGCGAAATCAAATGCAGGAGAATGCTTCCGAGCTGCTCATGTTTCTTTGCCACATATTCATAGCAGCAGCTTGAGTGTGGTGTATGTATTCGCGAGGAATCCATTTGGTGACCCATTTGTCGAGCTTCTTCACAAAGAGGTTTGGAGACGTCTTCTTGGTCAAGCCACTGCTTTCCGAAACAGCAAATTGACTTCGTGCTCGTCAACCATACCCAGACTGGTCAAAGTGAGGCGTTCACTTTATGGGCAGTGCTCACACTCATCCAAAGTACAATCTGTGGTTGAGGAGCAAAGGCACAATGCTTTCATGCCTTCCAATGAGACTGCCATTCCGGTTACGTTCTCAAGCGCAGACACAAAGGTTCTAATTAATGTAAAAGACGCAAACGTTAACCTCCTGTTGCGGTGCGAGCAGCACCCATTTTAGACGCAGGCTGTAAAACTTTGACAGGGCGATGGCACTTTTGGGGTGACGTTTTTTGAGCATCTGGAACGTCTCACAGAATGCGTTATACACCGTTTTGAGACTTGCTCTCTCTTACCGTTCACGACGACCGACACAACGTCCTCGTTCGGGCTCTGCCAACAGCACCCAAGTTCGTCCTTGGTGAATCCAATGGGCTTAACCTTGACATCATGTACGTATAAAATCTGACCACATTCCATGCTTCTTGTGGAAACTTTGGGCCTTTCTGAGCATGTACGTTGCGACAATTGGGATTGCGTCTTGAATGCGTTTTGTGTTCGACTTCTGGATGCACAACGGTCAACAGACAGATGCGCTCTCAATAGGACCTTGAAGCCTTGTACACTTCCGTCAATCTAGTTAACCAACCTGTCAGACAGCTGCTCGACGACACTATCCTCGTCCAAGACAGCCGAGTCACCAAGCAACACAAATCCCATGTGGCGGAAGCAGTTGCACAGCGTTGTGGTTGTCACCGACTTCCACGCATCAGCGAGCATGCCAAGTGCTCCAAGCAAATCGCCAGAGTAGGCTTTTTCACTGTCGAGGCACAACACCACACGCGAAAGCAAGCGTGACCGATAGTTCACCTTCAAGTTGCGTATCACGCCTTAGTCCATCGGCTGTAGGATACTTGTGTTCGGTGGCAAGAACTCGACGCTTGGCTAAGCAGCACACACAGCGCAGTCGTCGGGAAGTTGTCACAGCGACTTCGTTGAGTGCCTCCTCGCTGCCACGTTGCATGCAAATATTAATGTTCCGGAAACAACGTCTTGAAGGCGTTTGTGTTCAACTTCTGGATGCACGACGGTCAACAGACGGATGCGCTCTCAATAGGACCTTGAAGCCTTGCACGCTTCCGTCAATCTAGTTAACCAACCGGCACATGCACAACATTCTGTCACAGACGGTTCAGGTGTACTGACACTTCCGTATGCAGTGCTTAAAGTTGGGCATCTTCATCACCACGAAGCTTTCAATCTTGACCCATTTTCTCTATACCTAAGATTGTCTGCTGCATTTGTGAATGGAAGATGGTGGCTTCAATGGTGAAACATCTGAATAAAGGTGGACATACCTGTTCAAGTCATCGATCGCTTCCTCTTCCTGAAGGAATACCTGGTCTGCTTCA
Organism: Dermacentor albipictus; assembly: GCF_038994185.2. Classification (NCBI taxonomy): domain Eukaryota; kingdom Metazoa; phylum Arthropoda; class Arachnida; order Ixodida; family Ixodidae; genus Dermacentor; species Dermacentor albipictus. Next base: position 244,069,921 of record NC_091821.1, on the reverse strand, counting down.
TCGCGGGTATCACTAGATGAAGACAGGATTTCCTTGAGGTGTGTAAGCAGTGCTGGCAGACCTCCTCGGTGTTGAAAATATCCTCGGCCTCTGGCAGTAGCTTCCGCAGGGAGGTAACATCCAAAACGTTAACGCAACACTAATGCTTTTTTTCTTGGCGATCTTTTTCTTGTGAACGCGCAAATAATCGGCACAGAATACTCGGACCGAACTATGTGCTGCATGCATCGCGTGAACAGCTGGACCAAGTCGAAATGTTTATACTGAACAGCACTGCACTCTTTGTTGCTTTTTCTGTGTTGCTGCCGTGACTGAGCCTCCAGAATGTCTCACAGTTTCATGTTTTATGAACAAGGCCGTCTAAAGCATTTCACTGTGAAAACGTGTGGGACACACATTATCGAAGGACAATGTTCATCTGGCACCACCATTGACCTCTGCTGTTTTCTGCATGCGAAAGCGTGTCAACAAGGTGCTGACAAAAATAATAAATTAGGTAACTTGGGCAGTCTTTGGCTCAGTCATGCCGCACTGAACTTTTTTGGACAGCTGAAAGGAAGACGCGAAGGTTGAGGTAAGACAGGAAGACGTCTGTGAGCGACGCAGAAAACGTGCGATAACGTGAAACCAAACAAACGGCTCGAGAAATGACTGAGAAGTTTTCAGAAAAGCATAGTGCGAGTCGCACAATGTGGTGCCAAAGAAGGTTCCAGTATCCATTGCACATGGGGGATGGGGAGCAGAATGTGAAAGAGCAGCTCCATAATGGCGCACCTGCCGATTATGGAAGCACTCCATTGCTTCCGGATTAGCCCGCCAGCCACATTTTCGGAGGCAAAGTCAGCCACAACATGCACTCGCTGTCTCTCGCATGCTGTTGACAAGCAAATAATGGAGACTGAAAACTTTGTACGTGTTAGCACTTCAGGGGGTGGTAGCCCCCAACCCCCCTACACATGTTAGACAAAATATGACATTTTTCTTGAAAAGATGCTGTCAGAGCGAAGTTCTCAAGTAGACAAGAAATTGGAGCTAGATTTGGGTACAATGGAAACTGATAAACTAACAAAGGTACTGAAGCCAGCACACTCAACATGTGCCACTTTGGTCCATTATATTTGTGAATAAAGCAAATGAGGAAATATCGCAGTTTTTCCTGAAAAACAGATTTCTATTCGAATATTTTTTTCTATAAATTGGAACTTGAAAATGACTTTTTGAAGAACTTGTTTAGCTATTTTTTCTTCTCTTGCGTTTCATGCAAAAAGATTTTTTGCATAAATGTTGGAAAGAGAGCATTCTATTTTGACACTTTTTTCAAGCTTCTGCGTGATATATGAAATGCGCCAAGATCCATCAAAGTTACCAAATTTTGTTGATTTGGGCCATGTTTGAAATTTTTTAACATTCTTTTTTTTTGTGGACTTTTTTTGTGAACTAACTTAATGTGAAGCACATTAGAACAAGCAGAAACATTTTTCGACAATGTTTTTAGTTTGCGTTAAGTTCAGCTGTGAAATCGCAATGAATTGTGGTAAGGAATAGGAGGATGCTTGTGCCACCACCTGCAAAGATTTTTTTTGGCTTGCTGGGAACGCTTTTCGGGAACATTGGCACAAGAACAGAAGTCACTAGGCAAAAGCCCTAGTAACCTTTAATAACGTTTCCAGATGCATGGCAATAAAAAAAGGGGGGAGGGGGGGAGGAAAGCGGATTTTTAAATTAAGGTGATAAGTAGCAGCTCAGGATTGTGGGGACTTCAGATTGACATCATTCATGAAAAAGATAACATGTCCAGAGCAACAGTGTGGCCTGTTATAACGGCAGAGTTCAAACAAGGTTTGGGGATTGCAAAAAGACAAACATCGCATATTGATCACATGAGATGATATTGTTTGCAAATTATTACACCTGTATAAACAGTGAAAACTGTCAAGAATAAAAATAGTACCATGTATTCTTTACTCTTAGGAAGAGCAAATCTGGCCATGGGCGAGACGATTACGCATAATGCAACCATGTATCAGATGCACAGTGCTCGTACTGAATAAACAGCAAAAACACGAACTCAGATTCCTCTGAAATGCCAAGCACACAACTGCCTCTTAAACATGTGCTGTGGTTCAGGGGAAGAATACTGACAAAAGAAAGGCGGGAATCTAGGTAAAATTGAATGAGGCTAGTCCTTGGCTCAGATATGGAAAATGGCAGGAGAGCAATACTGCTTGCAGGTACTAGTTGAAGAATGAGAGTCACTGTTGCATAAAGGGTAGCTCGCTTCCTCTTTCAGCAACTTACTAAGCATTTTAAACCATTGACATGATTTGAAATCAACACTTAAACACTTCTAGTATTAACACCAAAGATACCATTTAGGTTATAAGCACTTACTATTAAAACATATTGGAGAGATTCTGAAATCAGGGACCCAAAATGAGGGGACATTATAGGTCACATGTAGAAAAAATGCAAGCGAAGTATGGGTTTTTGAATATGCAAGCCACTTGGAGGTATGAAGTGCACATCCTGGTTAGAGTGATTATACAGTAAAACCTCGTTAAACCGTCCCCAATTAAACAGTAGTTTCGTTTTAAAGTAGTAAAGTCAAATCCCCAACTCAATGACCATTGATGTGTTTTGTACCTGCATAAACTGTACCAGCTTACTGTGTGCGTATCGGTTAACAAGTCTCGCAAACATGGCAGTGCACTGTCTCCATAGGGCAGCCCAGCAGAACAAGCCTCAGAGATCAGAATGCCCTAAAAGCACCCGGTGCATTTTTGCGTGAAGCCACATAAACAACATTTCGGCACCGTGCCAGAGGGTGTTGTGGCATCGTGCAAGCAAGGACTCGCGTCATGCCTAAGCTCGGATAAAAAAAGATGCCGGGTGCTTAGCATAGAAGAAAAATTAGGCATCGTTCGTGCTATCGAACATGATACGAAGTCGATGCTGGCATGCGACAGGGATCTACTCTTGACTACAGTGTGTGGCATTTGGAATGCAAGGAGATGCCATGTCGGCTACGATTGCGAAGTCGCCTACCAACTCGCCCAAACTGCCATGCGTTTGATAAGGTTATGCTTTTCGCCATTGTTGTCCGTTTCGCCCAGCGACAGAGATGAGGACAGCTCGGAAAGCGACAACACAGGCAATTCAGGCCCGACAGTGGCAGAAGCTATGTGTTACGTCAGCCTCATGAATGCAATCGCCGCGATTAGAACAGCACCCCTCAATGAAAAAGGCGCCCCCCAACTTCTGCAACGCTACCGGCCGCATGCACGAAGAACATGCAACACCAACGAGGAATCTGCCATGCGAGTGTTTGCCGAGAAGAGAGGGCTGGCTGAAAAGCTGCCGCGCAGCTTCAGCAAGTTCAAGGCCGCTGTCGTCGCTGCTAGGCCGTCGCGGCATCAATCGAAAATAACACTTTCGTCGCACGAAGTGAATAAATACTGCATGTTTTTCCCCCCTTCATCACACTCTCTCGGAGTTCCATTTTTGACAGGTAAGTGGGCGATCTCATGCTCAATCTCATGCTATTTCAGTTAAGCAGTACTACCGTTTAGTACATACTTTTTCAGAGCTCCGGCCAACTACGGTTTAACGAGGTTTCACTGTATATGCCGTAAACCTGTTACAAGAAAGCTAAAAACGACATACCTTTGGATATAGCAGACTATTCTCACGTGTGGAAAGTCCAAAAATACCTTTAAAGAACACATTAGTGGCAAGCTTTTCATAGCTGCATGCCATGCAACGCAGCGGAGAATTTTCAGGATGACCTCGGAAGCTGTTTGCTTGGTGCCAAGTGTCCCGTCAACTTTGTAACATGCCAGCAAAGCTTGGCATAGTGGAGCTAGTACAGTCGACCAATTTTTCAGACCCCCAAGAAACCGCGAAAATGTCCGAAAATTCGGGCAGTCCGAAAAAACAAATGTGCACTCAAAAAACTCAATTTATTGCTTACTATTGAGTTACAGGCTGGAAAAAGTGATTAATGGTCTTCTGAACCATGCTTCACTTCTGTGCAAGCGGGTCCGCCTGAAGTTCGGCGAGAGTCGTGTCGGCGTAAGCCGACGAAAGAGTTGCGACCGCTTGCATCAGCTCAGCTTGCATTGGCTGCGCTGCTGCAGGCGAGTCGTCGTCACTCTCAGGCTCCACAAGCACTTGGCGAATGATTTCTTCATCTGTGAGCCCGGCGCACAGTTCCAACTCGCTTTCCACGTCCGTGAACTCCGAAAATGAGACGGTCGAGGGAATTGCGACGCGTAGGTCGTCGATGAGGTGCTCACTGTCAGACAGCTGCTCGACGACACTATCCTCGTCCAAGACAGCCGAGTCGCCAAGCAACACAAATCCCACGTGGCGGAAGCAGTTGCACAGCGTTGTGGTTGTCACCGACTTCCCCACATCAGCGAGCATGCTACGTGCTCCAAGAAAATCGACAGAGTAGGCTTTTTCACTGTCGAGGCACAACACCACACGCGAAAGCAAGCGTGACCGATAGTTCACCTTCAAGTTGCGTATCACGCCTTGGTCCATCGGCTGTAGGATACTTGTGTTCGGTGGCAAGAACTCGACGCTTGGCTAAGCAGCACACACAGCGCAGTCGTCGGGAAGTTGTCACACCGACTTCGTTGAGTGCCTCCTCGCTGCCACGTTGCATGCAAATATTAATGTTCCGGAAACAACGTCTTGAAGCACTGAAGCCGATTCAATCAAATGCGGGCCACAGTAGCGATAGAATGTGGTTTTTGCATCTCTGCAGCACGACAACGACTAGGCCTACTTGCTAAGCTCGTCAACGCATAGTAAACACAAACAGGCAGTCGAAGGATGAAAGGAAAAGAAAAAAGCATTGTGTTACAGCAGTGACGCTGTTGCGGAAGCAGAAGCTGCTAGCATATAGCCTCAATCCAGCATCCGAGTAGCTGAGGATCTGCCATGCAAGAGTGGCACCGGTTTCGAGGCTACAAGAGGAAAATGTAAACGAACAAGATGGCGGCGACACAGCTCAAAATGCGCGACAGTTGGCCCTGCTGACGCTTGGGAAGTCCAAAAAAATCGAACAGCCCTCCCTAGAGTGTCCGAAATTTTGAGCCACGTAATACATTGACATTATGAGGTATGTCCTGGGGCCAAGAAAAAGTCAGAAAAATCAAGAATGTCCGAAAAATTAGGCATCTGAAAAATCTGTCGACTATATGCGTAGAACCAGCAGCGCATGGAAGCATAATGCTAAATATTGGGCTGCCCCATGAGGGCATATTTCAGTACTAAAATGCCATTTTCCTCATCCTTTATATGTCAAATTAAGTTCTGTGGCGAGAGGTTATGAACGATACGATATTCTAACCAATTAAATCATGTAACAATGGCATTTCAGGAATGTTGTTGCATGCAAGTGATGCAATGCATAGAGTGTGTAAAACAATTGCTAAAGATGCTGTAAGTCAAATATGAACAAGCTACTGATTGTAGGAAATTCTACCCTTTCATCTATTCTCAGCCGGCCTGTCAATGCTCTCATCCTGCCAACGAAAAGAGGATGTAGAAAAACTACTATATTACATTATGTAGGGTGCTGTGAAGTAGTGCGCATATTTTTTTTTTTTTAAGATTTAGATGCCCCACCCCTTCGTTGAACACACACAAAAAAAGAAGAGTAAAAAATATGTCAGTAACTTTTAAAGGGCCCCTCACCAGATTTGAGCATTGCAAACAAACAAGGGCATAGGTCACATGGTGACTATCCAAGTCTGCAAAGCATGGAACAGCTGTGCGACATGAAAACGATTGAAATTTCAAACAGAAAGTTTGCCCTTCCTCTTGAGGAAGCAGCGCTTCAAGCAGAGTCAAGGTCACAGGCACAAATGCCTTTACACATGACGCACTGTTTGCAGCTTCACCGACCATGGCACGTCACTACAATTCGGTTACTCGTCCAATGCAACATGCCACTGAAAGTACACCATGCAGCAAAAAAGGAAGAGATGGAGGAAAAAAGGGGGCAGGGTCTGACATAGTGATTGCAACACAGTTCCTTGGCTCCGGTATGAGCGAAGGTAGGGATAGAAAGAGCTTGAGGATGCTAGTGGAGGCAAAGGGGGATATGTCTCGATAGAATGGACAGACCAGTTAAACCTTGTTATGACAAAGCTGAGCCAGAATTACTTCGCTATATCAATTATTCCTTGTACTGCAGTATGAATATCTGAGGATTTCAAGCAGGATTTCACTTACTTTATTATGTGCATTATTCCATTATATCTTGTTTCAGTATAACAATATTTATCTATTTCGGAAAAATGCTCCCTAGATAGCGTGCTAGAACTTCCAGTCTATAACCTAAATTTGCAATGAGGCCTATCAAGGGGTCCTTTAAAGGCTCCGTCACCAGGTATGGCAATTTTGAGCTGACAAGCGCAGAGTATACAATGCGCACTAACGATCGTGCTTGCAAAAAATTACATCGCTATGTGCCGCGGAAAGGCCTGAAATGTCAATCATTTTCCCTTTCTCTCGCGGCGACTGTGCGTTAAGCTGGACAGTGACGTAGTCATGTTCCTACGCCTACGTGGTTGTGTCTGCAGTGTAACAGGTCATGGTGAAATGTGACTTGAAATTATTCAAGGCGACACCTGTTATTTGGGTGATCTGTTACTTGAATTGACGAATTAAGTTTAGAGAAATAATAAAACATACAGACAGAATATCTGCATGTTTTTTTGTTTTACTTCGCACCGAAACAAGAGAGATGTACAGTAAAAACCCATTAATTCGGATTTCACGGGACCGGAGATGATGTCCGAATTAACCGAATGTCGAATTAACAAGGTTGACAATAACAACTCAAAAAATGCCTAAAGCATCAACATACAATTACTTCATGAAATAACTGGTTATTGTTGCGAGCGAGAAATGTGCGCATTAAGCACAATTTTTCGGAGTTCTTGTAGGTGGTGCAGTCCGCGCAGACTGTCGGGATAAACAACACAGATGTCCTCTAAAACTTTAGGGGTGTCATTGGCTTCTTTAGCAGTATGGCGGAAGACTTCACACGCATCCACGACGGACGCATTTTCGCTGTCATGGTTGGGCTTTTCGTTGCCTAGTATATCCAGTATTTTGTCGTCGTTGAGACGACCGGCAACGGCAATGCCACTATCGATGTGGATGTATTCGTCCAGTGGACATCCGGAGGCAGAAGTCTGTCAAAGCGACTGTCATTTTCCTTGGCATTTTGGTTAACATCTGCATCCCCACCTTTTAAAGAATCACCATCACAGACAAAGCCGCTGTGTCAGAAGCAGTTTGCAATTACTGCGGGCGGCGTGTTGCTCCACACATGCACCACCATGTGCACTGCAGTGGGTGGAGCTACATATTTTTTCTGTGCCTCCATGCAGAGCAACATGCGCTCAAGCACTTGTCTTCTGTGTCGGCCTTTCACATACTGAATAATTCCCTGATCCAGAGGCTGCAGGGAAGCCGTTATATTAGGCGGGAAAAAAAAAAAAAAAGCAGCTGTATGTTTGTCAGCACCAACATTATTGTGCGCGCACTACAGCTATCTAGAACAATTACAGCTTTGCGCAATTTTGCACCAAAGCGGCGGTCCAGTTCGCACAGCCAGGCCCGAAATATCACTGAGGTCATCCACGCCTTTCGATTCGAGCGACAGTCTATGGGAAGCTTCTCTATGCTTTTGAAGCATCTCGCCTTTTCTGCTTTGCCGATTATCAACAGCAGTAGCCGCTCCGTGCCAGTCATGTTTGCAGCCAGCAAACCTTATTCTGTCCTTGCTTCGTTTACCGCCAGAAGCAGAAGCCACAAGTACGTCATTTCCGCCACGTTTTTGGAGACATAGGTTTGTCTATTATATAGCAATAAAATAAACATGGCAGCCTTAATGTATTTCCGGCCTTTCAGAACTCCCAGCACATGCAAGCATGGCCTTTGAGATCGGTGCACGCTAATCGAAGACGCCATCGCTGGCGGTGCGATTTGAACACCCTCTAGTGCCACCCGATTCTATATACTTCACGTGCCTCTGAGCTCTGTGAACACGGGAGTATCGTGCCATAGGGTTATGTACATGTGTTACGGGACCAGACAGCACGTCTGAATTAACTGAATTTCCAAATTATCGAAGTTTTACTGTACTTCCGCTTTGTCTGTTTGTTCCCATGGTCGTGCAGTCACGCGCGCACGCACCAAAACTATGCCATTTCCTAACGTGTTCCAGCACATGATCATGCTCTGCGATTTCCTTGTTCTGCCTCAGTATTCTGTAGCACTGAAATATACCGCTAGTCATGTGTCTTTGGGCGAAGCGCACAAAATTGTGCGTTGTGCAAAACGAGACATCACAACAGTTTGCGCGCACCGCCGTCAGCAAAAATGCTTAGCCGGGGGGGGGGGGGGGGGGGAGGAGAAAGAAAATGAAGGCAGGCCTTGTGACGTACACGTCACGTGATCCTCGAGGTCTGGTATGGGAAAACGCAGGGAAGGAATTTCATTTGCGGAGGCTAGACAGGGCAAGTCGAGAGAGTCTCGCTATGCAGTGGAGCTCGCCTTGTGAAATCATGGGTTCGCGGCACTGAAATATTTCTATCTCGGCTATTAATGAGCCGATCTGAAAAAAATTTTACGGCAGAAAGCTTCTTAGAGGACAACGTAACAACTTCCAGCGTATAACCAAAATTTGCTATGGGGCCTGGTGAGGGGCCCTTTAAGGAATGCGCAAACTGCATGGTGAAATTAACAAAAAGTGATAATCATCTATCAGAATCGCATATAACAACCCATGCTACGGTATCTAGGTCACTGTTGTTGAAGCTGCCCAGCCATTCAGACATATCAAGGAAAAGAGACGAAGCTCAGATGCACACATCTGCATGTTTTGCAATGTTTTCACATTGTTCTATATTAGTGGTGCGCATTCTCCACTATATTTGAAGCAAACAAGGAGTGTCTCGATACCAACAAATAGCCAATGTTGTGCCTATACACAAATCAGGTCCACGTAGTACTGTATCAAATTATCTACCCATTTCCTTGACAAGCTGCATTTGTAACATTTTTGAACACATTCTTTTTACTAGTATTATGAACAACCTTGACACCTACACATCACTAAAGCCCTAATCAACATGGTTTTAGATGTGGCTTTTCATCCATCACCCAACTCACTGAATTATCACATGATTTAGCAAGTGCATTAGACATGGGTTGGTCCATTGATGCTACTTCCTTGGATTTCCAGAAAGCTTTTGATGTTTGAGCTTTCATGGTATAATGTTAATCACTTACTTTAAGTACTAGAAGTCAGTGCATAGTTCTTAGCAAAAGATCTCATGAGGATGTCACATGAGGAGTATAGCAGGCGTCCATTTTGTGTCCACCACAATTTCTAATTTATATGAATGATATAGATGCTGACCTATATTGCCATGTGCGCCTGTTCGCAGACGATTGTATAATTTATTGCGTTATTATTAATCAAAGGGATTGTGCCGTTTTGCAACATGAACAGCATAGGAGAGTGGTGCAGCACTTGGGGCATGTATATCAATGTGCAAAAAACAGTGCGCGTGTCATTTACAAAAAAGTTACAAGCCTACGACTACTACTCAGCTAATTCCCGTGTGCAAGTGCCGATACCTTGGCGTTATCTTTACCCCCCGCTTATCATGGCACTGCTACATTGAAAAAATTACAGCCAAAACATGCAAGACATTAGGGGTGCGATCTTGTACGCATTCCAAGATCGAACGGAGGCGGTTCGCTCTTTACGTCACGAAATAGGCGGTCCGTTCCGTTGCGTTCGTCTGATAGCAGACAACACGGAATGATTGACAGCAGCAACACGTCACAATTGACGTCATGGCGTTCGTCACGGTTCAAATTGACCAATCGTATGCGGCTCGGTGGAACGGACCGCCTCCGCTCTATTTTGGAATGCGTACAAGATCGCACCCTAGGCTTCCTGCGTAAAAATACCAAGTGGTTTCCTTCAGAAATTCAACAGCTATCATTGACAACACATATTAGGTCCACACTTGGATACGCCGGTACTATGTGGGATCCTTGGCTCAAAAATGACATTCAGCGAATAGAAAGAGTGCAAAATTTAGGGGTTCGATGTGTTTTCAGAAATTACAGAAGACAGTTCAGTGTAACGCGTGCTATGGAGAGCCTTGGCTGGATTTCATTAGGGAAACAGGAAAATGCCAAGACTGAAATTTCCGCATAACATTTTTCATTCTCGAACAGGTGTACCACATGCAACGTATTTACTTCCTCCCAGTTATGTTTCTTTACGACAAGACCATGCAAACAAAATTAATGAAATAAAGTGCAAAACTAAGATTTAATATGTCATTTTTCGCTCGGAATATTTTGGAGTGGAACCAACTACCACGAGAAGTTCCCACCACTACCAGAAGTAACTTTTTCATTGCTTCAGTAGTGGCATTTACTTGGGCAATGTAATTAATGCAAAAGTGAATTCTATCGAATACAAGGAATGTATTCTCGTAATTAATAGGCCCTGGGACGTATGGTTATGTCAAAAATTATTGCTTTCTATTCTTATGGTTCATTCTTGCAGTGTTTCATTTCATGTGTGTGTGTGCGTGCGTGTTAGAATGTTTCATGCACATGACAATTCACCTGCATTTTTTTTCTTTCATTGTACTATATCCTTCCCACTGTAATGCCATTTGTGGCACTGTGGGTAAAGTGATAAATAAATGAAGCAGTAAACATACACGCCGATGTAAATAAGTGCATCGCTCTGATGATTTAGTAATCAGATAAGGAAAACTGCAAGATTCTTGAAATGAACATGCGCAATGTATAGACAAGGGGTAAAGGGGATCAAAAAAGCGCACTGCACTTACAGAAATCAACTAGTTCCTAGCAGTCATGCCAGCAAACAAATCGCCATGTAACCGCGCATTATCGACCCCTCTATTGTACAGAAGTGTCCTCAGGACATTTCAGCTGGTAGTCTACTACGAGTGCTACGAAGCTTGCAGGAACAACATGCTGCCTTGGAGAAGTCAGTAATTTATCACAATTTAACATTACCCTGTCAGGGTCAATGACGTAAATATAAGGCACCACGAACAAGTCCAAAATGGTAAATGCCGTATATTTACGGTGCTGTCTGTACGTTTAAAAAGCGTGCCAATTTCCTACTTTTTTTCTTTTCTGGCATGTGCTGCCACTATGTGGGAATACAGGGGAATTTTTTTCTAGCGCCTCCCTCCCTCGGTTTTCGTTGCATGGTTTGCTTTATAAGCTGGTTTGCTCTGGCGTGTCTCGGTTTTGGTTTTGTTCCGCGGCTGGTTTCGGCTTGCACGCACAAAGCTGATGGCTATCTTGTTACTAATCGCTGAAAGGGCGGCCGCCTGTTTCTCAGTCATTTAGTGCTCACAGGGGTGAGCACGTGAAGGATGCCGCCATGCATGTGTTTCCTTTTCTTCTGGAGAAGGGGGGGACTCACGATATCTAATTGCATCTGGTTGTCGATAAGATGAAGATTAGCAGAACTTTGTCACAAGTTTTGCTTTTTTGATGGGCACACAAACAGTTTTCTTGATTGCCCTCACCTTTGCAGTTCGATTATGCTATGGATGTAAATATTAGTGTAAGAGCAGGAACATTTGAGACTTGCACATCCTTGTGTGCCCATATTCTAAGCCTCGAACTATAAAATTATCAAATTTTTTATTCTTATAAGTTTATTTCCTTTTTATTGTTATTCATGAATCAAGAATACATATATACGCCAATGCAAAATATTTTTCTCACTTGACGGTCACCCGAGAATAATTACGGTTAATTTTTTTCTAAATAGGTTCCTCAGAAGAATTGGAACCTGCAATAAAAAAAATCCACCCTGGGCAGTGGGATATGGCTAAAAAGATCGACCCTGAAAGGGTTAAATATTGTGCAAGCACACAAATTACCAAGCGAAAGCCCTGGCACCTTTCCAAATGTTTCATTGGCAGAGGGTAGCACATAAAAATGAAAAATGCACATTGACTGAAAATTACCGTAGCATCAGCAATTCAGAGTTGCTTGAATTTGTGCATACCTGTGAAAATTTTCTTTCAAGTTTTATAAAACCTTGAAAATTTTGGGCTGTCAAGGTGTCTACTGCTCAAAGGAAGTGTTTGGATTTTGATAAACATGGAAAGACTGTGTGTGACATTGTCAAAAACAAATATAATTTGATTCTGCAAATTGGAAATATTTTTAATTTAGTTCTGGAAGTGGTGCCAAATGACAAGTGGAGTCGCTTGATACCATATCATGTAAACCTAACTGTGTACTGCCATGTGACCTAAATAAAACCCACACAGTTATTTTGCTTACACTGATGCAACACTTCGAATTGTATTTTATGTGCATTTGCCAACTTCCTTCGCGTTACAGAATAAGCTCTTATTTCCAGTTGGTACGAGTTGAAAAGTGGCACTGCCTTCGTGCAGAGTGGTACAAGGGTCGCTTACATATAAGGATGTTAAAAATGTACTGCTCTTTTAAGGTATGCTGGAATAATTACACCACCTGTGTAGGCCAGCTGGAACGTAGCACAAAAGGAGATCCTTCAAAATCAGACAGTCCCTTCAGTGTATATAGCATATTGCTGATACTACCGTATTTACTCGCATAATGATCGCACTCGCGTAATGATCGCACCCCTGAATTTTGTCGTCAAAATTCGATTTTTTTTATTTCCCGTGTAATGATCGCACCCCGAACTTGCCGCAGCGATATGTGGTGTTCCAAGTCTAGCTAACAATGATCGCGCTTACCATCTGTCGAATGCCACGCGAACGACTCGCCTGCACGCACCAAACATTCTTAAGTGGATGCCTCATTTCATTACTTTCATCACTTTCCGCAATTCCATGACAAAAAGAGGTAGAACGAAACCTGCCTTTATTATGGGTAGACTTTATAATCGTTGTGCTCAACAAAAACAAAAAAGGCGCCTTTCGATTCTTTTCATGTGCACTCGTGAGCCCGCAACAAATCGCGCGCGGCAATGATAGTAGCCACGTTTACACGGATACGTTAAAAGTGTACCCTATTCATACGCCGACGCTTGTAACGCAGCTAAGATATTCGCCCATCCTTAGCGAAAACGTGCCGTGTTAGGAGAGTAGTGAAACCGGTGCCGCAGTTTCCGCAGCACACCGGCCATGCGTTTCTGTCACTGGCAGCTAAGTGCTCCCATCGGTTTCTGTCCCCTCAAAGTGGACATGGCTACGTTATTGCCGCAAACTTGCCGATACTAACGATATTATTCATCACTGATACGGAAGAAACTGTTTCAATGCACGTAACGTACTCACGAGAAGATAAAAAAACCGCGTTCGGCGCGCTCGGCTTGCTCCGCCGGCCGCCATGTTTGTTTTGGTGTCCCGCACCCGCATCCCGCAGCAAACGCGGGACGAAAAAAAAATTTTTTTTTTCGTGGCAAATTTAACCCGCGTAATGATCGCACCCCTGAATTTGCGTCAATTTTTCTGGCGAAAAAAGTGCGATCATTATGCGAGTAAATACGGTATGTTTCTTGGGGAAAACTAAAGGCCAGTCAACAGAAGTACCTACATGCTACAGACTATGGCTCATTCAACTAATTCAAGTTTGTCGTGGGGAGATAAAATACAGACCCTAACAAAACCCGAATTCACAATTTTCAAGAATTCTGAATGATTATAGTTAACCATGCAAAGAATGGGCTGCATCAGAGTTTTTGTCCAATGCTATCTAGTCATGCTAATTTTCTGCAGTAATGAGCTTTCAAAAAACCTATGATTTATTAACGCAGACCAGTGCATCAACACAGGTAGGCCCTATATATCAACCAAGTTTGAGTAGGACACATGCACTGAACAGCAGGTCAACAGCGTGCATGCAAATAACGCAACTTTTTTTTTAGCATGAGTGCACATACTATTGCTTGAACTTAGAGAGTTGCATCTTTTTGTGCTTGTGTAGCTAGACTGACAAAGTGGAAATTTATCACAATATGGTTTCCACAGTTTCAACTAATACTGATGTAGCTTCCGTACTATTCCTTCACATTTTTTAATATAACTGTGACAACAAAGTGCTGTTCAAAACAGTTGGTGACTGTTCTCAAGTTAGCACACTATTCAGAATAAGATGCTACTAGGCGTTTGAAAGTACAAAATTCCTCATCACAAAGTGTTACAGACTAGCACTGACAAACAATGCTTCAAGGTTTCCCCACGTATATAATACTGTTGCTATGGGCATGAAGCAAATACAAGACTAGTAACGTGTGCAGTGTCATGCCATTCAGTTTGCCAATTTCATGCTGCATATACCATAGCCATCTTCAATATCAAGGCACAATAAAGCATCTAAATCAATAACAATAGTACACTTACCGGCAAGGGTGTTGTACGGTTCATTTTCGTGCACATCCAATGCTGCTGCCCGAATGCGGCCATCCTTGAGGGCAGCAGCCAGTGCTGCTTCGTCAACGAGTCCTCCTCGTGCAGTGTTGACCAAGAATGCTCCGGGCCGCATCTGCTTCATTGTGTACTCGTTGATCAGGTGGTGGTTATGCTCATTGAGCGTGCAGTGAAGCGACACACAGTCGCTCTGAAACAACAGGTCCTGCAGCGTATACACCCGGCTGAGCCCCAGTGACTTTTCAATGCCGTCGGGCAGGTAGGGGTCATAGAAGATGACGTTGAAACCGAAGACCCGGGCACGCAGTGCTACAGCAGTCCCAACACGCCCTGCAACACCACACTCCACTTAGAGACCAGGCAAGGGGCCAGAGCACCGGCTCACTTACCCAAACCCACAATGCCCAAAGTGTCGCCTCGAATTCTGGCACAGCCTTGGGCAGCTTCGCGTACTTGCTCCGGACCCTGAAACTTCTTTCCCTCACGCACCATGTTGGCCAGCCAGTAGGTGCGCCGGTAGAGGTTGAGAATCAGGCAGAGTGTTGTGTCAGCCACCTCCTCAACTCCATAGCCCGGCACATTGCACACAGCAATGCCTGCATCAAGACGGTATGAAGTGCCAGCCTAGCACTAGCAACCCATGCAATGCTTACCCAGCTCCCCAGCCGCCTTTGTGTCAATGTTGTCGACACCAGAACCAATGCGGACAATGATGCGCAGGGCCTTGAACTTTTCCAAGTCCTCCTTGGTGAGTGTGATGGTGTGCCACATGAGAGCACCCACTGCTTCATTGAGCACCTTTTCGTGAATCTCCTGCGTTGACTGGGCATCGCAGAAGGCCACTGTGGCTACGTCCTTGAGGATGGGCATCTCCACCGAGCAGTCACGGCCATCAAGTAGTGCCACCAAGGGCCGAGCATGCAATGGCCCATTGGCTACGGGGCCCCGTGCACCCAGTGGCGGGTTGTCCATGCGCGGCCGCTTCAGGGGCTTCTTCTTGTCCATGACAGGTGTGACACCACTGACCGGCTGGCGCGCTCACCCGAGGGCTCTTGCCTGCACACACCCCCACCTGCTACTCAATTACCCCCTGCTCAAACCATTGTTTCACACTTTAAAAGTTACGCAAAAAAAAAAAGACCACCAAGGTAATTTCCCAAAACATTCCTTGGCTTCAGTGAGTGCCGACTCTCTTGGAAATAGGGCTACCTCCTAAACCACGTGAACAAAAAATACACAGCCCAGCCAAAATGACAAAAACTGCACATGCATAAATGGCAGACCATGTTTCTTGAAGCACCATGCGCACAAATAAAGTAAATGGCTAACAATCTTATTCAATATTCTGTGCCATTCAGCACAATACATTTACAACTATAGCCTTAAAGCAAATCTGAAGTACCCAATGACAAGATGGCCGATTTAAAAATATTGTACTGTCAAAGCCCCTCTCAACATGGCGTTATGATCGTTATGCAGCAGTACGACTGCTTGCACAAGCCATTGCCATTGACAGTTGCTTGGTGCTTTATTATAATTATAGTACTTGGAACCCTTTCTAGGTGTCCACCAGCAACATAACATGCCACAAACTGGTGACGGGAAGTTGCAGTTACTCATGTGAGCAATGTCTACTATATAACTACAGGAAGTCATGACATGCACTGCAAATTTTTCTGGATGCTTAAACTCAGAATATTTTCATGGTAATGATAGCATTACTCGAGTCACCACCACCTGCGTCTGCATTCGCAACACATCTCTGAGGCATGTATAAAGCTACCTGAAAAGTCCCTCCAATTACTGAAAAATAGAACACGCAACCAAAAATTCAGCATCACATGCCAAGTTCCCAGTTTAAACAGCAGCACCTGTCATGCTAACACGGTGCCAGCATCTCACAAATGTTGTACATGCCAAACAACAGAAACGAAGCAGTATCAGTGTTTCCAAATATTGCTAGGTATGTCCCCTACACAAATAGTCTGATTTAATCATAATACAAAACGTAGCTAGACTACCTATGCCCTAAACCCAGCTCAGACATTGTTTCTTTTAATTTACAAGCTGGGCAGAGTTGGTTGGTTCAATTGATTGGGGGGTTTTAATGTCGCAAAGCAACACAGGGTCTAAGAGAGTCACTGCAGTGGCAAGATTAGCTTTGACCACCTGGGATTCTTTGGCATGCACCGATAAATATAAGCACCATAAGTGTTTTGCATTTCGCCTCCATTGAAATGCAGCCGCCATGACAGGGAATCAAACCAGCAGCAGAATGCCATAGGCACTGAGCCACCATGACGCGTTAAGCTGTAAACAGTGCACATTGTGTACCTTTCATATATAATGCAGAATATGCAAACACAATATTCACACATTAGTGTAGCTCAATTTAGCAGGATTGAGTGAGCTTACACTTGTCATAGAAAAAAAAAAGCAGTTTGCAAAAAAAAGAGAAGGAATTGTACATTACACAATGCTAGCTTGTATAATATTCATCTCAAAAGAGAAAGCAATGTTGATTAAATGAGACAAACTTATCAAATACGGCAACATGTTTATCAACTATAGCATTTTTTTTGTGTGGTTCAGTTTGAAAAATTTTTAAATGAAAGTACAGACACTGCAATGTTATTAAGGAAGATGCCAGTACCAGTTTAAAATTTATTCCACAAGATTAGCCCTTCGACTGTTCTAAATATAATGAATGGAGGTAGAGGCAATAAGTCGTATAAGCTAGCATTTATTGTTCTTCCACAGCCATTACTAGCTTAAAGTGTATGGAAGAAAAAGCCATGAAATATGGCACAAAACAGGTTTCACTATGTTTTCATGACATCTGTAAGCAAACTAATGAGCCTACTTTACTGTTGCACACCAGTAAATTTATACAATTACACCCTGTAGAGCATGGGGTGGGCCGAATTTTGTTTTACTCGAACTTTGCAACTAAGCGCAATAAAACGTTTAGTTATGGAGCACAATGCATAATTGCCAAATACAGACTGCTTTGTTAGCTAAAGGGTCAGACTGCTGTCAGTGTCACAATATGTGGCAGATTCAGTAGGTAAAATTATGATTGTGTGAAAAAAAAAAAAAGCAGAGAAAGCACTGTATATTGGCAGATTTTGCATTGCAATTCAGTTAATGATATAGTCAAACCTCATTATAACAAAACAGGATATAACAAACTATGTGTAATTCCCCTTGAAGTCCCCAAAGATCCAGTAGATGCAATTGGATATAACAATTCATTCTGGCTCCCTCTTCCACTTCGTTATAACGAGGTGTTACTAAATAAAACAAACATAATGACATTCTACTTAACTACAATATTGTTACCAGTGACCAAGGGATGCTAATGAAAAAGGCATAAGTCCAATCCACTAAGCTTCTGTAAAATACATGGCATCACTCTAAATGAAGTTAGCCATTCCACCGGGAAGTATTGCTGCTGAAGCTGTTACGAGGCTCGTACTTGTCTTGTGTATGAATAATGAAGTTCACATCAATAGTGATATTGAACAGAGAAAAGCGTTAGTGCGAATTAAGCTTTCAGTACAGTTTAAAATACAATGCCAACCGTGCAAAAAGAATGCATTTTGCAACACATTAATTATAAGGATAGCAAACCATTGCTGCAGACATCATGCACTAAAAAATGTCATTGCAAAAAGTTGCAATTGTGCTCCGCAGTTAAGATGGCTGGCACAGCCAGCCCATCCTCCGAGCACCAATATTTGAACGCATGCCCAAAGAAAAATATCAAGGTGCACAATAAGTACACCTGTCAAGATAACCACATTGCTTCAAGATTCACAAAATTTTGGCAGTGTTGTATTATCAGCAAGTTTTGCACACTGCACGTGCACTGTAGCACGACTGGTGTCACCACTTGCTGCTTCAAAACGGTGCAGCTGCTAGAAACAATTGGAGAAAAACCTCGAGTCATGTTGTTCAGCAATGTTTCATCAAGAATATGAATTGTGGGACAAAGCCCCTGAATATTCTCTCTCAGCTGCAAATGTCAGTGTACTTAAGAATTACTTTATCAGTATGAAGATATGTTGCAGCATGCAATGCAGGTGAGTGAAAGCCTCTCAAATTGTCTACAACAGCTTTCCATGCATTGTGACCTACCAATTTTGATGCACTTACTAAAATTTGTTTTGTCGTTATTTTTGAAAGATAGTGAAGGGCAGGAATATAATAAACAGGAAATGTTTTGATTAATGTATTAAATCAACACAAAATCCAACAAATACATTATAAATACAACAAACACAATATAATGCAATCTTTATTTTGACCATACTCCACCTTAAATTTAAAGTAATGTGCCCCTCACCCTAATTAACATAGGCATGTAGAAAAACGGACTAAAATTCTTTTAGCAAATTCTTGGAGCTCCCACCATTTCTACAAATACTTCTCTAGTACTTCTGTTACATTCAGAACTACCAAAAGATGAACACATACAAAAAACATTGACAGCCCTAAAAGTTTATCCCCAATCCTACTTGTCACATACAATTAAGGAGTTATGTTCAGAGCTTCCCAACACGGCTAGTAAAGTCAGCCAATACAGACGCTCACATATTAACAATGCCAAAAATAATATAACGAATGTAGCCCCAATAATGCATTACGAAAAAAAAAAAAGACTGAGCAAGGAATATAAACACCTGAGCTTAAAACCTGATGCAAGACCAACCAGCAACTTCCAATATGCACTATATTGGCAGGCAATAGAAGCAGACTTCATTCATGGCAATTCTGCAGTACCTGCTCATGGTACTTCTGGCTTATGACTAAGTACCCAGGGTCCTGCAGAGATATTGGAACAGACGCATGACTGACAATGCCCATGGTACAGGTAGGCACAAGCCAGACAGTACCATCAGTGTTAAGGAGTTCTGCACACATCTATAGAGCTTCAGCAGACTATCCTTAAATAGAAACCACTGCAGTACTTCGATAAATAAACTAATTGCAATTGTTATTAAGAACTTCACAATCATACAGTACATTAGAATTAGGAACCTTCGGCTAGCAGTGTGTTCACTTCGACTAGAAGTCACCCTCTTGTCAACCAAGTGCGATTGTAAAATTAGAGATTGTAAATTGAGATAGTAAAATTTAAAAAAAAAAACATACAAGCACACGTTCCATAGCAGAACACAGCTAATGTTATTAGCCAAGTAACGTGATCTTCGTAGACAAGCGGTGTTGACATGAGTAGTTAATACAAGTGATCCAGACCAGTTCATTTCAAGCGCTGCATTTGCGGCTAGCACAAACATTGTATGACATACTATATGTGAAGTGATTTATAGCTATGTTATAGTTATGAGGGGCAGCATATACGAGGCGCCAATAATACGAATGCGAGCACACGGAAACGGTGAGGGCCGCGAAAAAGCGGTTTTAATTCACAGCTTAAAATTGGCACGACGCGCGTGTGTGTTCTGCTGAAATACCGCGCGTTAGAAACTGGATTTCTCGCTGGTGCTGCGCCTCCGAAGTATACTCTCGATGAAACCTTTTCAGGTTGGGAACAAAGAAAAATATCGGCTGTAAACGAAGATCTGGTGTTTCATACTGTCGCATCCCTTACGTAAATATTTCATTAGAGCTTTCAAATAAACCGGCCACAAAATTGTTATGCATTACTTTCTTTACTTAAACCTTTCGATTGTTCTACGCTAGAACAATAATTCGTAAATCAGGATTGAGGAAACACAGTAATCAAGTATGCTACACGGACAGCTAAACAGAAAACCGGCGATGCGCGCTAAAAATAAGTTGGCGGGTGCAATAAGTGGCGGGGGAATGCGGACTTCGACCATGAAGTGTTTCTGAATACTTCTCCAAAGCTGTCGCATGGTACAGGCTCGAAAGCGCCAAATGTTTCGAACTGATCCGTGTTTCACTACTATAAGCAACGACTTGGCAACGAGTTAACCTTTCACACACTGCAAAATGACACTAGCTAGTAGAATGGGAGCAATACATCGGCGACACTAAAATGGCCAGCGCTGGAAAACAGGCCGCCGACGAAAGCCCCATCCGACGTGACCCGCCGCGAGCGACCCTTCCCTGCATCGCAAGACAATGTAAGAGAAGTGTTTTGGGGAGGGGCACAAAGCGCGCACTGCAGCGAAAGCCGGGCAACACGACGCGCAATCAATGAACGGCGCCGGGCATCAACAAAGCTCCGTTCGGAGCGTGCGACGAGGTGCGCAGTCAGCGATCCAGACGGGCGCGCGCGCACACACACGCACACACAAAGCCAAGCGGTGCAACCGGCCGCAGTGCACGAACGGCCAGACCGGGCTGCTCGCGCGGCCTTCCGCGCGTGAGCAGCCCGGCGCAGACCCCTCAAAATGCAAAGGTGACAACGCGGCGCAACAGGTCAGCGCCACTGCAGCAGCCGACCGAGAAGGCGTACTCACTCTGTTCCAGTTCAAAACTGCCCGCTTGGCTTCTGCAAATCAGGACCGGCAGAAGCCCACATGCTGCATTTCTCGCGGGATCTGCAAATGCCAGAGAGAGATGGGCACGTGCCGCAACAACGCAGGACCAAAACAAAGGGGGCCCCAGCACGGGCGCCATCGAAGCGACACGCGCGCGAGCCAATCGGGGCGTCTAAGCAGACTGACGTCACGGCTCCCCGCTGCAGACGACGGGGAAAAGCCCGCCGAAACTCCATGTTTTTCTTGCGACAGGTCAAGCGCCGCAGGCGCCCCCAGTTACAGCACGTCGGCACGTTGCGCGCTCCTCGGCCAGCGCCGCAGCACACGAAATAAACAACCAAATCTCGAGGGCTACGACGGCGTCGCCGAGGCGCAGGCGGCTGGCCGGCCGGCCTCGATGGGCTCCCTCCTCGGCTCGCGGCACAGCCGCTCCGCGAGCAAGCCACTGCCAGACCCCTCCCCGAATGGCTGCCGCGGCATGTGGCACGCCAAAGGTGCAGCCAAATGACGCGGCGGCATTTATCTGGCGCAAAAAATAAGCCTAATCAATGTTGCCGCGGGCTGGTTGCCGCCATGGAATGCGAATTTGGACAAAGAGAGCGTGCCCGCTTGTTTGGCGTTCAAAACTTCCGGGACGGCAAGCGCACGCTAAATGTAGGTCAGCGAAAGACTCCACCAAATGCAACGCTTGAGCCCGCTCATCACCAGCAAAAGTAAACAATCCAACGGTCTATGAACCGCAGCGCGAGCGCTTACGACACATCTCGTGCGCTCGTGCTGCGAAGAACTAATCAAGTCACAGAACATGCTTCGAACGCCAACACCGCGTGCTTTGTTCACGCCACGGTGGTCCGTGCGCACGCGCTCCGAAGAGACGCTCCAGCTGCACGGCCATAATTCCACAGTCGCTCACGGTCACGGCGCATGCAAGGCTGTCGCCCAAGCCTACTTATTTACCTGCTAGGCAAGAACAACTCGGGGAGCGGTCAACAAGTAATGTCTGACTAAGCCTTTCAGCCCCAATTATCACTTCGACAAATGCACACATGGGAGATTGGGGTTCAGGCAGGAGCTCAACATTCGATCACACTCCAAGGAAAATCATTCAACGGCATCATAAAACAGCCACAGACAACAGCTTTCCAGTGACAAGTCTTACCTTTTGAGTCGAGGAGCTCACTTAGCAAACAAAGGCTGACGACTATGGCCGGTAATGCGTTGCTGCAGCGAGTGGAGCTACCCGTAAAGCCTAAAACAAAATCCAAGAGATGGCCGTTAGATCGCGTAACTTGGTACGTTCCTTGCAAAATAGTACAGAAATTATTACCACCCGCCACAAGTCTCGCGAGCTAGAGCCAAAATAAACGAATATACGAGCCTATGACGTAGCGAAAGAACGCCAAAAACCTTCAACGGGAGAGGCGGATAAGCGATCTCGTGTAATCTCGTTCTGAGGGGTTTGTTTGCGAGACTGGACGTTCTTGTGCTTGTAGATAGTGTTAAGTAATGGGCTGCTGTCTTTAAATCATTTTTTTGTCGCGATCGTTTGCAATGTTATGTTCATTTTGCGTGGCCAATGACTCTGCGGACGAGTAACGGCGGTGAAAGGAAATAGGCTTCGATCTTTTTAGGTGCTGAGAGGACACAGTTGGGTGGAATATCGCTCCGCACAATATTAATACGCGCCGCTCAGCTGTCGGCTCCATTTGGTCGACGCAACACGGCCTAGCGCTTGGTTTCCCGGGTCGTTGCTCGCCGGAGCCGTAACGTGCAGCGCTTCATGTGAGCGGTGTCGGCGCCGAAGGCGCTGCAGTCTTGACGTCGAGTGTTCGGGGTGAATCAGCTGAAATGTCGGACATCAAGGCGCTGGAGCACCCCACTCTTAAGGTGGGTATTTGACGCGTTTATGCTTCTTCGCAGGCTGAGTGAACGATACTGAACGTTTGTAGGTGCCGTACGAGATCCTGAACAAGAAGTTTCGAGCGGCCCAAAAGACCATGGATCGAGAGGTGTCGCATGTGCAGAGCGGGGCGGCCGAATTGGAAAAAAGCCTCCGAGAGAAGGCGCCCGCTGGTCAGCTGCGCAGTCAACTCGGAAGCTTACTGGAGAAACTGGAGCTGCTTCGGCGCAAGAGCGCCGAGAGCATCACCGAAGAATTGGAAGCCGCGGCGGCTTGCAAGCGACGCGTCGAACACCTCAAGGGCTTCGAGGCAGGTGGCGAGCAATGGAAGCGACAGCGTCTCGACCGCATGCTCGTGGAGCACTTGCTGCGCGCGGGTTATTACGGCACGGCGGCCAAACTTGCCGAGCGCAGTGGGCTGCGTGACCTGACAAATATGGACCTATTCCTCGTTTCGAAGGAGGTTGAGGATTCGCTGGCAAGCCGCGACACCAGCAAGTGCCTGGCCTGGTGTCACGACAACAAATCAAAGCTGCGCAAGTTGCGCAGCACACTCGAGTTCCAGTTGCGGCAGCAGGAGTTTGTCGAGCTCGTGCGTCGCGACCGGCGCCTTGAGGCCGTGCGGCATGCGCGGCGTCACTTCGGCGCGCTGGAAGACGAGGCACAACTGGCCGAGGTACAGCGTGTGATGAGCCTGCTGGCGCTGCCTGGTGCGCGTCCACCCGACGGCCGCTGGGAACTGTTGGGTGACAGCCGCTGGGAGCTGCTGGCCGACAGTCGCTGGGACCTGCTAGTGCAACAGTTCCGCCAGGAGCAGCTGCGCTTGTACCAGCTGAGCAGCTGTTCGGTGCTGACCGTGGCCCTGCAGGCCGGCCTTTCGGCTCTCAAGACGCCGCAGTGCTACGACGAGAACCAGCGCAACCCGGACTGCCCTGTGTGCAGCCGTGCGCTCAACTGTCTGGCGCGGGGTCTGCCGTACGCGCATTGCTCGCAGTCGCGTCTCGTCTGTCGCATCTCGGGCCAGCCCCTCAACGAGCACAACCAACCACTTGTGCTGCCCAACGGCTTCGTGTACGGCGAGCAGGCACTGCGCGCGGTCGCTCGTCGAGGACGTGTAACTTGTCCGCGCTCTCGCGACTCCTTCGATTTGCGGGAAGCCGAGAAGGTGTACGTCATGTGAGGACTCAGCCCAGCATGCGCTGAACCTCGCCGCATTTTTATAAAGCAGTGGCTGCTTTCAGGGTTGCTGCAAAAGAACGTGAAACTGCATAAATGTGGACATTCAGGATAGTACAAATCCCGGTTGTACCTCAAGCATCTTGTTCTCATTAATGGCTGCATACAAAAAATATATATATTTGCATAAGAAAAGGCGTGCAAGTTTTTAAGTGCCTACGGTGTGCAAAGATGGTCATTTTGCCATTATATAAAACTGCACATTTAGTTTAATTGATGACTAAGCTGTGTGTGAGCACTTATCCATATTGCACATTCGCTGTGGCCAAACTTCATTGGAGAATGATTGGTCAAGTATGCAACTAGTATTGTCACATGTAGCTGGAACTAGGCCGAGTGGTTTCTCATTGAAATATTGAATTTGTATGAGCATATTTTCAGACTTGTGCAAGCTGCTTTGTGTGCTGTATTTGGTTATGCTATGTATTATGATAGCATATGTATCCAGATCCACATTTATTTCATTAAACCTTGGCTGCTGCTGCCATGTCTTGGAGTTGTAATAAATAAAAAGCCACAGAGGTTGAAGAGACCCTGAAGGAAGATGAGTGAAGCTACATTGGCAGAGATTCAATATTTTGTTTTCCGCTCATCTTGCGGTTCATATGTGCTATGAGGGATTGGCCAAGAATTGGGTGGATGAAGCTAATGACCCTAATAAATTTTGTTTGCAAATTTGTGAGAAAAGGTAAATTCAGTGCTGCAAAAAAAAGAAAATGAATTGCCCAGCATGAATGAAAAAGCACAGAAAGGAAATGTGGATAAAACAAATTTCACAGGGCGGTTGCTTTGAATCTGCAATGAAATCTTGGACAGCGGAGCAAATGTCCCTGTGGCTATGCCCAAGAGTTGAAGCTGTGAATTGAAAAATTATGGGAATAGTCATTTCTAGGCCAAATTCAGAAAAGGGAATATTGATCTGTTACCTAAAGCTAGTGAACTGACATTACAAAAAGAAAAAATCCATTGCGTTTTCCTGATTACTGAAGATGTACAGGGAGGAGTGCACCAGATCAGATCTGTGTAGGTAAAAAAATTCGGGAAGGGATTTTGGTGTAGAAATGTGGCATAGTTTAGTGAAGCTGTGTATTGAATTCACCCTGCCCGGGGTGTATGAGGTGCCAATATCCGATTGCTGCAGTGACATGCTTAACTGTACACCTTTGTGCTTAACTGTGCACCTTCACAATCAAGCCTTAGTTATGCACGTTGACAATGGTGCTGCAGGAAGGGCAGGAATGCATTGGGATGCCTTAACTAACGAGTCTGCAGTCTCATTAAGAAACAAACTTGTAACCAAGCACCCAAGTTTAACCGATTACATTGAAAATAAGCACAGTCTAGAAAATGAACTTGCCAAAACAGAGTAAAGTTACTAGATGCAAGAAAAGAACAACACTTTGAACAGCATGATTACAAAGACGGCGCCGAATAAAACAACACACACAGAAGGGGGACATGCGACAGCACGTAGGTGCTACACCTACGCCTACGTGCTGTCTCGTGTCCCCCTTCTCCGTGTGTTGTTTTATTCGGCGCCGTCGTTGTAATTATGCTTAACCAACTAGCCCACCAACACATGCTCAGTTACTTTGAATAGAAAAAGCAGCTGTAGTATATTACGGCCTGAATTTATGCAGGCTGAGAATACTGCTATGAATTTGGCTAAAAAAATAGGCACGAAATCTGGCATTCAAAAAAGACAAAAAGACCAGTCAAGTTTAGGAAAGTTCCATTGTCTAGTGTGTGGTGTAGCAGTAGCTTAGCATGTAGCAAGTGCAGTGAAGTAAAAGGTGGATGGCAACATTGGCTTTGAATCTTAAAGACAGCTTTTCAGAACTTTGCAGTTTGTTAGAACTGGCTGAGGCTAGTGATCTGTCTGTTTAACCCCTTTACTGCCGTGACAAATTCTAACAAAACTTTTAGAAGTAAAAAAAGATAGTGAAAGTCATTGTGTATTATTTTTTGGTATAAATTCAGGAAACTGAACACATACACATGTGCAAAAATTCATAAGTTAACTCGTCGTCGGCACCGGAGGACACTTATGATGGCGAGTTGTCATGTCATCGGCAGTTAAGGGGTTAAAAAAACAACCATAGTGCACCGAGAAGAAAAAAACACTTTAGGTAGTCTTCTTGTAACGCGAAAACAACCCAGTGCCAAAAGGGGCAGTAAACTCAGCGTGACATAGCACCATGATGTCATTGGTGCTGTTGTGTGGGCACCATGGAAACTGCAAAATGAAAATAAATGTTCTAGATGGCAGAGGGTGTCATGACAAAGCTAATTGATTCAGTTGACAGAATATCACTGTCTATGGAAATTGGAAGCTGTGTTCTCAAATACCTCATGCACCCAGTACTCCTGTGCCATGTAAGGATGAAAACTGCAAGGCCGTAATGCACTGGCAAATGAAGATGAGAAGGCAGCTGCTTTTTAAGGTGTCTCCTACTCCCAAGTGCCAATGAGTTGCAAGAACAACTGCTTAATCTAAAATATGGGGTCTTCTGCTTTCAATTAATAGAAAGCCCAATAAGGTCTTGAGCATTGTACATTCAATCAGTAGCACGCGCTACCTTAAAAGGCCCCCAACAAGTTCAAATATATGAGTGAATGAGTGCAGTATCTAAAGGGCATAGTACCGAACACAAAGGTAAAGTAATATTGCTTGATGCATCTTAAGGAGCCGACATATTCAATCACACGGTCGAACTGTAGAGTCATTCCACAGTAAAAAATAGGTGTGACGATACCAGGTGATGTGCCAGAAATATGTCAAGAATATGTTCCAAGTGGTCAGCGTTTAATGCTGCTGCAGAATCTGTACAAGCACTTTGTCACCGCCTGGAAGAAGCTGCTCTGGAACTGGCATTAGCTGACGGAAACTTGGTACTGCAACAATCCAGCCACTATGGTAATCATAGGTAGTACAAGGGGATTTTTTTTATGTCGTGAATCCCTTGAGAAAGGATGTCACAGCTTCTTTTATTGTTTGTTTTACTTCAGTTGTGCACTTACCTCACTTTTACTTAGAGTGGTGAGGTGTTTTAAGTTTGCAAATCACTTAATTACATAATTTCCATTGCATAAACAAATTGTAATGTTTGTGAATACACATGCTGCTTAACGTTAGAGATGTTTAGTAAGTAACATTCACTTGTGTATGGTATTCTCTATCCAAACCATCCCATGGGGGTAAAAAATAATTATTGGCACATGGAGGAAGTTGTGATGAAAAATGAGCTCCAAGAATGCTAACTTGAGGACCCACAAGGTTTTTCAAAACAAGAATGACAAAGTTCAGGCAAGTTTACACACTTGCCTTTTCTTTTTCTATGTCGTGTTTCCACCTGTTCTGTCCCGATTCTTGTCCCATCTCCTCATAGTAGGTACATGCCATATTTGAGGCCCAGTAACTACTACCTTTATTCCCATCCTGGTTAAACAGCCTTACTAGTGCTGCACACTTACATAGTAATAATAATAGTAATAATAATTTATTTCCATCAGTGCAAAGTTTTTGAAGGGGGTGAGAATAGAAGCGACTATGCACTTAACCAGGTTCTGAAACTGTATCATCAGGCAGAAGCTGGGGGGCAACAGAACTAACATGGTGCAACACAGTAACTTATACTTGACAATAAAAATATGTACAAAACAGTAACAATGGAAGAAAATGTAAAACACAAATGAAATACATTTGAAAAAATTTATTGTGAAATATCAACAATACAAAAATAGATACATTAGCAGATGTACATAGATGGATGTCGGTTACACTGAAGAGTTTCAAGAGTGATTACTGAATCTGAAATTCGCGTAGGTGTGAAAGCGCAATATGTGTGAATTCAATACTGGCTAGAATCAGTTTATTTAGTACTGACGGTAAATGATAACAGTCTTTGTTGTCCATAATTGATTTCTGTGTGAGAAATATGAAGGCAGTGTGACTCGTATAGGCAGATAAAAGCTAACCTTGAAATAGTGTTTAAATGTTGTTTTTTTTGCCCTGTTTTATATTATCGTAACAGCCCATAGGTGTACAAATTGAAAACATCAATAATGCCATGTTCAATAAACAAGTGATCAATTGTGTGTCTGTTAGGCAAGTGATAATCTACACGACTAACTTATGCTGAACTGAAATCTTTTTCAAATTGTATTTTGTCACCATGGCCCACACTAGTGCGCAGAAATTTAAATGAAAGGTAAACAAAGCAGAGTATACTGCAAGTTATGCTTTTAATGGTAGTAAAGAATTATGACACGAAAGAATGCCAACGGCTCTAGACGCTTTCAGTAAAGCATGATTGATATGGTTATTCCATTACATACTTTGTGAAATATGAACTGAAGTAAATTTATAGATTCTACAATTTTGATGGACTGCAATTTATACTGAAGGTTTAATGGAGTATGATATCTATTTTTGTCATTACAGCTTTAGTTTCAGTCACATTAACTGATAGTGCATTTGCATTTGATAAGTCTAGCTTTATTCAAGGGGCCCCTACTCAGTTTTTTTAACTAATCCTAGAATGGCCTCACTATTAAAGGATGCCACCTCATGAATATCCTCCAGCAAAAATGTTTCAAATTGTTCAAGTTCAAGTGGAGTTAGGCATAGTTATCGCATCAGTGAGCAGCTTCCTCTCTCCTTTTGTCTCAACTAGCACACTGAAGGCAACACGGAGGAAGGGGCAAGGTTCCACCCAAAAGCTGAGCTTGGTATTTAGGCACCCTTAAGCGAGAGGACTCGTCACGGCGTCTAATCTGTGCAAGGTACCGTTGCTATCTCGGAGGCCACGCAGCTATGCAGTGCAAAGATGAAATGCTCTTTCTGTTTTTTTTTTTTTTTCATTTACCTCAAAATTAGCAGTAGTTGTATTACTGAGAATTTTCTTGCACTCAATGAAATGAGCCGATAGCTGTTGGTGGGCTTTGCTGCTTGTGATGACGGCATTGCAAAGGTGAGTGCAAGTGATTTTTGACAGTTTTGACACGAGATTGTAAATTCCCTGCTGTATGCAGTGCAATAATATTTGGCTCACATGTTCTCAGGAACCTCTTCTACAGATTGGCAACATTTTCTTACTATGTTGAAAGTGTTTCAGGGCCCCTGTAAAACATTATTGTCAGATTTCTCTCTAGTATTTCTAATATGAACATAGAAAAATAAAAAATGTGCTTATGTTTCAAAGTGATATGAAACTGTTTGCCAGTAGAGGTATGCACAATCGTTGTGGTGTGAAGTGCAGACTGAATGGATAACTTCAAGTGCTCTGAATGCAATAATCATGTGAATGCTGGTACATTAAAGTGAAACAACAAGGAGACAGTGCTTCTTACAGTTCCCAGTTAAAAAATTATACAACTAAGGCAGTCACAGCTATGTGTAAGCCAATAATGCTTTAGTGTAATAGACAAACAGAAACTGTGGAATGACAAACTTTGGATAGTAATAGGAAACAAACCTCATTATAACA
The DNA here is from genome assembly GCF_038994185.2 of Dermacentor albipictus. Lineage (NCBI taxonomy): Eukaryota > Metazoa > Arthropoda > Arachnida > Ixodida > Ixodidae > Dermacentor > Dermacentor albipictus. The sequence goes on along the minus strand of NC_091821.1, from coordinate 244,040,349 downwards.
GTTGCATCTGACACAACAAATTCTTCCATTACATTCAATATTCGTTAGAAGCGCTCATTTGTTAACTGTTGATAGTGGCACTAAACATTCTAGATTTACTTAGTTATATTGAGGTTTTACTGTAAATTGATTATTCAATCTATAACATCTCCTAAAGTGCATCTTGTTTATCGACATTCACTGAAAATTCAGCCTCTTTCTGGTGAAACAGTTCAACAGGAACTTCTATGAGGTAGGTACATGGGGGCTCTTCGAATCGCTTGATTGAAATGTATTATATCTTGCCATCTCGGCACGATGATATTTTTGGTTTATTATACTGACTGCAAGATTTTATGTACAGGAAAAGCATGTTCTATGTATTCTAGCTTCCATTAGTATAGCCAGGGGATTTAAAACAAATTTAATGCTTCTTGCATGTGTCAGACAGGCAACACAATCGATTCTCAGTCTTGTGCTTGTCAAAAGCTTTTCTGAATATTTTGTCATCACCATCACTGCAGGCATCATTGATCATAAACTTGTGCACATGAACCAAAAGAACTCCCTGTGTGCAGGCGTTCCTAAATTTTTAATCTACTGGTGGTGAATATGTTATGGATTGTCTACACTTATTTCCTCACAAACTCAAGCACCATGATGATGTCTCGTTCCTCTGAGACAAATTTAAGGTCGTTGTTACATCCTGCGCTGATAGATTTGTTCTACACATAAAAATAAAGTCATCCAACACAACCCTTGAATCACATTAATCTAAAATGTAGACTTGCAGCAAAGCATCATAACAATGTAAGAAGAAACACTAAGCTCCAAAATTTAAAGAAGGAGCTGCATATTAAGCTTTGTAATTTGCACAATGCATTCTGTAGTGAAACCGTGAATATATTCTTTAGAAACTTCCCAGGTAAGCTATGGCATTTTCAGTCGGAATTGGGGCAATGTTTTGAACACTCGGGAACAAGCAACAAAAATGAGCCGAATCTGAACGAAAAAGTTGAACCTCATTATAACGTAGTTGCATTCGACACAAAAATGCTTTCACTATATGCAATATTCGTTCTAAACATACACAGCAAAAACAAATTCACACTAGGGTCTGCGAAACAAATACAAACATGATGCGTCCGACAAGTCGGCAAAAGTTTTCCTGTCAATTTTGATAGCTTGTCAGCAGCTTGCCATGCAATACATGACACATGAACAATGTTCATATACAAACACGTGCTTTGTGCCGTTATTAATATGCAGTGTGTGTGACTGGGCTAATTGGTAATCTGTTATAAAAACAGTGGATAGAGAATGGAAAGAACATTAGTTTTTTGTTTGTTTGTTTTCTTTCCATCCTCCCTCCACTGTTTTTATAATTAATATGCAGCCACGCGATTGGTGCGGTCAAATGGAATTGGCACATTAGCTCGCCAACTAAGGGCTAGCCAAGCCACACTGTTCGCTAAATCATGCACACACATTCAGAATTTACCGTATCAAGTTGCTCTTGCTAAGCATTTGATATTTTTGTTGCCAGAATACACATGTTGAGCTGCAGGCACACACATATTCGGCTTCTTTACGAACAGCAGAATATTCATCAAAATTAAGCATGGCCACCCAAGCTTTCTATACATTTTGTTATATCCAATAATTAGTTAAAACTGCATTCGTAATATCAAGGTTTGCCACAAGTGAGTTTCATAATACATTTTATAAAGCATTATAACTGCATTTCTTTGCTCACCCGTTAAATGACCACCAATTCCTCATGTGCACCCTATCCAATTCCAGGCAGCGTAATTACTTGTGAAGGAATGTTTTCCATGCTGTTTATAGTGATGAAAGTAAAGTACAGGTGGCATACTGCTCCAAACTTCTTTTCTGAATACTTGCACATTATTTTTGATGGATCTCAGAGCTGCCTACCAAAAGAGTGGCTGACCGCCAAGGTAATACCAGTGTTGATGCTGGTAATTGTAGGCCAAGGTCCTTGTAAGCAAGTACTGTAGATTGCTGAAGCTTTCAAGTGCCCATTTTGTGAAAGGCATGTAGTAGATGGGAAAAGGGGAAGAAGGAAGATGAGACATGTGCCGACTACAACTGGGCATTTACTGAAACACACTAGGTACGACAGTAATATACAAAGACTGTGTGCATGCAACACCCAGACATCACCGCTCAGACCCTATACCTTACGAGGTAGATAAAAATGCAAAAACATGATTAAAACCAGCCGAATCTTCATACGGCTAACAGCTCAAATTTCATTTCTACACTTCAATTAAAACAACAAATAATGTCCTCAATAATTTCCTTGGCTTTATATAGTTGTGAACAAAAAAAGTAGGACCCGTCAGTTGAACTTCTTCACGTTCATTGAATAGTGAGGGTCACAAATCCGGCAGGTTTGATGCCTTCAAGTAGCAAACAAGGGTTTACTCATTGGCTGCCTGTTCCTAAAGTTCACATACATACTATGTGATGCCATTGGTAAAAAGGTTGTGCCATATCTGTTGCTATGGCCATGAGTGGTGTTGGCTAATACTTCCCACATTACATCTTGCAGACATACATAAATACTTGGGAAAGTAGACATGGGAACAGCTATCGTCGTAGATCCATTGGCAGAGCAATGCACACATAATGCAATGGGGTGGGTTTGGCTCCCACTGGTGGCAGGTTGCCTTTTCCCTCTTCTTTCCTTGGCAACATTATCTCTGCTTCATATGGTTGTGACTAACAAAAATCAGACCCTTTAATTAATCTTCTTCTCATTCACTTTCATGTATAACCACAGAGGCACAGCTAGTTAATGCACAAGTTTACGCTTGTATATTCTGTGTTTCAGTGAAGTGTCGGTTGTAGTCTGCACCTGTGACCTGCTTGTTTTCTTTCACCGCCTTGTCCCTCATTCTACAGGCATTTTCCAAATGTGACCAATGCTTACTTGGCAAGTTCACCACTATACAATCACTACTCGTATATCTAATCACCTTAAAGCAATTAACTTTTTGGTGATAACCAGAATGGCTTTCATAAAAAATTGCGACTGCACAATAAATTTTGGTTATGTACTTCACCAGAGGTATAGATGACCACATTAATGCAATATATTTTAACCTGTCAAAGGCATTTGACTGTATATTGCTTACTGCATTAATTGAAAGGCTTAGTGGGGGCTACCTTAAATACTTATCGACAATATTCAAGCCTATCTACAAAACCATATGCACTCTTTGTGAATTGAAATGTGAGATCTAGAACGGCACTGGTTTGGGCTATTATTACGATCTATGATCAATGTTATTTGCACACCACTTGGAACGAGAACTGTCGTCTGTGTCTGTCGTCCCCGAATCCTAGTTCCGAGTGGCGTGCAAATAACACTGATCACAGAATGCAACCAACTAGCCCAAACCAGTACCCTTCTAGATCTCACATTTCAATTCTCACAGAGTGCATATGATACACGGAGATATAGAAGTTTACCTATCTTGTCATGTTTTCCACAAACATCTGCACTGCTACCTTTGTTGTTTCTTATCTATGTAAATTATACTGGTAAAGATACTAATGAGAATGCCAAGGCAAAACTGTTAGCTGATTGCATGTTGATGAGATGTCGGGACATACTGAATAAAAGGTTTTGTAAACTGGCAGACTGACGCAACACAATGGAGATGTGAATTAACATTTGAAAATGTTGAGCTATATAACGAACTATTGGGTGTAACTAAGTAAACCTAAAATTTGGTTGGTCATTCTTTAAGTTTAATTTCAATGGAGCATTTTACTATAACGAAATCTAAAATGTGGGATCCAAGAGAGTGTCAGTTATAGCAATGCAAATTTTTGTTTTCATGTGCCTCAGTTAAAATATATATTCTGGTAGCAAAAAGATAAAATACAGTCGCCGACCGATTTTCAGATGCCTGAATTTTTGGACCTGCGTGTTTATTCAGGCTTCCCTGAACGTGGCACCACCACCTAACCCCTAACACCACTGTATAACGACAATAACCTATGTTTTGGGTGCTGCACGATGTTTCAGGCATGAACCGCATGCATGATGCTGCAAACATGGTGGCTATGAAGAAAGTTGCTGCCAAATGTTGACTATGCACGCAACCGCAAATATGGTATGCTGCCGACTCCCAATCAAGCAGTGCTGGCTCGGCTTTGCAGCCCATAATCAGTGAGGTTAACGAAGTGGGTGGTGACAAGCCATCATGGGAAGCTTGCAGTCAATATGTTCGCACTCGTAGACCTTATTGGTGATTGATTGTGAGATTAGACGCATGGGCTAGACTGATGACAGCAGTAGCAGAATACAGATCCATGTGTGGTCCCATCTATGTACAAAAAGCCTGGCGGCAGCTTGGCTTGGTCAGACTGCAGTCAGCAAGCCAACGTACCAATACCGCACAATGACACAGGTCACATGATTCCGTCTTTATGATGGTGCAGAGTGTGCGTATGTAATTTAAGGCTGTTGCTATGCCTCGATCAGAATGGCAAGATGCTGCTGAGACATCAAAAATTGCATAAGACCTTTTGCTGGCCCGTTCGAGGCACCCGAATTGCGTTTCCTAGGTGTAGAACTGGTCGCAATTTTTTTTTCTTGATATTTGTGTGTATAATATAGGGCATAACAAAGTTATTTTCAATGCTGAGGTAACTTCGTTATAAGTATTTTCAACTGTATGGCAATAGTAACGAAACAAAAGTAATAGTTTACACTTACCATACAGGAAATCAGAATATTTGATCAGTTAGCTATAAAATACCTTGGAGCAACAATTAACAGCAACCTCAGCTAGCTTTCACATATTCAAGACCTTTAACAAAGCATTTATTAAATTCTGTGGTTTTTACATGCCAAAACCACAATATGATTATGACCCACGGTATAGTGGAGAACTCCAGAATAATTCTGACAACCTTGGGTTCTTTAACATGCAACCCGATGCACGGTACACTAGTGTTTTTCACATTTTCACCCCCCATCGAAATGTGGCCGCCACAGCCGGGACTCGAACCTGCTACCTCAGGCTTAGCAGCTCAATGCTAAAGCCACCACGGTGGGTTAACAAAGCATTTATAGTGCATTGCTTTCTACAGAGAAAATAAAAGAGCTTGCCATCAAATATAGCTATTCCTCTCTCTGATCCTAGTCCTCAGTATGCTTTCATAGTATGCAACCAATTCTTTAATAAGGAAATTATCAAAGAACCCGCCTGGTGGCATAGTGGCTTTGGCAAACTAGCCAAGCCCGAGGCCGCGAAATGCAGAAGCACCAGTGTACGGCGCATTTGGTGCATATTACAGAGCCCCAGGTGGTCAAAATTGATCCGGAGTTCCCCACTACACATGCCTCATAATCATATTGAGGTTCGGCATGTCAAACACCAGAATATAATATAATTTTTTTAATTATCAAAAAGAAGTGAATCCAGTGACCAGTTCCTGTCTGCCCAGTTACCTCCGACTTCAAAACATCATCATCAAGTTCCAATATGTTAAGGAAGCTCAGACTAGATCCACTTCACATCCACTGTAAGGTTGTCAGGCTCAAGTAGTTCTACTTGATGCATCATGATAAAACAGGCTTGGCAAGTGTGACATGCATGTTTAATGCTTCACACATGTCATCAGACACTAATCATTCTACTACAACAGTATGCCCTTACTTCAACCACACAAACATTTCTCAAAAATCATTCTTTCCTTTTATAAGTGAAGGGTTCAATCGTTTCCTTGAAAATAATGTTGAATACAAACACATAACTTAATTTGAAAAAATTGTTACTGTCCAATCTCTTATAAACCCCCTCCTACTTGGGCAGCACTGCTGTCTGCTGTATTTGTAAATAAATAATTATTTCTCATAGTTCTAAGTTTACACACTGGCAGTGTTGTCTGGATCATTAGCCACTGGCTAGTAATGGATCCATGCAAGAATCTATATAAGACGGTTCAACGGAAAACAATAAGCAGAATGATAAAAACAAACTATGCATACTCTGTAAATAATAAGCAAATAAGGGCAGTATGCCAATGACGAACCATAAAAGTTGCTCAAGGGGCTTTATATGGAAACACAACCACGCAAATGCTTGTATGTTCAATGAAGCAACATAAGAACCTGTATGGACAGACCTCAAACGCAATGTGTAAAGAGATAGAAAGACCTGAATGGCGCAGCTTACATTTGGAGCTTCTAGTACAGACTGGCAAAAGCAATAAAATACCCCTGTTGGCTTGAAAAAAAAAGGACCTGAATGATTATTAGCACGAGCTGCGCAGAAAATGCATCAATAGTGCAACTCAGTAGTCTTGCACCTGAAGCAAGAGCATAAGTTTTATGAACTAGTGCTTAATAAGTCTTGCGAGGATGTGTGACTGAAGGACTGTTCAAAATCTTTATTGCTCTTTTCTCAATTGGTTCAGTGTACATATTAATATTGCAAAGTTGTACCGTAACCAATGAGAGATGCTGCAATGGATGGCTAAGCAAATAAGTGTTTTTGCATCAGAATGTGACCACTGCAGCTACAAATTAACGTTACCACACAACCATATGCTCAGCAACTGAATGACATAGCTATCGAGACACCACAGTGCAATGTCACTGTTTTGTTGGCAGAGCGGAACTATAAGGCTGCCAACAGAACTGCTCTTCTTGGAAAACTTGTGATTTTAGAGCATTAGTCATCGCTACTAGACATTTCGACATTTGGTTACTTTTGTAGCCAAGCTTCAAACAAATGGCTATTAAAGAGAAGCATCTCAAAAACGGAAAAAAGGACTAAGTGAAACTAGTCACTCATGTACTATGCATTTCCAAGAACTAGCCCAAGAAGCCACCCCTGACATGTGAATTCTGAAAGTGAATCGCGATGTGAACAGAGCATTACATCCAAGTCCAGCACTCTAAAATTTTGACCACAGGCCATCAAAAGTAGTGCATGAATGTGTTAAATATCACTGTAAATGCCTGACCATTTTATGTCAGACTGAAAACTTTTCAGGACCCCTGTACAGAGGTGTTTGAGTACCAGCCAGACAGTATGTTTCTGGCACAATTGTGAAGAAAAGCACATAACATTTCAAACAAAGAGAAGCATATTTTTCACAGCAACGTAATACCTCAGAATTGCAGAATTGCAATGTAATACCTCAGAATTTAGCAAAACTTTTATGTCTCATACCAAAAAAACAAAGTGTCGAAAATTAAGTTTATTGGCTTTTCCTTTTTCACAAAAGCGGGGCAAGAGCTAGAGAATATGAACCCTGACAGAGCTTTTTGCTTGGGATAAGTCAGCATGCTGCACTATCTTCTTTCAATACATAGCACATTATAGAGTCCAAAATGCACAAACATTAGTCATAACATGCTATGCACAGTCAACCACAGAAGTTGTCAGAGCACAGCGGACCCATGAAGTTTCTTTACCATTTCTCTACACAGCCAAGAACATGGTAAGCAATGTTATATAGTTGTTTCTGCTTTTCACAGAAGTTGTCAGAGCACAGCGGACCCATGAAGTTTCTTTACCATTTCTCTACACAGCCAAGAACATGGTAAGAAATGTTATATATTTGTTTCTGCAGTTGATAGTCTGTTGATAGGAAGTTCTTCAACATAACGATAGCATAGTCACAAAATTTGCTTCCAGACTTTCTGTGGGATGTCCCATCCTGCTTTCTGCTTGCTCCGATTTTAATAAACAGAGGCTGTTATTGCATGCCAATAGTTGTACTCCATGCTTACATTTTTGCAACAAGCTGTCATCGTTTCTGCGCCACCTGAAAGGTATCTGGCCATTATCAACTGCAACATCGTGTTTCTTGTTTCGCACGAAAACCTTTCTTCCTTTTCTGTGCAGCCTGGCACACAGCTAGATGCTCAAGAACAGCTTCACATTCGAAGAGCATGGTATCGGCGCAGTGCTAGAGGCGCATAATCATAATGCAGCATATTGGTCTGCTCTTTGGTTCTTACCACTGTCGACTATCACAGAGAAGCTTGTCAAGTAAACATTGGGGTTGTCACAGAATTTGTCACACTGACCGTCGGTGTGTAGTGTTTCACTTTCGTCCTGTACATCTGCATTCACTCAATGTATGTACACGCAGATTTCCATAGGCAGCACATGCCACTGTGTGCTGTCCTGAATGGCTGAGCTTCGAGTACAACCTTTTCAAACGAACTGCAGATGTGTGTGCATCAAGTTGTGACATTTTGTCACTCCAATTTTTCCTGAAATGTTCACAGGTGCTATTGAATGAAACACAATGTCTAGCCTGAAGACCCCGGCAATTATTTCACATCATAACCTTACATGCAGCATGATTTCTGAGCCCATTATTGAGGATTGCTTCACCTTGCATAACAGCATACCTGCAGTGAAATTTTGTTACACAAAAATCACAGATAGGCACACTTTGTTATGTCGGTAAAAAATATGCATAGCATCTACTGGCATCAAGTTACAAAAAGTAAAAAGATTTGCCTGTTTTCCACTATCCACTACAGTCTCTCTATCTCTAACATACTAAACAGGTTTCAACTAACTGAAGGAAGTTAATGTTCTGTCAAAAAAAGACTATTTTGAATATTGGTTGAATGTGCTATATGATTTTTGTTTTTGTAGAAAAAAATGTGTATTTGAAAATAATTTTTTTGTCGTTGAAAATTATGTGAATGAGGTGTAACTGAATGTTATGCGAAATTTCTGCAACAATGCTTCTTTTGTGCCATAATGAAATTTTTTCTGCTACTTTTGATGTACAAGTACTATCAGCAAAATTGAAATATGATATGAACAGTGGAGTGCGTGTCTGAAGCATAACTGAAGGCAGTGTGTGTGATAGGTCAGTCATCACAAGACACACGGGTGCACATCCAATTCGACCGGTGGATGCGAGGAAGCTTGCCGTACTGCGATAGTTTTGCTTCTGTTTTCTATGATTTGAAAATGAGACAACTAAAGTCAAAGAAAACATAACAAAGCAGGCGTAAAACTATCACAGTATGGTGATCATCCTCGCATCTGGAGGGCAAACCAGATGTGCGTGCCTATCTAGTGACGACTGGCCTACACTGCACAATGCACCTTCAGTTATCCATAGAAAACGGCATGCATTCCACTGTTAATGTTTCAATCTTTGCTGATAGTACATTTTGTGATATACTGATATGGTGAAAAAGGTTAATTTCAATCAAATTAGCTGGGCCAGCTTTTTTATAAATGGAGCATAATTGTTCAAATTAAAGTGTGGCTTCCACAATGTGGTGCAAAATGCTGCACAAGTTTCGTGTCTGCTTAAACTGTAAATGTAGTAGGACAAATGCTGAATCTATGGAAAAGATATCACCAGCAGCAGCAGTAGCCTATTTTATGTCCACTGCAGGATGAAGTCCCCTCCAGTCTCCAATTACCCCTGTGCTACGCCAACTGATTCCAACTAGCGCCTGCGAATTTCTTAATTTCATTATCTCACCTAGTCTTCTGCCATCCTCAACTGTGCTTCCCTTCCCTTGGCACCCATTCTCTAACCCTAATGGTCTACCGTTTATCAAACCTACACCTTACATGACCTGCCCAGCTCCATTTTGCTTTTCACTTAATGTCAGAATATCGGCTATCCCATTTTGCTCTCTGTTTCAAACCGCTCTCTTCCCGTCTCCTTAACATTACGCCTAACATTTTTCGTTCCATCGCCCTTTGAGTAGTCCTTAAATTGTTTTCGAGCTTCTTTCTCAGTCTCCAAGTTTCTGCCCCATATGTTAGCACTGATAGGATGTGGTGATTGCACACCTTTCTTTCCAGTGATAGTAGTAAGCTCCCAGTCAGGATCTGGCAATTCCTGCCGTGTGCACTCCATCCCATTTTTATACTTCTGTGAATTTTCTTCTCATTATCAGGGTCCCCTGTGAGTAATTGACCTAGGTAAACATACTCCTTCACAGACTTTAGAGGCTGACTGGCGATCCTGAACTCTTGTTTCCTCGCCAAGCTATTGATCATTATCTTTGTCTTCTGCATATTAATCAACCCCACTCTTACACTCTCTTCGTTAAGATCTTCAATGATTTGTTGCAACTCCGCCCTGATGTTGCTGAACAGGACAATGTCACCTGCAAACCAAAGGTTGCCGAGATATTCGCCATTGATCCTCATTTCTGAGCCTTCCCAGTTTAATAGCTTGAATACTTCCAAGCGTGTAGTGAATAGCATTGGAGAGATTGTGTCTGTTTGTCTGCTCTCTTTCTTTATAGGTATCTTCCTACTTTTCTTGTGGAGAATTAAGGTAGCTGTGGAATCTCTGTAGATACTTTCGAAGTTATTTTCGCAAGCATCCTGTACTCCTTGATTACGTAATGACTCCATGACTGCTGGTATCTCTACTGAATCAAATGCCTCTTCATAATCCATGAAAGCGTATAGAGAGGCTGATTATACTCTGTGGATTTTTCAATTACCTGATTGATGACATGGATGTGATCCATTGTAGAGTATCCCTTCCTGAAACCTGCCCGTTCCCTTGGTTGACTAAAGCCCAGTGTTGCCCTTATTCTATTGGAGATTATCTTGGTGAGTATTTTATTTAATACCAACCATTGAAGTCGATAGACAGTTCGTATAAAGGGCCGCTAGTTTTTCAAGCATTACGTCTCCTCCATATTTGATTAAATCGACTGGTAGTCAGTCTTCTCCTGCCACTCTTCCCCGCTTCCCCCCTATGTCTTTCAAAGCCCTTCTAACTTTATCGCTAGTTATAGAAGGAGCCTCTGCAACCTGTTCATTACAACTTTGAATGGAGGTATCGTGACTGCTCTGGGTACTGTACAAGTCGATATAGAATTCTTCCGCTGCTTTTACTATATCTTTGAAATTGCCGATATTACCCTGCTTATCTTGAATACATACATCTTGGTTTGTCCTATGCCAAGTTTTCTTCTCACCAATTTCATATTGCAGCCATTTTTTACTGTTTCCTCAGTCCTTCTCACATTATAATTTCGAATACGCCTTACTTTCTCCGTGTTGATCAGTTTTGACAGTTCTGTGAAATCTACCTGATCTCTTGAGTTGGACACCTTCATTCTTTGCCGTTTCTTTAGTAGGTCCTTTTTAACTTGGGAGAGCTTACCTACTGGTTGCCTGGGTTGCCTGAAGCCAGCCTAGTTACGGTTTCATTCATTACCTCTATGTCATCTTCATCTCTCTGTTCTAAGGCTGCATATTTATTTGCAAGTAGCTGCCCGAATTGGTCTTCTTTAACCCTTACTGCATCTAGGTTGGCTTTGTCTTCTTGACCAATTTTATTCTTTCTCCCTTCATATTGAGGTGAATCCTAGGCCTTACTAACCTACGATCACTGCACCTTTACCCTACCTAACACTTCTACATCCTGCACTAAGCTGGGATTGGCAGAAAGTATGAAATCCATTTCATTTCTTGTTTCACCATTAAGGCTTTTCCTAGCCCACTTTCTGTTGCTATGCTTATTCAGCCTATTCCTTATTATGCAGCTTATTCCTTTCTGAAAATTCTACCAACATCTCTCATCAAAGTGTTCCTAGAATCGATGCCATAGTTGCCATTGCTTGTTCCCCCACTTTTGCATTGAAGGCACCCATGACTACAGTATACTGAGTTTGCACTTTTCCCATCGCTAATTCTATGTCTTCATAAAACTGTTCTATTTCACCATCATTATGACTAGAGGTTGGAGCGTATGCTTGCACACTCTAAAAACAGTTGCACCTTTTGGGGTGTGTATTTGCCACAGAACAATAATCGTCATCTGTCTTGCCCGCATTTCCTTTCTTTAATGCTGCGAGCCTGGTACTTCCCAGTAACGAACGGCATGTGCGTTATCAGCATGACATAGCATTCCAGACAAGAAAGTAAACGAACACAGCATTTTCAAGAAAGGAAATGCAAGCAAGACAGATTATTATTCTGTGGCAAATATACACCCCAAAGGGTGCAACCATTTTTAGAGTGTACTACGTTTACTCTATACCTCCTATTTAGTTATTATTTTATTACGACTCTGCTACCATCTCATTAATGCTGTAGAATTCGTTAATGTTGCATGCTATGTCCTTATGGATTAGCTATTCTTATCTGGGTGTCCTCTATCCTCCTGAGACCCCGCTATGGGGATTTGTCCAATATATTGGACATTAAGAAATAAGATAGCACTTCTGTCACAAGGCTTTCATCCTCATAAAACCGCACTGTCCAACTTATTGAACACCTGCTTGCGCCATCTATGCAGCATTGATGAAAATACATCGTTCAAATTCCTGCCGAAACAGTTCCACAATGGCGGCATTCAGCGGCGCGGCGTTTTACGGCAGCTGCCGGAGAAGCACTGTTTCTCGTATTTCTACCTGCTTTCAGGGCATATACTTGATTTTATAATAAAGTTAATACAACAGCATAAGCGCAGAATACGAAATTTAAATTTTTGGCGCGTTTACTTTTTTTCACGCTTCCTTTGATTTCGCGTGTCCATTATGTTGGACGCTAGGACTCAACCCGGTTATTTAGACCGCGCTTTTGAGATGGCCTTGTTATGAACAGCAGGCGAGTACTGTTGGCATTTAGCGGCTTGTGGACGAAATCGCGTCTCTTTTTTTTTCTTTAGGGGACCGGCCTCGCGTGTCTGATGAATTAAGCGGATAACTTTTCTTTTTTCAATCCATGGCTAAGACCCGCAAGACACCTGTCGCAGGTGGTCTCGTAAGGAACAGAACATATCGATGTCCCTCGACCTGATATTGTGCGCATGTAGAACGTCAACATGGGGGGTGTTGACAAGGCAGACCAAATGATAAGTTACTACAGGATAAAAGCACGCGTCAACAAGTGGACAGTCAGAGCCATCTTTCACCTCTTCTACATTGCCCTCAACAACTCCTGGGTGCAGTACACGCGGGACATACGCTCCCTAAAGAAACAGCGGAAAGAAATACTCAAATCTATGCAGTTCCGCCAATCTCTTGCTGAGACTCTCGTGGCTCAAGGGAAGATGCAGGATGAAACGAAGAGTGAGAACAAAGCCGAGTTGCATCCGCCATCAAGACAGGCTCGACTGTCTCCTCGAGAACCCCCAAAAAAGAGCACTACCCACTGCTCAATGCTGGCTGACACTGCAAACGCTGCCCGTTGCAGACTACATGGCTGCGACATGGAAACAAATCTTTTTCACCAAATGTCGGCTCTTCTTCGGCATCACCCAGGAAAAAAGTGTTTTGAAATTGCCCACAGGAAGTGAACACAAGAGCAAAATTTTTGTTAACCCTTTACTGCACAATTTTTTGTTTCCTCAAAATATTATTCGTGGAGTTGTAGGGAAGCATAATATTACCTGTACTCCCATGGAAACTTACTTCAGCGAATGTCTGTGGTTTCAATTTGCAGAATAAGGGTATGTTGCATATCTGCAACAATGTGCAAATAAAGAAGAAGTTGAAAGTAAATAATAGATTTAGCGCGATTCATACTCAGATGCTTATTTGCACGAGACAATCATTGGTGTATCTATGATTTAGTGTGGAACAAAAAGAAGCACTTTTACATGCTTGTGCAGCACAGGTGGTTCCCACACTTCGTGCAGTACGTCATGCAGATTCCCGTCCAGCCAGGAAACAATGCAGTGTTTTCGGGTTATTGTCAAAATGTAGAACATCGAAGCGCAGACGTAAAGCTGTGCCCGTGACGACGTGACACGGCAACGTGCGGAGGCACAGCGTACTTTTGAAAAGAAAAAAGGAAATTTGACCAGAGAACATCTTGTCCACATATTGAATCGAAACGCACTTACACTCGTGGCTGTCGTGACTAATTGAATAGTCACTGCCTTTACTATAAGGAGGAATTGCTGGGCCATACCAGCGTTTCGGAGCTATTTCACTATTACGAAGAAAATAAACCATGTACACGTTGTTGCATTTGTGCAACATAGCAACGCTCTGTCGCCAGGAACAAACTATTCCGAAATTACAATGTCTTTTTGAACCTACAGAGTTAGAAGGATGTGGAGCATAGCGTAACAATATTTTTTTGCGCTTTGTCTTATGGAGAAAGACATTTACAATTTGTAAAACTTACCTATATCACTGCTCGTGGGCGCGCGCAGCCTCCGCCACGTTTGTTTTGGTAGAAGATGCAAAGAATTAGCACAGATTGCAGCACAAGGTGCCGCGTTTTACAGACCAATGTCGCGGATATGCAACAACGTGTACAGGAAGCTCCAAACTGACTTTGCTTCGGTTTTTATCGCCGTTCATCAGAATGTTGCGTAAATGCAACAAGGTGCAGTAAAGGGTTAAGCAGAGGAATGCTCTTTTTTGTACTTTATTCACTAGTTTGCCTTTCGAGTTAAAATATTTTTGCACACGAGTTTGAGCGAAATATCTGCGGTATGACATTACGTGCGCGCTGGGTGAAAAAGACCGGGTAGCATCCCAATGTCCAATATATTGGACATCGCGCTGAGCTGAAACTATCAGGGCTGTTAAAAAAATATTTAACACTTTTCATCTTCATACACCTACTGACTTATTCTGAAAGTTTGGAAAAAATCTGTGCACCCAAATGCATCCCGGGTCTCAGGAGGCTATAGCAGAGGACGTGCCAGTTAGTCAGCACTGTATAAGCCTCGCCAGTTCTTCTAACCTCACTAAGGCCAATGATATCCCAAACAATGCCTGACAGTTCCTCAAAGAGTCCTGCTAAACTTGTTTCACTCGAGAGGGTTTGTGTGTTGAATGTTGCCAGGGTCAGTTTCCAGTGATTTATCACAATCACGACATGTTATTAAGTTACGTTTTTAGAACTCTTGGTCACTGTATGCAAATGCAGACAACTCAACTTGAAGTACTAGTAGTTGAAGTGAGAGTCCAAGACAGTGCTCCCAGCAAAGAAGCATGTTTATTTCTCCAACAAAGGGTGCATTAATATGAAAGGAGTGCTAGCAGCAGGCACGATCACATGCAGCTTGGCTCAGAAAAAAATCAAATAACTTGAAAGCTTATAAAGAGTTTCAATAAGTTATCATGGCGATGCACTTTAAAGTTGCTTAGATCTTGCCCTCATGTGCGTTGTAGCCACCACCCAGTGCTAAATACAGCGTGCAAAAAGGGCTATGATGTGTTATTCGTCGCTAATGCATTCCCTATCCTAAGTGCACAATACAGTAAAATGGTAAAATAGTAAAATAATAAAACAGTGCGAAATATTTGACTCATATAGAACCAGAGTGAATCCTTGTATTAAGATTTTATACAAAAGTAAGCATGATGGCCCATGCTTCCAGATATGAAGAAAATAAAAAGCCGATCTGGCAATGCTTAGCAGAGCTGTTCATAAGGCAGGAAGCTATTGTGCCTGAAGAAGGCGAACCATGGCAGGGTTAGGAAAGGCACGCCACGCAGCAGCCACACGCGCCACAGCCAATGCGCGCAGCAGCATGAGCTCATTCCGCGAAGCCTCAAGGGAACGACGTGCCTCAACCAGGGCACCCCAGTTTGGCTCCTGAGCAGAGCTGGAAGCACGCCGGTTGCTCAGATCCACCACACGGACCTGGACACACAGTGACAGGGCCTGAATTTGGGCACGTGCAGCCTTTGCACATGCATCACGCTGCTGCTCAACACGTGGTGGTACTGGCACCAGTGGTGCCAATGATGTGAGCAGCTGGCTCACACGGTGGCTTTCCAGCTTGGCTCGCTCACTGTGCACATGTCGCAATGCTGCCTTGATGTCTTGCAGCTGTGGCCAGCTTGTATTTGCTGCAAATTAAAACACTGTCATTCTGCATGTGTTAAAAATGCAGCTGCACACTGAGCATCACTTCTATCAGTGATAAGCCAATCAACACTGCTTACTTACCTCTGGCCCGAAAGATGAAACCTTAGTGGGGAAAGAAAAGTAAAATAAAGACTGGCAATATATAACACAACATACTCTTTAGTAAAGAACATAGAGCATTGGGTGCACATTAAGGAACCTCAGGTAGTCGCCCACTATGGCATGCCTCATAAACATATTGTGGTTTTGGCACGTAAAACCCCAGAACTTAATTTTTTTGAGTAATGAGCATCATTGTAATGCACTCTGCAACTACACACATAATGATGTAAACTGTGAACACTTCAATGCAATTAATCCAAATCACTTTGAAAATTGGGCAGCTCAAAGTGCACTTTGAAGCAGAAATCTACAGGGGCAGTACCAATCACATCGGATCATTTTTCTTTCCACAAGTGCAAGCATTTGTTTTTACCACTCTGAGGGTGCTTTGTTTACGAGTTCTTGCAATGTGTCCTTCACTAGTATATGCGTGCATGCGTTTGGGTTCACTCATCTTTACAAAAAATTCTATAGGGGCATTCACATAGTGAAATTTTTGAATGAAATAGAATATAATATGAAATAAGTATGAAATATTGATATTGAATCAAATACAGAATATTTTTCTGCTTTTTGAATGTAAACTGAAAGAACTCTTTGCAGGACTACCTAGAGAATCATGCTGCTGTGGTACACTATGCCCTCTTGGAACTAATTACTTACCGTGACACATGCTGCGCATGTGACCTATCCTTCACCTTTGCAAGTGGGTGCACGCCGCTCTGATTTACACAGAAATATATTTAAATTTTTTAATTTTCAATGCCTATGTTGGCTTGCAGAGGGATTCAACGATATCCGTTTGAATAGTTTAAGCTCAAAATCATCATCCCACTGTTCATAGTGATGGTTTATAAATTAGGTAATTCCATCCTATTGTAAGGTGTTGCCCTACAGCACTGTTAATTTCATGTGCCTCCCCTAACTGACCCACACACTTGACATTTTCGCCATAGATGCTGCACAGTGTGTCTCGTATTCATGCAGTTTCATTCCAATCAAATTTTTAGTTCTTAACAGATGGGGACAAAATGAAGGACGAGACACACAATGCACTACGTCTGTCATCCTTTTTTTCGTCCACGTCATTTAAACGTGTTTACATGCTTGCTATGCTCAACAAACTCCCCTAACTAGCTGTGCTGATAATTTATACTGTTTTCTCAGAAGGCATCTGCTCAATCAAAGAAATAATGAGATAAACACTCATTCATTTTTAGCCTGGTAGAATCATGATGCATTTAACACACCTCTCAACCTTGTCTGTATCCCAGTGACTGGTATCCAAAGTAAAAGTGAGGGACAAATGTCATAATATCACTTGTATACGAATTACCTGGCATGCCGACTGTTTCAGACAGCCCCTTGTAAAGAGTCTTCTTAGAGATCATTTTTAACTTGTCTTTCAGTTCACCACGCTCTGTTTCCAAAGCATCAATGTCGGCTTGTAAATGGTCCATGGTCTCTTCAAACTCTCTGCAACCAAACAATGTCTATAAATTTTACAGGTCATGGTGATCATGGTATGTTTTCAAGCAAGTTAGCAGAATACTGCTGTAAAAAGGCAAGAAAAATTGACACCTTCAATGCTCAAAACAACTTAATACACAGCGTAAAAACACAGATCACAGAAAAGGAGACATAGACAGTTATGGTGTATGTGACTCCTATGTCCTGTGTTTTTCCACTGTAAAAGTTTGGTTTCCAAAAAATTCCATACAAACCAACCTATAAAAGCTGCTTCAAAGAATAAATATGCATGACACACCAAAAGATACTTATGATATGCAATGCCACAATAAATCACAAATTCTTCAGCCATGCAGAAAATATTTTAGATTCAGACAAAGCACCAGCTCCCAACCTCGATTGTGACTGAGGAAACAGCAGGAAAAAAACAAACAACAGAACTTGTAAACTCTATGAGAAGTATAGTAATGTAAGTCTGATTCTCAGCCTTGAGTGAAAAATATATGCAGATCATTTGCACAACTTCTAAGCAGGTATTTGCTGTTTAAGAAGTTTTTTTCACTTGGCCCTAACACCAAACAAATAGCCCTAGACAGATCAAGTGTGAACACTGGGCACCGCATGCACAGCAAGTACAGCACTATCCAAATACATATTACATTGCTCAGTTCCTTGAACCAAAATATGAGGCAGAGGATGCATGGTCTTGTATTGTGCACTCCAACTCTAAATCTGAAAAGAATTTACATTCACTGTTAAATATGGAATTCTGTGAAAGCTAAGAGCTCACAATTAGAGTTGCATTATATTTTTAAACCTATGAAGAAGACCCTGCACACAGCCATAGATAGCATGATGCTGAAATGAGTTAATGGGCATTTCTAAATCATCTTCATATAATTATTGCAACCTGGTGCTATCACTGTTAACAAAAACTGCAGCTGCCATTTTATAGAGCCTTGCAAAGACTCTTCAATGTGATAAATGAACCATCATATCCACTAGATGTCACTAAAACCTGTGGGAATTGTGGTATCCCGGTAGCTTTTTATGTGGATGTCCACCTATGGTTCCATCCCTACTCCTCTCCCTTTACACCTGTGGCTGGACGAGGCAACGGTAGGGCTGTCATTCATTTGTCTCCCCACCCCAGTTGGTCCAGCGGGTTTACACTGATCCTTGGTTGTCGAGAACCATTCCCTTATGCTTCTGGCCATAAGAGGTGCAACTGGCACAACCAAAACACTGAGAAAGTGTGGGGATTTCTCCAAACAGCACAAGGCGCGTATACATTCTTTCTCTTGTCTGTTGGCCCCTTTGGATACCTTTGGACTTGAGCTTGTCCATGGTGCCTTACACTAATGATGAGAGCATATCATTGGTGTGGCTCCTTTTCCAAACGCTAAGCCAAGCAGCGGTGCCTATTGCTTCTGCATGGTTGTGCTACACCAGGTCGTACTCATTTGAAACTAACACTGATTACCCTATGCTCTGGCAACCAGACCATTCGATAACCACGAGTACGTAGCACAGCCTTGGGGACACTTCTTTTCTTAAGTCTTTACTTCCCATGCCACTCCAGACTGGGCAAGGTTGTACAAGGTTGGCAGTCACTGAAGACAAATAAACCTGCCCTTTTGTCAGCTTGGGCAGTACAGTAGAACCTCGTTGATACAATCCCCCCCACCCCCCCATTTCATACAATTTTCTGGCGCCAACATTCGCGATAGAAAACACAAAAAGTTAACAAATATAGTTATGCTTCTTTTTTACTGGTTAATACATTCCTGGAAAACAAAAACTTTCAGCACCAACATTAAGTACATCAGGAAACTGCGATCATACAACACATTTCCAGGCCCCTAGATCCTGTGTCAACAATAAATACCATGATGCACGTGTGATCGGGAGCAGTAGGTGCCCACTACGGCAGCTTCCCCGCAGTACTCGCCCACCCGTGTCATGTGAAAACGCTGGCATGAGCTCAGAGTTTCCTCTTCCGGTACCAGCAAATCTCCTTGTGGGTTCTTGCATGTTGCATTCACAGCTATCGCCGCCAACCCTATTGCAATAAGCATCTTCACCTATCTGTTTCACAGTGTGCGTTATGTAGTGCCATTGGAAGTGAACTGCATGGTTTTATTAGGCAATAACTCAAATGCACCACCTGAAGCAGGAAACGGTGGTGCATTAGGGGTATTGCTTGTTGCCTGCTGCAGCTGTCACGAAGTGGGCGTCATGTTTCACATTGGTGGTATCATATTCTGGCATTGCCCACTAGCCTGTCTTCATTTAGGTTTTCTGTCTGTCTTAAAACACTACACAATAGGAAAAACACAAGGCGCATTTTTGGCCACTCAAGCCCCACCTGCTCAACATGCGTAGGCTTCTCGCACTGCAGCAATTCTTGGCGAGTGGGCATGTGAGAAATTCCCACTAAAATGCTTCTTTTGAAGAAGCTGCTAACCCAAGCCAAATTCAGCGAGCACAAACATAGCTTGCCAAAGCTGCAAAAATGACAACACGTCTCTTCGGGCTCTCAGGCCCCACCAGCTCGGCGCATGTCGGTGTCTCGTGCTGCAACAATTCGTGCAACGCTTCGCATTACATAGACGTCAACTACAGTTGAGTCTGCCAAATTTTTGGGGTTGTATGTTTATCCGATTAGTACGTTTTTTTCTCGTGCTTTTTCAAAAGATATGAATGCGGTTCTACTGTACTGTGTTTGTCACACACCATGCTTGGTGTCCTTTAGGCGAAGAGCACATGCACACACAGCTGCGTGCAATATTATGAGTGGTGATGGCCAAAGGCTTGCTAGACCTGAACCCATGGTGGTCAGAATTTCGTGAGTATACAAGTAACCACAAGCCTTAGTCAAATATTACACTTCCACATAGAGCAGAGAAAGTACAATGCCGCTCAAAAACTGTTCATTGGTAGAGCCCCCATCACTTTCGCATTGCCCATTGATGTCAAGCTGTAACACATGGCTTCTGGCTGGACTTCATCAAATGCCACAGGCAAGCAGAATGGTTGAGAAGGGAGACACCGAAATAAAACCAGATTGTCCTAGAAAGTGAATCAAGTGAGCAGCGCAAGCTGCATCCTAAATACTGATCTTAGCCAATTTTTGTATGCAAAATATTTAAAAAAAAAGTTAAAGCATGTCATGACGAGCATGGACAAAGCACTGCCCATGCTCGCGAGAAGACACAGGCTACAACTTGGTATCGATAAATGGAAAGGAAGTGAATATGGCAAAGGGATTTTGGAACTTTGTAATGTCATTGCTGCAGACAGTTTTAGGGAAATTTGTGCTAGGGAATCTTCACAAGGTGGTGCTCTTCACTCCCAAGGCACATTAAACTTTCTGAAGGAAATGTTGCTGCAGTCTTTTGGATGTCAATTTGTACCCCAAAGGCGAGACAAAATTTATGTACTTTTCTTTCTTGCGAAGCCGCATCCTTGTTTCATCCAGCTGTCTTTGCACCTTGTCTACTCTTTCATCACTGTCCCGTGTCAGTACCTCCAGTTTCTTCTCTGCCATGTCCTTACGAACACACATTTCGCTGCATTCTTCACTCTGCAATACACAATAGCCACCCAAACATCAGCCACATTATACAGAAACAAAAGCTATTAAATCTGAAAAAAATGTTATGTACAGGTCTTTTAGGCTCAATTATGCATAACACTCACACTTCCTTTCTGAAATTTTTTGTTTACTTCCTGTAGCATCGAATTTCAAGCCAAGTTCCAACACTTATCATTACTGCTTGTAAACCTGCTTGTAAACCAACAATCTCACAATGAATGCTTAAGTGTAGGCAGAATTATGTCTATGAGGTGTTGAATGAACAGCATGTCCAAGTGTATAAGGACCTCAGGTGTATTGTTCTTAAACTTTGGAGACTCTTATGACTGCATTTCGCACATGTTTACTTTTTCAAAAGTGAGCATTTGATAACACAAGTTTTCTGGTTGAAAACAACAAAGTGAGAAGAACTGAATTAGCACCACAAATAGGTTTAATAGGTTGCTCATCTTACAGAACCAACCCAGCTTCTTCAGAGGTGACACTGTAGAACCACAGCTGTGCTTTTGTTTTTCTTTCATGCTCCTGTCGACTGTTTGAACATGATGGAATCTTGGAAGGCCTTGCACATATACTGCACATTCTTCATGATGGGCCGAAGCAATAAATTTCAGTCTGAATATTTAAGCAAAATGTTTTTTCAAAATTATTCATACATAAGGTGCACCCTACTTTTCTAAGCACGCTTTGTCATTTAAAGCCATATGGAATGTGCTGAACTATGTATTCACATGGCATTCATGCACAACATGGAAATGTATCAGGCTTCTCTTCAATCTATTTGTTGCTTTTACAGTTATAGTCTCATATATGAAAGCCTGTTAACTTAAGTGTTGGCGTCAAGAAATTCGTATCGAGGAGGCACATGGCTTATGCTCTTCAAGTAATTTACGCTGCTTTCCATAAGAGTGCATACCAACATATGGTGCCTTGAGCATATATAGATCAACAGCACAGATACTTTTTGCATTTTGTAAATACATTCCTACATCTATGCAGTAAGCTTTTGTCACTCCTGTGCTGCGTGAAGTTGTGCATACACTATGAAATGTAACATTCTGCTCAAAGTTTCATGTGAGAACCTTGGTAGTTTTGTCACTGTGCTACCTCGCATGTCATGTGAGGTCTGAACTCCCATACAAGGGCGTTCCCTTTGAAAGGTGTGCTCCTGTGAGCCAGACTCCAGCTGCTCCAGTGCCACAGCTAAGTGCCATGGATAAAAATGAGGTAACAAATGAAACTAAAATAAAGGCTCCAAGGTTGTCTCATAAGGCAGTACTCTTTTCTCATTTTCAAAGGTAGACATTAATTTACTTTTTACTCATGTATGGGCTACACTAATAAAATTCGGACCAAATTAAAGAAACAATATGGCCCTTACATGAGGTAATACAGTACTTTCAGCAGAGTTCCTGCTGTACAGCTGATATTTATAATCCAATGGTTGTGCAAAATCTCTAAAGCCAGCGACCTTGGGAAATTCCTATTCTCAAGATGTTCTCCAGCCCGGCTTGAACTCGAATCTTACTCCCATACTGAAAGACTGCCAGCCCACCCAAATGTCTAAGGCACAATTTAAAAAGTTCCTAGCTCACACAGCAGAGCATTATGCATAAGAGGAACCTAGAGAAAATTCCAACACAGATCTGTATTAGTCTAAATTTTTATATTTGATGAGTACAATATCTATCAATCTCACAAGAGTCTATATTAGTTTAGTACAACTTTATTAGTTTCTTGTCAGTCCGTATTACTACATGTACGTAATTTAATTAGCAGGACACCAGTTTTGAAGTTATACTTGTATTTGTGCATATAAAGTGTGATAGCACTTGCTGACAGACTAATAGAAACGCATATTAGGTTCACCATCAATGTAATGGAGCTATTAGATAAAGTGTCCCGGCCTAGTAAGTTGGTAGTAGCAGACTAAGGGCACACATATTTGCATTGGAATTTGTACTGGAATTGAAGCTATAAATGCCAACAGGTTTTGATAGGGCTCAAGGTGCCATTTGATCCCAATAGGAAGTGGCTGGGTGATTGATGCTGTGAAACAATGAAACAAAATGGTTATAATATGAGTCCATAAATAAGACCTTTGTAGTTTGCAGCAGCATTTAGCTTTTTTGTTAAGCTGAAAATCTGCCCTAAATCTTTGCCTATTTATCTTGAAACACCTGCATCGCATGGTAATCCAAAATTTGCTAGAATATATAGACCTATACCACAGCGCTACATCATGAAGGTGCGGCGGTGCTGTCGCTGACAGCGACTTTCGCACAGCAGGCACTCCGCCACGAAGCTGCCGCGCCTACCTTGTAGGCACTGTGTTTTGCAGGTGCGTGTGCGTCCTTATTCTACTGGTTTACAACAATGAAAACGCAGTATCCAGACAAGCCGTGTTGCATCAAAAGATGCAAGAGGCTCAAGTTCTCATATGTTTCCTGTTGATGAAAACTGCTGCAAGCAATGAGCCACCATACTAAAAGGCAAAAGTTGGATTCTGATACCAGCTCATTGATTATGCACCAAACATTTCATAATAGTTCGTTTGTGTGGCATGCTTAGCCAACAACGGTGCTTAAGATCGTTAATAATGTGTCATTACAACTTCCTAACGCATTTGTGGGAAAGCTAGATTAAGATTACCCTTGAATGCAGGTTGAGCAAGCAGATGCACCTCAAAACACATCACATTAGCAGTATAGATAGCCTAGCACACGTTCACATACGCAGGCAGCATGGTCGTAGCTGCGTCAATTGCAGTGTGGATGTCATAAACGTGCCTAAACATGTTTCCGCGCACAAAATAAAATGTACAGCGTTGGTCATTCCCACAAGCACAAATGAAAGCGCGAATTCGGCAATGCTTTACCTGTAGGAGCAGGAGCTTGCAGTATGATCTAGCGTCCAACTTGTCCGAACAACCACCCAAGCCATTTCTAAAAAGTTTTGACAAAATGCGGCCCCGCACTTCGCCGGTCCCATCACCCAGCAGTGGCGATTGCTTCTATCACTGTTCACGGCGACATACCAACCAGCTAGTTTGTTTTTTACATAAAATATTTCTTAATAGGACAAAACTATGTCGAATGTGTGGATTTTATGTAAAGCAGCGCCCAGTACTAAACCACTGGCATGATCGCGAGCAACAATCTGACGGCATTTTGTCTCGCGGACAGAAAGCAAACACCGACTATCTCAGCAAGGCGGCTCAGAAGGCTTGCAAGTAGTATGTTTCATTTGCTATATGCCCTGACAATACTGAGAGAACAAATTTATTTAAGCCCACATTAATCATGTTGTCAAAAATAAAAGCACTAAGACGATCAGCTGCCAGATCACAAGTGCCCTTTGCCACAATTCCACAATTGCGGCAGTCAGCAAAATAGGCCTACTGTCTCATTTGGCCATAACAGGATGGGGGCGAAATGCAAAACATGCATTGAGTGCTAATTAAAGAACCACCCCAGGTATTCAAAATTAATCTGCAGTCGCCCATTACTGCATGCCAAATTGTTTACACATCTTTTAAAAAAGACCCTGATATTATTTTTTTTTTTGCACATACAGTATCTATTATTACTGCCAAAAAAATGTCCACCCAGAATTTGTAGACAATCGTGCAGGTGGGCACTTGTTAAATCAGGTAACTTAAATGCTGATGCAGTGATTCACAGGCTGGTTGCCTTCTAGGTTTGGGATTGTATTTTCCTAAAGCTTGCTCAATGTATAATGTGGGGGTCAATGTGTAGAAAAGGAAAGATCCATGCCATGAAAACTGGTTCAAAACATAGACTAGTTAAGCACTAGTTGCCCATTGCTCATTATCCTTGGTCTTCTTCGCCAAAGTCACTATTTGAACAAGCACATGGCACTGGTATGCATCACAGACGCCACCATCGTATCAAACCTACCACACGCCATCCATGTAACATGTGAAAAATGGTGCGCAACAACAACGCATGCTGATGACATGGTGTATGATCATAGACATGTAGGTCAAGAGCTTGATGTGCCATTACATGCTAGAAATATTGAGGTGGACACTGGCAGTGCCGTTTCATCACTTCCAAATTAAAAAAAAATATATATAGGAGCTGCACATGTACTATGTCAAGAAATGATGTTCAAGATTACTTTGAAAAGCACAAGTGGCCACTTATCCAAACATGAGAAGCTTGCTCGGAATGTTACTCTATCATAGTACATCTTTGTATAGCCATAAACCTTACCACTTTCCTGCTTTGAGCACTCGTTTGGACAATTCATAAAGAAGCACTAAAGACTCCACGGCTGATTACATCATAAATTTGATTCAAGAGAACTTATATAAAACTTTTTAAGTAATCACAATTAAGCTGGCATGTTCTTAAAATAACACATACCACACCAAACATGGTGCTTTTCTTCAGGTTAGGCAAGCAAATAAAAGGAAGTATTTGATGCAGCGTGCAGTAATGCGTGTACCTTGATCTTGAGCGCCTTTTTGAGGGCAATGATGTCATTTTCACGAGCTTCCAGGCTGGCACGCACTGCTTCAAGGTCGCGTGCTTGTTGACGAGCTGCCTGAGCTCTCAGTTGGATAGGTGCTGTAGGCTTGGGCTGGGGTTCCTGTGGCTGTACTGCATCAGCCATGCCCTCCAGGGTGCTCACAGCTGCTGCCAGTGCTTCACGCAGGCAATCAGGCCCCTGCAAAAAACCCAAACAGCTCTAACAAATGGTAATTGAAAAGAGCAACATGAAAACAGTAATATCGCCATGGGAGTTCAGCATGGTGTGCCTATACGATGCCACTGCAATTCAGGGAACTTCCCCAGCTCTTGCCTCCCATCTGGACAGGCTGGTTGCAAAGCACCGTCACTCAGCTGCCACAGATTGTCCCCCCCCCAGACTGGTGAGGCGGGGAATTCATAAAGTAGGCTGCCCTGCAAACCTCATCCTCTCAGTGGCTGTGGCGATGCATAAGGATTAGGTGGGTCTGTTTGGTGAGTTGCGGTGTCGAGATGGAAGGGGTGCCGGAAATGAGGGTTGAGGGTGCTGCAATGGGCCTTGGCCCCACACAGTGGGTGTAACCCTGTGCATGCCTACAGAGACAATGGAAAAGGGCTTCTGGTTGCGAGAAAGGCAGCTCGCCTATGCACACCGTCCTCTCATTTCATGTGCTTCTGTATCCACTATTACGAAGCCCTTTTAATGCATTAGCAGTAGGGTTGCCAAAGTAAAAAAAAAAATTATATGTGGGAAGTGGGTCACATAGTGGTGGTAGATGGAGGTAACATAGTAGAAGTATATATATAGTGCAACTGAGTGTGGTCTACTCTCGACCACCATAAGTTGCACGCTTCGCTTCTCAAAGAGGTAGGATGTGTATCGAGTGAGCTCATGAACAACACTTTGCAATGTGGTAAATGCAGTTTAAATCATGGATCCTGGACCTAAAAGAGGTGTGACGTAATGCCTAACAAATTTATCTCACATTTACCACTAAATCGCCACTGAACTATTAAATTTCTTATGGCAGAAGGCTCCCTGCATAGAAACCGTTCTGCAATAAAAAGGGAAAGAAAACATTTCACAAAGAACATTTTTTTTCTACTGTTCCCAGTAACATGTGCCCTTGAGGCCAGGCAATGCCACACAGAAATTGTTCAAAAGAGTAGTTAAGTAGAGCAAAGGAATTAAAGGGACACTAAAGTGAAAAGTGATTTCTTCTGCATCAGTAAATCACCGTTCTACAACACCAAAAACACCACTCTTACAACGATAAGACGTTTCGTAAGCCAGAAAAAGCACAAGAACGAAATACGGGTGGCGACGCCTACGTAAGTTCCCGCACCTGGGGGCTGTGACGTCATGGATTCTGATGGCATCTTCTAGGGCCTACTAATTATATATAGCGGTACAGATTGACTACATTGTGTTCTAAAGGAAGCAAATATTAAACACGCCAAGTTTCGGGAACCTTTATTCAGCCAACGCGGCTCAAATGCGAAAACAAACTTTGGAATCCCTGACGTCACGCTGACGTACCGGCGCTGGCGTTTCGGCGCGAAATTCAAATACTGATACTTGTACCTTCATTTTCTCATCTAATATTCAAACTATTTTCTTGAAATGACTGCCTGCACGGTTCTCAAACAATGCTTTATTAGTCTAAACTGATTTATTGTTTCCCTTTAGTGTCCCTTTAAACATGGAAATATGCAAATCTGCCAAATGGCATTTTATGACAGGTGCAGCAATGGCTTTTTTTTTTTTAATTACCTGGTCCTCCTTGCCATAGACACGGTCAGTGGCCTCATGGGCTAATTCCTTCATCTTGTCCAGAGGTAACTGGAGTTCATTCTCAATGCGGGATGAAACTGCACGCTGCAAGGCACATGCCGCTTGCACCACCTGGCCCAAGCTGCGCACCTCTGCCTCCAGCTGCTCCCGTGCCTCTGCTCCCAGTGTGATGGGGCTCTCATCATGAGGCATCCGCCGACGAACCTTGCGCACCGCTGTGACCAACCCACCCACCCAATAAATAATCACTGAGCAGACTGCGTACAGCAACTAAAACCAACAACACCGCCATGCAATGGAGACTAGTCCATAAAACACTACATTGATCTTCTAGATACAAAAATATGAAGCATTAACACCACCCGATGCTAAAAAATCTATTCTAGGATGCAAATATTGCTCTCTACTTTGCATTATACAAAACTTTAGACAAAATGCCACATAAAAAGAAAAAGGTTGTAATTAAGGGGGATAATAAGCTTTTAGATGAAGTCAACCATAATTCAGTTGAGTACTCCAATTGTTTTGCAAGCTTTGGTTATAAGCAGTTACTTACATAGCCAACAAGGTGTGCCACAGGTGGCTCAAGCACACTTATAGATAATATTTTATCTAACTACATATCATGTTACTCTGGCATAATTCAACTTGACATTACAGATCACTATACCGTTTTTCTGTCACCTGTCGCTTGCCTCTAAAAAACTTGAGCAATTTTACCAAAAATCCTTATTTAAGAAACTTTCATCTGTAGAATCGAGTGCCTTCTTCAATTGGTTGCTAGCAAAATGAGAAACAAATGCAGGACAAGCTGCTGGGCTTCTCATAGGCAATAAGGCAATGTGTTCATGATGCTACCACTAGATGCCACAATAAGTACTCCATGCACCATAATCCTTGGCTTACAGACAGTTTATTAAAGGGCCCGCACAATAAAAGAGAACATGTTTTAAAAAAAACTAAGCTTTATCCACTTAACTTCGTTCTGCAATGTCGGTATTCTTGTTAAAAGAATATGCTATAGAAGAAGCTAAAAGAAGGTACTATTAATATAAAATTAATGAAGCCAGAAGTAACACTAAACAACAATGTAAGCTTATCAACTCGATTTTGAATAAAAACTCCGGGGATTTGCAAATCATCGATCTGTCAAGCTCCACTGCTACTCACTGGCATCCGCAAAGATCGCAGACAAGTTTAACTTCTTTTCCACTAATAATAATACACTTTGCAAGATTGCCTCAGTGGCTACCGCAATCATTTTCCCTTAATCTGACCAGTCCAAGTGAGGTATACACTGTCGTACAACTAAAACTATCAAGTGCAGGTCTCGATAAACCCTGTCAATTCATCTAAAGTATGTGTCAAATTTCATCACTGACCCTTTTTCCAATGTAATTAACCTCATATTTAAGAATGGAATATTTCCATCAGAGTTAATGACAGCAGAAATCGTCTCCACATTTAAAAGCAGCATAGGTAGGACTTTGATTTCCAATCGTCGCCCTAATGCAATTTTATCTGTGTATACCAAATCATAATTATGCATAAAAAAAATTCTACCTACTTAACAAAATTTGGCATTCTTTTTGCCAAAGTTTGGTTTTTGCGCAGGCAACTCTACTAACCTCATTATTCTCTTTCACGGACAGAATAAAACGTTTTATTGATGCAAATCAATAAAATATTTTATTGACTTGCATTATGCTTTATATTATTTTAAAACGGAAAATTGGGAAGGTGGTTAAAACCTATGAATCTGGTCCCAGAAACACACATCTTAATTATCAACCCCTATCCCTTACAAGTAGTTGCTGTAAATTGTTCGAGCATGTAGTTTTCCAGAATCTGGCTAGCTTTCTAGAATCTAACTCATATTTTACTAACGTACAGCATGGTTTTCGAAAATCATATTCCTCCGAAACACAACTAGTATCTTTCACTCATCACCTGCACCTGCTTCACCTGCATCATCTGCATCATCGCATCCTGGATCGCTCATCCTGCGCTGACAGTGTCTTCTTGGATTTTAATAAAGCATTTCATAAAGTATGCCATAAACTACCACTTTTTAAACTAAGGTTGTGAATATCGACCCTAACCTTCTAAAATGGATAGAGAATTTCCTCACTAACCACTTACAATTCGTTACTGCTAACAGTCATAACTCTCCGCTCACTGAAGTTTCATATGCTTGCGATGATCATCAAAAATCATAATAAAATGCATATTCTCTTCACAGCGAGATGCCCTTTTCTTCAATAAAACTTGGTGCTGGGGCTAGTTGGTGATGCATTCTTTAAAACTGAAGGTAGCGCTAAAAAGGACGGACACACGATGAAAAAGACGACACGACGACGAGGAAACGCTACTGACAACTGGTTTATTTTTCGAAAAAGTTCTATATTTAAGAGAATCACAACACATGCGCACAACTGAACTTTGCGCAGGCAACTCTACTAACCTCATTATTCTCTTTCGCGGACAGAATAAAACATTTTATTGATGCAAGTCAATAAAATATGTGTGCGCATGTGTTGTGATTCTCTTAAATATAGAACTTTTTCGAAAAATAAACCAGTTGTCAGTAGCGTTTTCTCGTCATTGTATCGTCTTTTTCATCGTGTGTCCGTCCTTTTTAGCGCTACCTTCAGTTTTAAAGAGCCCTTTTCTTGTTTGACTTACAATTTGCTGACCTTCAGAATTTTACGGTTTGGCACAGAATCGAGGCTGGCCTAGATTCCAGCAAATATGATAATCAAGAGTAATTTTCCACAGCACAAACCCACAATATGGTGCAAAAAAAGAAAGGAAGAGGCCCAGAAGTGCTGTCATACCTTGCAGCAAATCAGAGGCTGAGGCAAGCGCAGCATCAAGCAAAGCAGCCAGGTCACCACCTTGCGCACCAAGAACATGGCGCACAAAGCCCAAGGCACACTTCACAGCCTCACAAGATAGTACCAGGCACCGCAAATTTTGGGTGAGCAAGTGCCGTTCATCCTGTCGCTCGTTGGATAGGTGTACAGCATACAAACTTTGAAAATAGGACAGCGCCCGCTCCAGGTTCCCCAGGGACACATTCTCATCCAGCTGCAGAAAGAACGAGTGTGCCTTTAGGCATAATGAGCAGCACTGTCTGCGAGGGGGAGGCTGGTGTTGCAACATTTATAGTGAGACACCAATACCATGCAAGATCCCTGCATTACATTTTAAAGGTGCCCTTGACAATTGTTCTTATTTTCTGCCATGCTGGCTTAGACCTATTCAGTAGACATCATGGATTGCAGTCTGTAGCAGAAGAATTACATATCACAAGTGTAATACCCCTGTCAGGCGGAAAAGAGCTGAGGTGAGTGCACTTCTCCTTAGCAAGTTTTGCTTTCATGACTGGGTGCAACATGGCAAATAAGGCGTCGTTCGGAATTGTTGGCAGTGGCTGTTGGCAAAACTACAACATTATTGTTGTTGGCAAAACTAGTAGAAAATTATTTCTCTATGTACAATAACCAACTCTTGAGTAAAAGTTCTCTTGCTCCACAAAGAGAAATTACCTTTCCTGAAACTATAAATCTTCAAAAGTTAAAGGGCCCCTGAAATGGTCCGGACAAATTTTGTAGGCGTGTGAAGTACAGCTAAAGTTAATCATTCACACCACAATTTATGTGAAACGTCTCATATTAAGAGAGCTACGGACGATTACAAGTTACCCTCCTCCATAGTCATACATTTTCTCCTCAATTCGTTCCCCGAGTGATCGGGGCTAAGCTCCGCCTTCACTGGCCCTGCGTCATGATGGCACGTCGTGTCGTCAACTTCCGTTTCTCTAAGAGCACGCGTGCGCAAAGCCTCACCAAACTCTCCGCCAGCTACTTGGCAGTCGACTCCAAGCAAGAGCTATCGAAGCAGCGTGCATTGTGAGCATTCTGTTGCAGCGCCGAAAGTGTCTGGTATTCCGGTAACCACAGGCGAGCTGGGCGTTTCGACGGAACGGTGGAGGCATAAACTCAAGCTGATGAAGGAACTTTAGCGTAGACATACGTGAGCAGCCTGATCAATCTGCACGGTCCAGCCAGTAGACCAACAGCAAAGGATAAATTTCGTTTCTGCAACTGTGTGTGGTTGAGCTCTGTGTCACCAGGTGCTGCACCGTGCAGACCATTCACATTTGCGCTTCTGCTCATCCAGTGAAACGGCACGGTCAAATGGCCAGGCCCTGTCCCCTTGCGCTTGCATTTATCCAAATATCGGACTCGCAAAATGCTATGGCATTAGTAATCCTCTGGTGTAAAGTGACGGCCGCAAACGTGCAAATCTTGGCGTCGATCGGATAGCGGCAGTCTGATGTGTTGCAGCCAGTCCGCTCGTCTGCTGCCTTGCAGAGGGACACGATGTCGCAGCTTGACATATTGCCAGTCGCTACGTTTGCAGCCCACAACGCAACAAAGTTGAATCATGGTGTTCGCGAAAAGACTGAGACCGACTCTGACCGCGGAGCTCTCGTCAAAATGGAGCACATTGTAACACAAGCAGACAACGCTTGCTGTGTACCGGAAGTGCTTAAGTGTAGTGAGAAATTGTTCTTGTGTATTCTCTTTGTTACCTTTTTTTATAGAAACAAATTAACTTCGAAAAATTATTGATGATGTGCCCTGGGCAGCCAATCGGATAGCTCGTCCTACTAACGTCATTGGGGCAAATGACATGAAATGGGTAGGAGCGGCTTAAAATTCAGCCGAGCAATGTGCTGCTATCGGCAACGATGCACATTTTTAAAACCCTATAATAAATTACACACTTTATGCAGAGCACCTAGATGCGTCAATTATCAGAAGGACCTACTTTAATGACTCGGTATGCTTGTATAAAGTCGTCAAAATCGTTTCAGGATAAGGAAAGAAAAAAAAAAACACAATGAAAATATTAGTTCATAGAGTGCATATTAAGCTTAACCAGAAGAAGTACTAATTTTTAATGACTAAATCTAATTCATATTTAACATTAAGTGCACAAGAACAGCAAATCTGCCTATGTTTAGAGGAATGAAGGCTAGGGCTGTGTAAATAGTAATTTCTTTAGACCAAATCAAATATTAATCAAATAGTGCTGGAAGCAAACCAAATCAAATGGAGAATACCTTTCAAATAATAAACACACTTGTTCACCATCAATATAAAACAAGGCTTACATCCTAATATTTCAAACATTGACAAGTTTCTGTCATCATTATGCACATTATGAAGCCTGATTTACTAAAAGAAGAAATTGAACACTAGGAAAAAATAAGCAATTTGTTGGTATAGTAAGGACTCTTTGGAGTATACACTATCTGATGAAGTTTAAGAATGCAGTCTTGTGGGCTGTTAGCATCTGCGCATTTGTTGACAAAATGGAAATGTATATCCTATCTGTATCAATGACAGATTCATTGGCAATGGTTGCGGCAGACAGCGTTTTGTTATATCTACGAGGGTCATACTGAAAGTAATGAGTAAAAGCATTTCACAAATGATTACGCTGCATTACGGAAAGCAAAGCTTTGCCGATTTATTTTCAGCACTTCTGTTCGTTTTCCAACATACCATCCATTTCTCGGCATACATTTTTCCCGCCAAGTGGAAAGCTTGGAAATACTTTCATATAGAACTCCATTTCAGCCTTGCAGAAACAGTGATGTACCGCTGCACCAATCACTTTGAATGTCACATATTGCTGGCCTCGTATTAACGTGACAGCGTTAAGCGCCCCATGTCGCAGCAAATCTGGCATTGGCGTCAGACGTCATTTCGGCAAAAATCATTTTGAACCATGCAGGCCCTACATGTAGCGCAAGGAAGTTACTGAACTAATTGAATTTCTCAAGTTAAAATACGTCAGAAAAATCATGAAGTACGACTTACACACAACCTACAGACACGATAGCGTCAGATTGTAATTTGAATATATCAAAAAACATAATTCTGTTACACGGAAACATAAAAAACATGAACCCCTTTTCCAGCCTTCCTACCATTTTTTACTGTAGAACGGCCATGATCTTCGCCGGCGCGCAAATCTCAGAGGCCATCAACTTATGCGCCCGGTTCCTTACAACATCTTCAGCTGGTGCTCGCCTCCACCGCATTGCGGTGCACACAAGAAGCCACATTTCCACCAGAAAGCTCGCCTTCGTGCATAGTGTTCGCCATCAGCGATTCCCAGTAAACATTACTCTTGCATAGGCTGCAGTCGCCGGGAAGCGTGAGAAGCAGTCAGCGATCTTTGAATGCTATCGCACTCCACTCTTAAAGGCAAAGCTTAAGCGTCCTCCAAACTTTTTGGCCGCACCTGTGATGAGTGCTGATCATGAGTGATGATCATGAATGATTTTTCTTTTTCAGGAGCGCGCAAATATTCAAAACTTTGAAATAACGAATTGAATAGTGTCCTATTTGATTTGCACTTCAAATCAAATAGTCACTATTCATACATGCGAATATTTTTCAAATACTTTTTGAATATTTCAAAATAGTAAGTGTGCCCTAATAAGCATAAGATTGCAGCAAAAGTCGGGTAAATTTTCATCCCCGCGGGCATAGTACAGACAAAAAAACATGAAAACTTGCGTAGTAGAGTAGGCTATGTCACTTAGGTAGCCATACTTTACAGGCTGTACAGCGATCATTTGAACTCTTGCACTATGCACTATGCACTTTGCACTATGCATGCGAAGAAACTACTTGTTTGCTCCTAATGCTCCATTTGTGTTTTTAATAAACTATGGCTCATAATGTACCTACTATGTAATGACAGAAACTTGCCAACATTAAGAATACTGGGATGTGAACAATGTCTTACATCAATTAACAACTGTGATAATGGCAGTTAATTATTCAAAAAGCATTCAATATTCGAATCAATTTGCTCTGCTTCTGGAACTATTTGATTGATATTCGTTTCAGTCTGAAAAATCCCTATTTGCACACCCCTACTCTTTCCTTTTTTATTTTTTTGCAGGTCATCTATTGCACAATGAGCAATGAAGCTTCTGCAACGTTTCAACTTATCGTGCAGCACTTATTTTCCAGAAATATTTTATTTTAATCATCTCCTGAGCTGCATGTGCCTTAGTTCAAGCGTTCTCACTGTTTCGTCTATTATTACTTGCCTGTCTTCCTTGATGAGTGTATTAAAGATCTACTTATTGGCTTCAGTAGCGGCTGTCTGAGGCCGACCACTCCGAAACTGATCTTCAATGCTTGTCTGGCCATTTTCGAAATGCCTCACCCATCTTCACACACTGCTCGAGCTCATTCACACATTTCCATACACAAGATGAATGAAATGACACATCATGTGCTGCCAAGCTATTTAGAGTACTGGTGGCTACATTATGTAACCTGTTGATGCCAAAAGGCCATCCATGATTGCCAAAAGGATGATATCACGTAATATCCAATGCCCATTTTTGTCCAGTTTCAGACTTGCACACAAAACGGACAGGAACCGACAGAGTAGACAACACAAAAGGCTAACTGCAACTAGTTTAGTGCCATGCAAAGTGCTTGTATGTATACAATTCAACACATAAGCACGCACATAAAAAACAACAAAGCCAAGGTGATATGTGAAGCTCTTCCTAAATAACGATGAAAGATATTGTGCTAATCAAAGCCCCATCTCACATTTAAAGAAAAATAAAAAAATGGCTGTGGCTTAGGTAAGGTTAAGCCCAGGATGCGAAGCATACTAGCCTTTATTTTAGTTGTTGAACCACTGTTTAGCCTGGTGAACTGCTGTTGCTTGGCTATATTTGGTTCGGCTAGACGACGAAACAACTCATGCGTTACTCTGCTTCGCCTTGGACGCCCCGCATTGGACGCGGTGAGCGTCGAGCAACGCAGCGTTCGGCGCGGCAACGAAATGTGCGCCTGAGCAAGCGACGCACGCCTGAGCCTTAGAAACAGCTCGTTTCTAAGCCAACACCGCATTCACTAGAGGCGCTTTTGTACCGCTTTGAAGCATCGTACTCGTGGCTCAGTGGTAGCGTCTCCGTCTCACACTCCGGAGACCCTGGTTCGATTCCCACCCAGCCCATCTTGCAAGAGTTGAGCCAAAGCCACTTCTCCTCTGTCGTGACGTCACGGTGTCACGTGGTATTCAAGGCGACACCGCCGCGCCTGAGGAGCTGGGTTGAGCTCTCGTAATATGCTTCGCATAAAAATATATAAAAGAACTGCACTAGGAATGTACTTTGACAACCGAGTCCCCACATGAGCTGGTGGCCTTAAAACAACTGTTATTTGGTCACTACGCCTAAGAAAAGGTGCTCCTTATCACTTAACAACACCGAAGGTGTGCTGAACAATTGTTATCTCGCCTGCTTCAACTATTTCTGCACATATGTGCAGGGATGACCACGAGGGAAATAGTTTAAGCAAGCGAGATCTCAAAGCTTAAAGAGAATTGTGTCAGCACACCTTTGGTGTTGTTAAGTGATAAGGAGTGCTTTTTCTTAGGCATTGTGACCCAATAACAGTTGTTTTAAGGCCGCCGGTTCACGTGGTAACTTGGTTGGCAAAGTACATTCATAGTGCAGTTTCTGCTTTTTCTTTTTGTATTATGTGGGGCGTGGCTTTGATTCACAAGAGATCTATGACCGCTATCGAGGAAGGGATTCACATATCACCATGGCTTTGTTGTTTTTTCTCCGCACGCTTATGCATAAAATTGCATACTTACAAGTGCTTTGCGTTGCCTACTCTGTCAGTCCCTGTCAATTTTTTATGTGCTGTGTTCACACAGAAATAAAAAATAGTTGACAGTTCCTTTAAGTACAGCCTTTGAAGTAATGTTGCAGTGAAGTGTATTTAGGTTTAACTTGAAGAGAACAGACACGTACAGCATCCATAAATAGTAGCTTGAATAGACACTGTCGAATACCATATCTCAGCAAAATATGAGTGCTAATGATTGCAGTTTAGTAAGGAAAGTGACTCCCTCAGCAATGCTGTGTGCCCTACTACGTAAATCCTCATGCTTTATGACTACTACAGTTAGGATTAAAGTTATTACATTTTTGCTACAGTTTTAAGTTGCAAATAACAACTATTTGATTGATTATTCAAAATGTTCGTATAACTGCACACACCTAATGAAAACAAAAGAAACACAGAAGAAGTGAGGATGAGTGCCAACAACCAACTGTTGCCTTTGCGTTCCTTCTGGCATCTTTATTCATCTTCACAAAGCCAACAATGTTGGCTTTGTGAACAAGTGAATGTTGCTAAACTTTTTCTTTGTGTTTCTTGCAAACATAACTGGTGCCCCAATCATGACACATGACAAATAATTGCCTTTAGCAGAGCACTTCCAAAAAACGTAGCATTATGTATGCTGGAAGGCCCTGTTGCCCAATACAGTAAACTAACATCCCCCATTTGACTCCTGTTAATTAAATACCGACCGAAGGTCCTGGCCAACACCTGTAGATTACTATGGGCCAAGACTCGTTATTTCAATCCTGAAATTCAACCCTCATAAGTCAATTAAAATGTGACTGGTCAGTGCACATGTGCCTGCCCAAAATGGTGACCGTAGTAGTGACCCCAATGGTTGCAGAATTGGTCTTAGCAGTGGTAGGAAACAGTGAATACATCAGGACATGCTATGTAAATGAATATTAAAGTGAATGCATTGAAGACATGTCAAAAATTTTAATTTTTAGCCTTCCCACAGCAGAGTTTCAAGTGAGAATGGCAGCTCACAATTAATGATTATCATGTTTACTGATTCTAATGTGAAGTTCATTTGGATATGAAACCATAACCAAGTTCACAGTGTCAGCGACAGCTTACTGTAAGAGCCAGCAAGATCACTATTGTCATCACCAGTATGACGATAGTTAGAACTAAGTTTCTGCACAGAATGGCGACAACGTGCTTATTTCATCCTAAAAACTCATACAAAAGAGTTTTTATATGTTAAGCTAGCAGCGAGTGAGCAGCATTAAATCTTTTTGCCAAGTCATAACCTTGTGCTGCATGACTAACTGGCAAAGTGTGGGACATTATCCCATTCGCAATGGTTGTGGAGTCATTCTGACAAATGTGGTATATCAAACACGGTGGACCGCACAAAGAACGACATGTGGCCCATGGCGATAAGAGATGCCTGAGAATGGTGATGATGGACATAACCAAAATTATAACTCTTTAAGACATGCAGCATTTTTTTTTGTACTAAAGTTGAGTACACATTAGATTTGGGTTGCCATTATTTTCTTACTTAAACACGTAAAAACTGGGTACCCATTAAGCTCAGTGGCACATCAAAGTCATGCAAATACTGTGAAAAAAAAAAGCACCTGTGTATTTGGACATTATATTTCTGACAGTTCTTTAAAGTCGAGCTGCCAAATAACTCGATCAATCATTCGCCCTGCATGCCGTGAGGTGTGGCGTTAGCTAACACTCCTAGGTTTAGTTCTCGTAGATAAACATAATTACCCCAGAAAGTGGATAGGAAACTGGTGCCACATTAGCTCAATTGGTAAGAGCATCGCACGCGTAATGCGAAGATGTGGGTCCATGCTCCACCTGCGCCCAGTTGTTTTTTCATTCACTTTTGTTTTCCATTAATTTATCATTTCTTTAATTCACCTAATAAGTACATGTAACTTACCCTGTTCTGTCCTTGGTGTCCTTGTTTCTCGGCTTCTTATGAAACAATCAATTTAGATATCACGAGGGTCGAATTGAAGGAAGTTGACTGCATAAACTAACAACAACAACAACAAAAAAAAGACTTTAAGCACTTCTTACGAGTTCTGAATGCAGAAGCATTAATGTCCAATTGAAGACTGCTGAGCGGTCCTTTTGAGCTTTGCGCTTTGAGTAATGTACCATAAAGGTATGTGCTGCTCATGCCATCAAGCAGCAACAGCCTGCAGTGCCAACACCACATGCCACCGACATCCTGTGACGAGAAACTGAGGGAGCAGCAGTGGCCACCAAAGCCGGCAGGCGTGTGCAGCCTGTCGGCTTTGGTGGCTAAGCCCAGTGGGGGTGAGAGAGAGAGAGAGAGAGACATGATCTTGGATTGTCGCGCAAAGTGACACGGACAAAGACTAGAAGCAGACAGGATGAGCACTATGGACATGGACCATGCGTTGGCTTCCAAGAGCGAGCGAGGGTGATGTGGTGTTGCGGCAATGCCCTCTTGCCTCACGCAACACTTGGTGTGCTAGCGCAGCCCAGAAGGTGTTCTCTTTAGCCCATTCTGCTTCGTCGAGACACACTCGTGATATGGCGTCACAGGCAATGGAAATTTAGGTGCCATTTCACTGCTACAGATGCCACTGGCTTTATCACGAAATGGGCCATTTTATGCTTTCGCATTAACACTGAACACTATTTATGCATTATATGTAATGCCATGTGTAGTCACACAGCCACCAAGCGTCACTGCCCAAGTACTCTGTACAAGTAGTTAAGCAGCAAAGCTGAAATGTGCAGCCCCATTGTTTATCCCTGGGTTAATCCTGACAGTCCGTTAACCCTTTGACGGTCAATGACTTAAATATACGGCGCCGCGAACAAGTCCGAAAATGGTTGATGTTGTATATTTACGGCGCTGTCTGTACGTTTAAAAAGTGTGCCAATTTCCTCTTTTTCTTTTCTATCATGTGCTGCCACTATGTGGGGATACAGGGAATTTTTTTCGCACGCCTCCCTCTCAGTTTTTGTTGCATTGTTTGTTTTAGCGCTTGTTCGCTCCCACATGTCTATATACTACTGCTCGCGCATTGGCGTGAGCGCGGGCAGGCGGCCATTTGGATTTTGTTTCGCGGCCGGTTTCGGCCTTTTGCGCTTGCGAAACTGATGGCTATCTCATTCCTAATCGCTCAAAGGGCAACCGCTTGTCTCTCGCTCATTTAGTGCTCACAGGGGTGCGCATAAGAGGGATGCAGCCGCGCATGCGTTTCTGTTCTTTCTGTTTTTTTTTTAAAGACTCGCGAAAACTAATTGCCTTAGCTGGTTGGCGATAAGATGAAGATTAGTGGAAGCTTGTCACAGGTGTTGCTTTTTTTGATGGGCACACAACCAAACAGTTTTCTTGAGTGTGCGCACCTACGCAGTTCGATTACGCTATGGACGTACGTATTAGTGTAAGAGCAGGAACATTTGAGGCTTGCGAAATATTCTCGTGTGCAGATTTTCAAAGCCTTGAACTATGTGCATAAAAATGCATCAAATTTTTAATTCTGATTAGTTTATTTCCTTTTTTATTGTTGTTATTTATGAATGAAGAGTGCATATATACCAACACAAAATATTTTTTTCTCACTTTACGGTCAGCCTAGAAAAATTACGGTATTTTTTTTTTTTTCGAAATAAGTCCCCAAGGAGAATCGGAATCTGCAACAAAAAAAAAAATCGACCCTGGGCGGTCGCATATGGCGAAAAAAAAATCTACCCTCAAATGGTTAAACGATGGCTTGATAGACTGCTGGATCCTCGGTACGCAGTTGCTGCTTGTGCTCAGCTGTACGAACTTGTTCTTGTGTCCAAGCTGCAGCATCGGCATGGCACAGACGAGTTTGTTCCCGGTTCTGTTCGCAGCGTTGCTGATCGAAAGCTGCCTGCTCTTCAGGAGCACATATGACACGTGGCCTCCCCATTTCTGAGCCAGAAAGAAAATGCTGCGTGCGTGCTCAGCTACGACGGAGAGCAACGACATCACTATTGCCGGAGGCATTCCCCCCCCCCGCTTTTTTTTCCCGTGCATGCGCATGGGGTTGCGCCAAAGGAGTTTTCGGCGTACAGGCGACAGCAAGACGGACGGACGAATCGGCTAGCCATATACAGATTCGTTGTAAAAAGAAATGGAATCGTGATTTTTTTGTAATGAAGTTGCACACTCCTTCAGTATTAGAGCTGCTTGCTCTAAAGGCAAAGGCCTAGCACAATAGTACTATGAGGGACAGCTTACCTCATCCTTGCGAAGAAGCTGCACATACAGGTCCAACAACTTTTCATGGCCCAACATTTCAGGATACAGAGTAGCTGTCTTGGCAAACAGCTCCACACTGCAAGTGTCTAGGGCAGTGGCGTACTGATGCAGAAGGCCCTGCAGCCGTCCCAGAAGGAACCGCACGAAGCACGCATGTGCATACTGCACCGACTCAAGGGGTTGTCCTGGCCCTGGTGCCACACCTGCCCAGCGCTGCTCCAGTTGCTTGGCCAGAATGCCACACTTCGCCCCAAGGCGTGCTACCAGCAGCAACATTAGCACACCTTCATGCTCATGAGCTAGGAAGTTCTCAGAAAGGAAGGCTGTAAGGTAGTCCACATGCCGATTGGCCTGAGCCACTTCAAGCCGCCGCAGCTCTAGGTCAACAGCACGAGCGTGTGCCTTGCCCTGAGCCAGCCGCAGTGCCAGCTCACTTGCTTCCACAGCCACAGGTGTTGGCTCAGATTGAAGCTGTTGTTCCAGGCCCTGGGCTTGTTCCCGAAGTTGGGCCACCAATGCTTGGTACTTGGCCAACGTCTGCTCACAATCAGCTAGGGCCTCATGAGCTGCCTCAACACGCCTGTGGCTGTCAGCCAGGCGTACTTGCGCATGAGAGAGCTCTTCACGCAGCTCAAGCTCAGTCTCACGTGCCTGCTGCAGCAGTTCCTCATTGAGGTCATGCAGCTTCTCCATGTCATCCAGTGCCTCGCGCAGGTCACGCACAGTCTCTTCCAGGTCTAGGTTCTTCTCGGTCAGGTGCTCTACCATCTCCTCTGCGCCCAAAGCCATGTCTAGCTGCTCTTGCAACTCTGTGATAGAGCAGTCTGCTTGTTGGTACCGTTCTTCCTGTTGTTGTTTTATCCGCGATAGCTCTTGCACCTCAGCCCGGCATCGATCCAGTTCCTTCTTGTGCTGCTGCTTCTCATGCTTCAACTGAGTAGTCAGGTCACGTAACCGTACGAGGGCTTCCCGCATCTTTTCATTCTCTTGTGCCAACTGGCGCTCCTTATAACTACTGGGTTCCCCTGTAGACAGCTCAGAAGTAAGAATTTTGTAATCTAGCTCAAGCATCTCATACTTCTCCTTCCAATGGTCCACCTCTTGCTGCAGCTGTTCCAGTTTCTCCTCAGCCATTTCCTTCTCCACTGTGGCCATCTCAATAGATTCCACAAGATCAGACACCTCCTCAGCATGGCGCTCTCGCTCGTCATGAGCTTCCTGAGCCTCACGCCGTGCCTGTGCCAGCTGCTTCTGCAACTCAACCTGGGACTCCGTGATCTTGCTCTTGAATTCAAGTAGCTGCTGAAGCTGCAGTCGTGTGCGCTCATAGTCTCTAAGCTGTGCTTTGCTCTCCTGCCTTTTCTGCATCAGAGTGTCCAGCTTCTCATGCAAGTCTACTATCTGGGCCTTGAGAGCCTGCTTCTCAGCATCCTGCTCCTTCTGTGCAGCCTGTTTGTCTTGGCTGGCCTCTTCCACTACCCAGGTACGAGAAAGGGGTTCTGGCTGGTCAAGTGTTACAACCTCAGCAGCTGGCCCTGGAGTGGTTGTGGCTGCAAAGTAAGTACATTTTTATTAGAAGTACTCCCTACAACTACGCTTTATAGGGCCTTAAAATGTGTGGCATGGCAAACACAGTCCAGGAGACACATTTGTTAACATTAAATCACTTAATTGCAGATTTTTTTCTACCATTTCAATGAAGTAATAAGAATAATAAGTTTACTACGGATTACGGTTCACTGGTTACAAACTGAAGAAGAGAGGCAAAAGGCAGAGCTAAGGCCTGCCTTTCCCATAAAAAAGAATAATTGTGACAAATGGACATTTTGCAAAGATGACACCTGCTGCAATTTCACGTTACAGCTGACTACACCGCAATATACAGCAAGGCAAAATAAATAAACTGTATGCTGAAATTGACATACAAACAAGACCTGAAAGTAAAACATGAACATAGCAAGACAA
The DNA here is from genome assembly GCF_038994185.2 of Dermacentor albipictus. Classification (NCBI taxonomy): domain Eukaryota; kingdom Metazoa; phylum Arthropoda; class Arachnida; order Ixodida; family Ixodidae; genus Dermacentor; species Dermacentor albipictus. Next base: position 243,998,106 of record NC_091821.1, on the reverse strand, counting down.
AAAGGGGGCAAGCCATCTTCATCAATTATTAATGAACATGTTGTGCAAGATGCACAAGAAAAACAGGGGAGGACAGAGTGAACACTACCAACTTTATTTCATGAAACCACAGAAAGTCTTTATATAGGCAACCTAATCACTTGCACGACCCAGATGCGCAAAAACTAGACAATCATATTGCCACCAGTAACAAGTGTGCTCACTGGCCTGCACTGACGAAAAGAATGGTACAACAGGGAAAAGTTTCTCCTCAAGGCCGCTTTAAAAACACGGGATCAACACCAAACCTGAAACAAGAAAATAATTCTAAGAATTACCTCTTTAAGTTGATGCGCAATGCTGATGTAAACAAAATCAAATGGACCTTTAAGAAAGTTGTGCGGACTTCTATACTTGCAGACCTTTATTGACTATGAAGCAAGAGCTACAGGTTCGGAGCTTCTGGACATGTATTCCTATGCAAAGTAGTCCATGCGAATATGGCATCAGTTTCGGTTTGGGTTCTCCAAACTTGCATAGCTCCTTTACTTTAGTGAAGGCAAACACAGTTAACTCCGCCTGAGTTTCTGAAGCTAGCACCATATGTATCAAATTCTGAATTTTAAGGAAAAAAAGTTGTTCACCTCATTTAAGAGCAACATGTAATTAATCCAGAGATATTTACGGCAAAGTTGCTTGCAGCGCAACTTTATACTTCTTTCACAGTGAAGCACGTTAAGGAGAATTTCACAACTGTTTCCTTGCAGTGGCAGTGTGGTCAGTATTGAATGTCAGCTAGAGGGCAGTGAGCAATGCAGTCTCCATCGGAGCCCCGAAGCAGCTGTGTGACCACCGCATTGGTGAGAACGCAAAACCAATGCCGGAGTGTGTAGAGCCAGCGCAGCATAACTCAGCTCACTTACTCGTTTATACACACCGATGGTTTTGAGTTCCAGATGGGTTCGCCGGGTTTCTGCATACCTGTTGCAGACACTTATTCTGTGTGCTTCGACAGCCATTTGTTGCTGCAGTTGGACATCAGTTTCTCAGGAGAGCTGACAGACAGAACAGCAGGCGACAAACACTCACCAGAAGATGCAGTCACCATTTTGCCTTGGAGAGGTGCGCAAAACATGCGACAGTCTCGCATGTGGAAAAACTCAAAAGGGCAAACGAAGAACTTAAATAGACCGGTGAATCGGATGTACTGTTTCAAATCACATGGGTTAGAAAACGAAACAACTCTTTTCTCTATTTCCCACCAAAGAAAACAGAAACGAAATTGCGGGACTACTTCCAGCAGCAGTGCCACAGGTGATCTTAGGTTCTGTAGCTTTCACTTGTCTCTCGGTATAGCAGCAGCCCGCCGAGGAGCCCAGGTGAAAGCACAGTGGCTCCACTGTCATTTTGTACTGCCATGCATTTGCACAGTTCTTGTAACAGATGCAGGCATCATCCAGCCTTTTTCAGCTGCTCTTGGTCAGCAAGTGCTGTGTGAAGCTCCCTGATTTTTTTATTTATTTTTTTGTAGATGTGAACACTTATGCATTGTGCCTTGTGGCTCCACAAGTCATGTTAGTCACATTTTTTACTTGTATTTGTAATACTCAAAATTACCTTGTGCAAACTGCATATGCATGCTTTATGCGACACTAGGAGATGACAAATAAGATAATGTGCTTTATCTAAAAGCAAGAATTTCACTCCTGCAGTTTGCTAGCAACAGTGATGGCTACACCATGAGTGGAAAGCGAGTGTTACAATTCCGATTTGGCAACTTTCAAATAAATCCAAAATAACTTGTTCTTGAGCAAATTTGCGCTTAAGCTTACTACACATATTTCTCAAATAAATGCGTTGAAGGTTATGTGGTTACAATATACAGGCTAGTACTGATGACCAAGCTGGAAAGTTATTATTAGCACATTTCAATCATTTCATCCTGTAAACAAACAATGCCAGAAATCTTCAGAAGACTAAGCATAGCATGGCATGAGCTGAAGATTGACATGCCTTAAAGAGGCAGCCATGCCTGCATGTACAATTTTATAGTTTAAGCTACAATCATAGAAGTGGTAAACATATAGTGTTTCAATTGGCTTTTCAGTCCTCAACCAGCTGAACCAGCTTTCTCCTTAGTTTAAGCAATAATGATCACACATCCTGACTGCACTATACCAACAGCGATAACTTACAAAATTCCCTTACACATAGAATGTCCTACAGATGTAAAGCACAGGTGGTTGCTTAAATAGGGGAATGTGGCAACACATAAACAAACTACTGACCAACAAAAGAGCGCTTTACCGTGTACTGCAAAACATGCATATGTGTTCTGCATTTCTTAAGAGATAGGGTTGCTGGAAGGAACAAAAATAAAGAGAGGGAAAGAATGGGAGTGAATGGTTGGATGCCCCTAGGAGAAACTTCCAAGAGAAATTTTATTGGTTTCATCTTAGTGGAGTAGGAAACAATAGATCTCATACAATGGTAAAACTGATAGCCTGTATTGGCCTACTGCATTATGAAATAGACACTGATAAAACAGACAGCAGGTATTGGTATATGAAACAACAGACCTGATACACTGATAGCTTGTATTGGTTGGTTAGCTTATGAGTGTACTGGTGTAGATAGGAGCATGGAGTACCAAAGTGGTTTGTTCTACAAAGGTGCATTAATTGTTCATTTTAAGGCGAAGCATTCTAGGCAAACCCTACAAAACTTTGCTCATTATGGTTGCTTCTGCTGTTATGCCAAGCAGCATTTACAGCCCTATCTGCAGTACCCCTACAGATGTGCCGGCAGCCAGCTCCGTTCTCTACAAAATGACACAGTGAAACAACAAACAGTACCTAAATATCCTCAGTGCAACAAATATACAGCTTGGAATGCATAATTCCTTTATTAAAGCAAAGCCTTGTGTGCCTTCATTCTCTATGTTTGGTATGTCTGCTTGGTCGGTTTCTTGCCGAGCACTGCTATCCATACAAGTTTAGGTAATGATCACTACTGCCATTGCATCTATTGGGATACATTTAGCATTTTATTTGTCCAGTATAAGTTTATATCACTACTTCTATTGGTTAAATTGGGACCCATAAAGCATTTTACTTGCCTTATAGCACATTGTATTGCGCTGTAGAAGAAGCTACAAGACTGGCAGAAATCTCTATGGGACCTGTACATTTCGGTATTGGACCCATAATTCTTGTATAGTACCAATAGAAACTTCTATTGGACTCTTCCCTAAAGTGCACTCTTAATAAAGGGAGGGCAATGTTTGTGTGAGCCACCCAAAATTAGCTGCGTACAACACCTTAGACAAGACAAAGCACGACTGCATTGGACGGACAGCTGCTCGAATTCGATGAATAACAATGAAAACAGTACAACCGCACCAAGAAAACCAACAAGCTCCACGACAGTGGCAAGAATGTGAAGATAAGAAAGTGTGATTTTCCCTGTGTAGTAGCTAAGGCCTAATAATGCTGCTTTGTCTTGCATGTTTGATCATTTTATTTGAGAGTTTGTGGACTACAACTTCAGACAGCTAAATCTGGTGCACACGGATGGTTTCTCAGGAGCACACATGCCAATTTCCTTCAGCGAACAATGTTGGTGTGATCGCACATTGCAGGCCATGTCAGGAGCCGGCAGGTAGCATGGGGAAGGCACACTATGCCCATTTTCCCAGTTTCCCCAACGTTCCTGCAACATTGCAAAGCGCACTTCTCTTCCCAAGACCCATGGGATAAGGAGAAATAGCCGTCTCTCCACAAGGGGGGCTGCCCCTTTGCACAGGTAAAAATGTATAAAAGAGCATTGTCGGAGGAGACCCTCTCTGTGCTGGACAAGCATACCTGCCTGCCAGCTGTGAGTGACCCCTCACCCCGTCGCCTGAAATAACATGTAACGAGGTGAGCCTATTACAGCCCTTTTACAGAACGGACTTTCCCTCTGCAAATGTTTATTCCTCATTACTTTCGAAGCAATAAATATTGTTTCAGCCGACTCCGATGGTTGCCTCATTCACCCGAACCCGCCGAGCTGCAATTACCTGCGTTATGGGTTGGGGACACCCTACGGAACTGTGTGAGGCTAGATTTAGAAGCTCGTCTTCAGCCCCAGCCACATGAAGAGTTATTTTCATAGTTTCTGTTTAAAAAAAAGAAACCGGCATCGAGAGAGACAAAAAAAAAATGGCAAAGTCATTTAAGGCTGATTACGAGCGGGAATGCGAAAGGATTATAGTCATTTTAGTTAAAATCTTTTTTTTCCGCGCATTCCTTGTTCGTGCAAGCTCTTGCCTGTATTCTAACTGCACCTCAGCAAGGCCAAATCAAAATGCGCCAAGCATCTCAAACCACTCGCTTGCCGGCGAAGAGTTCATAACTTGAAGAACCGCTCAGCGGCGTTCAAATGGACATTACTGCTTTTTATTTTTATATACTCATTTTATACACTCATGACATGGCGCCATTTTCTCCTGATTGGCTATGCCGTCAGGTGTCCAATGATACACGCACTAGGCCACACATTTAGTCAACCAGAACTGTGGAGCCACCTTGGCTTGAGGGAAGAGTTCTCAACTTACACCCCCGAGCCTCGAGTTCGATTCCCACCCAGATAAATATTTACTGAATTTTCTTTTCAAAGTATTTAATTTACTTTGTTTACAGAAACATCCCTTATAAATTTCACATCAATTCGGGCATTTTGTAACATGTTTTTACTCAGCATTGTCGGCCATTTTTGATACCATCTTTTGGTCATGCCAACTACGCTGACATGTTTTTGTGTAACGGGGGATATAATACTTTCACATTAAAATAAGTCAAGAGCAAAGGTGGCGAACCAGACAGCAAAGGGCATATCAAGGTGCAATGAAATGTCTATTCCTGCAATAAATTATGCACAAATGCCACCACAGCCTTCTTCCCGCAACCCATTGTCAAACATACCTTTCATTACAAGGCATTTTCAGAAAGGAAATTCTTTCCTCTACAAACGTACAGCTGATCAAAAAAAGAAAAAGAAACAGGTAAAGGCTACATGGCCAGTACCAGAAACGGCTGACTGGTCTTTACATTTTGGCGACAGGGTCCACCTGCATGAAGTGCTTATTGTTCTACGCCTATTGGCCTTGCACTGCAAGATTGCTGCTGCTTTAAATCAATTTATAGCGAAGTTTCAAATTGAATACACTTCCTAGAGGAACGTCAGCAATGATGGTCCCTTTCTATGGAAAGGCTCATTAAAGTGGCACTCTAACCAATTTTTTTAATGCTATTAGCATTCTTTGGGAACTTCAAGTTTGTAGTATGTCTCTATGAACATCTGCACCTAACCTCTTTCCTGCCTACTTGGGTCACTGGGTAAGTCCGTGGTCAAATGGATAGAGCGTCAAACTGCTCTGCTGAGGGCCGGTTTCAAAAGCAACTGTTGGACCAACTTGGGTCAGTGGGTATGTAACTCTGGATATGCGGTGCTCTCCAATGAACCTCTTTGATGTCAACTTGGGTCACCAGGTATTTGCCACTATGTATGCACCACAAACCAAATGAGCAATTAACAAAAGTCCCAAGATAATGAACACATCAAGGACTTATGTAGGTGCGGATGGAGTAAGCCTGGCTTACCAGTCAGCAGTCAATGCTTGAAGCAATGCCTGTTGTCGATTCAGGGGTAACCTTTAGGTAGTTATGACTGTGGTATATAGCCTCAAGATCTAAACTAACTAGGAATGAAGTTGGGTTCATAAACTGGGTTCATGAATGCTGTCACTGAGAAGCATGGCTAATTGATATATCCATTGGAAAACAATGGACATTTAGCCGAGTTGAAGCCCTCTTCAACTCGGCTTTCTATAAGATGGTTGTTATAAACAAACCATCTGTTACCCACTGACAACTTGAATGAGAAGGAGGTAGCCAATTAAGAAGTATTTTTAAAGGTATGGATAGTCTATGCCTAGAGAATGAATATGTTCCCCTTGCTTCAAATTGCTTTGCGTACTTTTTTGACCCGAAAAAAAAAAAAAACTGCAGACTTCAGTGACCCCTTCGCAAAGCAGCTTTTATCAACCACGTGTGAAATGCACGTGAATAATATGTGTCTCAGTATTGCTCCTTTTTTCAGTAAGCAATGCTAACGATTCATTAAAAAAAAGTCTTCTAATAATTTACAACATTTATTAGGCATGGAAACATCGTCACTTGCATGCAGAGCTCATAAATATATACAGTGTGTCTCAATTAACTATTATGTACTAAGATTTAAGAAAAAGCAATTATGTTACTCAAAGAAAACCTATGGCATATTGTTTACAGTATAGTGCAGTAGCCGCCAGCAATTATTTTGTTACTGAGATTTAGCTGGGTAATTGTAATTATCTAACTCAAGACATACTTTCCTAATTACCAAAGTACCAACGAAGCACTTGTAGGCACAGCCAATGGACATATAAGTACTAATTTTTCTTAACTGATAAATAAACCCTGCAAAATATGAAAAATATCATGTGAATGAATGAATGAATGTTTGACGTTTTATGGCGCAAGGGCCAAGTATGGCCAAAGAGCGCCATGTCTGTGGTAATGACTTCGCAGTGTAATCATGAGTTCGATGAAGTTGGTGTGACGTGGCTGTAGAGGGGCCTTAAAAATGGTCGCGCTAAAGTGCGTAAAATCTGTATAATAAGATTATGGTGATGACTTATGACGTGTACTATGAACATTAAGATGCATTTAAAAAGAATGATACGATGTGTAAAAATACATAAGGTTATAAGATATGCTAGAGCACCACTGCCTCCTTAGAGCCTTTGAAAAATAAGGGCCTGGAGGCATGTGCTAAGCAAAACTGTTATCGCAGCAGCACCGTCTGGAGCAAGGATGCTCTACGAATATAATGGGCATATAACAAAAATATCATGTGAATGCGCTCCCAACCGCATTATAAAGCAGCGCCCTCAAACGGACTCCCTCTGTTAACCAAAACGACATAAAAGAAATAAAGAAAAAACATTGTGATCGAGCTAGTTCCTTACCTTCCATGCCTCGGCTGAAGTAACACGTCGTGTTTGGTGTTAGTTTGAAACAAGCTTCGATAGCTGTTGTTTTAGCGTAGATAAAGTGCCCGGATCTTTTTTTCTTTCTTTCTTTTTTGCCATAATACCTATCACCCCAAAAGCATATTGACAACATCAGTGCAAAGGTTTAAACCTTTGCCGATTATGAGTCACCAGAATGTTTGAGTAATATCATATGCACAGACAAGGCCAATTTTTGCAGAAATGCCCAGGTAAATTTGCATAATGTACACTATTGAAGGGACTCCAATCCACACTGGGTAAAGCGCAATTGGCACCACTACCAGTGGTCGTTCAATGTGTGGCGCAGAATTTATGCTAGCGCTATAATCAGTCCATCTTCTATCACACACCGACTGGACAGCGTTACGTGGACAAAATCCTTGAAGGAGTGGTGGGTGAGCTTCCCAGCAAAGTCCCGCTAACACGCCTTCCACTGCTGTGGTATTAGCAAGATGAGGCACCAGCACACAGCAGCAGCCACGGGGCACGAAACTGGCTGGATGCGACTTTTCATGCACAATTGACTGGAAGGCACGGGCCTTTAAATTGGCCGGCTAGGTCACGTGACCTCTCTACACTAGATTTCTTTCTTTGGGGTTATGTGAAAGATTGTGTTTATATGATCAAAACGATGACATTAGATGAGCTCAAGGCAAGGATAACAAATGTCTGCCGTAGAATTCCAGCGTCATACATCCAGAAAGCCCCTAAAGATGTGATAAGGCGGACTCAATACTGCATAGCTGCAGGAGACCTATTCAAATACGTCCTCTAGGTAGCAGCTGGTGTTCAACTGCGCTTATGAATTCAGAGCTAATAAGGGCATACTGAAATCTGATGTTTCTTTTCTATTTATTTATTTATTTATTTATTTATTTATTTTCATGCAGACATCTCGACTCATTTTTGAGCCGACAAATGAGCCGACTCGACGAATTCGGCTCATTTAGAAGTGGTACATTAATAGCGTCCTCGATCACCCGCACCGGCGCGCACCGGGGCGCCTTGGTGCGCACTTTCATCCTCGATCAACCGCACCGGTGCGCACCGACCATCCTCGATCAACCACACCGGTGCGCACCGACCATCCTAGATCACCAGAAGCGCACCCCGTTGGAGCGGTTTTCCGTTGCCCTGTCTCGCACCAAGAAAATCGGCAGTGCCGGGGTGCAATCCCAGCAAGCACTGCGGGACGCGCGCGCGCACTGCAGACTGCAGAACCGTGGATGCTCTGGCCCGATAGCTGCGGTTGCAACGGAGTTGACGGAGTTAGCCATTGGAGATGTCAGCAATGACAAAGGAAGCGCTGCTAATTGCCGCAATCGATGGGCTTTTTTCAAGTTCGTCTGACAGCGAAGACGGCATGCTTATCGACCTCGTCCAAAAACAATGTGGTGAAGAGCGGCCGAAAGTGGACAGGTTCGTTGAAAGGGTCGTCAGGAACGGGTCGTCAGGATTAATTATAAGATCCATTGGTGTTTGCTTGCAACCAGGTATGTCGGAGCACGCAGTTTGACAAGGTTCGAGAGCTTGCCGCAGATGCTCAGCACCTGCAAACAACAAAATGTGCGTACGCGCGTGTTCGCGCACGTCTTGCGTGCCAGAGGCAAAGTAGCGCTGCATGCAAGCACCCTGCAATGGGTGCAGTTTTGTCCTCGATGTTGACCCTCCGCAGTGCGCCACCACGGCGGTGCAAGGCGCACTATTCTGGTTTCGGGGCAACCCCGGGGCAAGGTGATTGAGGACGCCATAACTTTTTTGAAAGCATCGGTTTTACTATTTCTCTACAACGTGGGTCACTTCCCAGTCTGTTTGTTTCGGTTTTGTTTTTTTGCCATGAACATGTTCTTGCAGCAGGTATACACTCTCATGAAAAATGAAACTGTCACTTCAATTTAGCTGTGGTCCGAAGCAAGTTTCTGGCACGAAATATAGCCACATAGCTGATGCGGCGCGAGCAGAGTCGAGATTTTGAAACATTCTCTCCTATTGCATTGTTTTTCATGTTTCGTGTGTGGTCAGAGCGACGCTTCGGCCCATTATCGAGGGTCCTTTGTTATCAATGTGATCAGTCGGCCTTGAGAGACAGATAATAAGTGTGACAAAGAAATGAGAGGAAGGAATAACTGTGAAGCCGCGGAACCTGCTGTTGGTGCTCCTTTCGTACCATTATCAAGGTGATGCACTGCCCCTTCTGCTTTGCAACAGGCTAAGCAGTTGCTTTCAATCAGCTTATTTGAGGGCGCTGCTTTATGATGCGGGTGGGAGCGCAGTCACGTGGTATTTTTCATATTTCATGGGGTTTATTTATCAGTCGGAAAAAATTGTACGCAATTAGTACATCGCTCAAAGCACAGCAGTTAGATGTTATTTGGGGGTGCCTATAAATGCCTCATTGACACTTTGATAATCAGGACACTACATTTCGAGTCAGATAATTAACTGCAATTACCTAATTAAATGTCGGTAACGGGATAATTACTGGCAGCTACTCCACTGTACTGAAAACAATATGCACTAGGTTTTCTTTGAGTAATGCAATTCCTCTTCTTCTTAAGTTTTGTTGCGTGATAGTTGGGACACATCCTCTATAATACACTCAGTAACCGAAATCAGGCCAAACCAGATTCACTCAATATCCGAATCAATAGCAGCCATGCGCAGTAGCGCTTATACTTGGACTCACAGAAAAAAAAAAAAAAAGAGGGAGAGAGAGAGAGAGCCTGCAATTTCTCCGGAAAGGCGAAGCAGTATTACTGATAGCGAAACCTGCCGTGGTTGCTTAGTGGCTATGGTGTTGGGCTGCTAAGCACGAGGTTGCAAGATCGAATCCCGGCCGCGGCAGCCGCATTTCGATGGGGGCAAAATGCAAAAACACCCATGTACAGTAAAACCTCGTTAAACCGTACCCTCTTAAATAGTAGTTTCATTTTAAAAGTAGTAAAGTCAAATCCCTGACTCAGTGGCCATTGAATATAATGTGTTTTCTATCCGCATAAACCCTACCAGGTTATTGTGTACATATCGGTTAACACAGTGTTTCCACTTTTCGTAGCGCAAACACAGCGGTGCGTAGTCTCCATCAGGCCGCCCGGCAGAACAAGCCTCAGAGATCAGAATGGCCTCCAATCGCCCTGTGCGTTTGTGCGTGAAGCCACATCAACATCATTTCGGCGCTGTGCGCCGTGCCAGAGAGAATTGTGGCATCGTGCAAAGAAGGACTCGCGTCATGCCATAGCTAGGATAAAAAAGACGCCGGGTGCTCAGCATAGAAGAAAAATTAGGCATCATTCGTGCTATCGAACGTGACACAAAGAAGTCGGCGCTGGCACGCGACAGGGATCTACTGTTGATTACAGTGTGTGGCATTTGGAATGCGAAGTTGCTGCTCGGCAGTGCTGCTGCGACCGCAAAGAGATGTTGGCTACGAGGTTAGACTTTTTGCCATCATTGCCTCTGTTCTTGTCGAAGTGTTGACTAGCGACAGTGATGAGAACGACATGGAAAGCAACAGCATGGGCAATTCAGGCCCGACAGTGGAAAAGGCTGCGTGTTACGTCGGCCTCTTGAATGCAATCGTCGCGACGAGAACAGCACCCCGCAATGAAAAAAGCGTCCCGCAACTTCTGCAGCGCTACCGCCCGTGTGCACAGAGAACATGAAACGCCAACAAGCAATCTGCCATACGAGTGTTTGCCGAGAAGAGGGGGCTGGCTGAAAAGCTGGCTTGCAGCTTCAGTAAGTTCGAGGCCGCTGTTGTCGCTGCTAGGCCTCCGCAGCATCAATCGAAAATACCACTTTTGTCGCGCGAATTGCATAAATAATGCATGTTTTTTTTTTCTTTCATCACACTCTCTCCAAGTTCCGTTTTTGACAGGTAAGTGGGCAATCTCATGCTATTTCGGTTAAGCAGTACTGCCATTTAGTATGTACTTCTGCCAAGCTCTGGCTAACTACGATTTGACGAGGTTTCACTGTACTTAGATTTAGGTGCACATTAAAGAACCTCAGGTGGTCCAAATTTTCAGAGTCCCCCACTACGGCGTGTCTTATAATCAGATTGTGGTTTTGGCATGTAAAATCCCATAATTTCAAATTAGTGATAGCGAAGTATACAAGAATTACACGAAGGAAGATTACACCTCCGAGAGACGCCAGATTCTTGGTGGTGCTAGAGGACTCGGGCTGTGAAATTAAACTGTCTCCTCCCACGACGTCTTGTAAATACTTATATAAGGCCATCACGTGAACAATTCTTTGAGGTTACATGAAGTTTCTTCAAATGCAACTGTTATATATACATATAATCATATCATGAGAAGCCAACAAACAAAGACACCAAGGAACACATAGGGGAAATTACTTGTACTTACTAAATGAATTAAAGAAATGATAAATTAATGGCAATGAAAGTGGATGAAGAAACAACTTGCCACAGGTGGGAAACAATCCCACGTCTTCGGCGCGGTTTCCCCATCCATTTTCTTGGGCTCTACTAGAATGTGTTCTACTAGAACTAACCTTGGGAGTGTTAGCCAGCGCCACCACTCACAAACCTTGGCAGCGGATGTCGAACATCCTTTCCGCCGCAGGCATCACGAGTACATGACCTTTTTGGGCGAGGGCAACTGGTCAATAAACCCACACATACTACCTGAAGGCATCAATGTTGCCAGATTTGAGACCCTCATTATGTAATGAACGAGAAGAAATGGGTTAACCGAGGGGCCTGATATTTATTAATCATAGCATAAGAAGCTAACAAACAAAGACACCAAGGGCAACACAGAGAAAATTACTTGTACTTACCAATTGAATTAAAGAAATGATAAATTAACGCAAAAGAAACTGGATGAAAAAACTATTTGCCACAGGTGGAGAATGATCCCACATCTTCGCATTATGCGTGTGATGCTCTAACCATATATATATGTATATAGTTAATTGAAGAAACGAAGGAGCACACTTGCGAAAATTGCATTTTTAGTGTTTAATGTTTCGGCCGTGGCACGGCTTTCGTCAGAATAAACACAGATACAAGTGCACAGCCGCTTTTATGGGCATGCGCACTTGGGCATAATCAGCAGTACATGCATGTGTACATTTGCAAATGATAACAGAAAAGGTTGTGGGATTCTCTCCCGTGCCTTGGACGGGAGCTATGTGAGAAAACAACATATCAGGGGACGCGTGAGAGTTGCGCATCCCCACAAAGTGCAGCAGTAAGTATAACTTGAGCACGATAAATGATATGTGTGAAATATCATAATGGTATCACGATGATTGTACATGAAGTTACAGAATGATATTGTCACGAGCTCTGTCATGAACCACAGCTGCCGCAGACAGCCAGGTGGAAAAAAGAAGAGAACGACGGTAGCCAAGCTGCCTTGGGACCGCTCTCAAAACGCACCTATCAACCAGATTCATCTGATCGTGTGTAACATTTGGTGGAGCTGTACTGGGTAACTCCCACGACCTACAACCGAGCCATCAGCACAAGAACTACGCTGAAGCTGTTGCCTCGCCGAACTTTCGCCGTCACGCTCAATCATGGCCACAGAGCAAAATACCCTCACCAGCAGTGCCTTGGCGAGCCTAGTCCCTATCCAACACTACCGAGAGCCACGCACGTTCTCGGCGAAGGCAGAGGCAGATGTGGATGAGTGGCTAGCCCATTACGAAAGGGTAAGCCAATACAATAACTGGAACCCTGCCAGTCAGCTTAGGAACGTTTTCTTCTTGGCTGGCACGGCGTTGGTATGGTATGACAACCATGCGGACATGCTAACTACATGGACACGCTTCGTTGAGGAGATCAAGAACTGTTTCGGTGACTCGAACGCAAAGAAGAAATGTGTGGAATTCACATTAGCCCAGAGAGCTCAGGTACCTGGCGAGACTTGCACTACCTATATCGAAGAAATTTTGAAGCTGTGCCAAACCGTCAACCCTCAAATGACAGAGGAAGATAAAGTGGGGAACGTTGTAAAAGGAACAGCGGAAGACGTGTACAACTTCCTCATTGGTAAAGAGAACTCGAACACTGAATCAGAACTGATACGGCACTGCCTTACGTTCGAGGCGCTGAAGACTCGTCGAATCACACCAAAGTTTGGATGGCTGGCCTATGTAACGACCGTAGCAAGTGTTGACACGAGTCCTCTGCATCCAGACCTTTCATCCGTCATTCACCAGATAGTCCACAAGGAGCTCCAGCGGCATGACGAACAGGCACGTTACGCGGCACCACCTTGCAGCTCCTCCGTTTTCCGAGACACTTTTTGGGAACCCCCTTCAGCTACTTGGAACCACTCAGTGAACGGATCTTAACGACTCCAGAGACGAACCGCCATTACGGTACAACCGAACCACCACGCAATGATTCACCCTCTCAACGTTTTGATCCATGCCCACGCAACTTTTGTCCACGAAGACTTGCCGCTACCTACGACTTTCAAGGGGAAGAGCCTCGTTACCCTCAACCGATGTCTTCAGCAGAATACTTCAATCTGCATTCTGAAGTTCGCCCTTTGCTAGTGTGTTACTTCTGCGACATGCCTGGCCATATAGCTAGGTACTGTAGCTGACGCCGAGCATCGACCTACGGACCGTCAGCGCAGACTATGCGATCTAGCGGTCGTACACTGCGCACTCAATGACCAGGAGACTCCACTTCAGGAAGCCACTTCCGAGAGGACCGATGCACCACCCAGGAGACCTACTTTGGAGAAGAAAGAACCCAAAACCGCTACCGCTCCCCTGCCTCCAACCGTACTCTGACGCCACCACCAACCTACCAAGCCTCCCAATCACCATCCCCTCGGTCACGATTCACGTCACCATCGCCTCGGTGCAGTTTTGTGTTGCCCCCGCCGGAAAACTAGCCAGCGCGGCCGATGGAGGCGAGGTCGCTGGAAAATGTGCGCTGCCGATTCAACTGCCTCCATCTATTTTCCTGCTGAAGAATAAGGTTCATGTACTGATTGATGGGGTCTCTACAATGGCTTTAGTCGACACGGCAGCAACTGTCTCGGTCATGAGTATGGGGTTTAAAGGCCTTCTGGGACCAGTGCACTAGTTTCCATGGAGTCAGTGGTGTATCATTATACCCAGTTGGTGTCTGTAACGTGGATGTGTCTTTAGGTGGGTGGGAAAGTTTTTAATGCAGAGTTTACTGTTCTTCCTCGCTCCTTGCATGACGTGATTCTGGGGATTGACTTTTTGCAATTGTGTGGTGCCAATGTTGACTGCCGGGCGGGTTAACTCAGTGTCAACACCAGTGTTTCGCCTGTGCTCTTTGAAGGTGCAGCTTGCCCGGAGAGTGTGTTGTGCGTGTCTGATGATACAGTTGTGTCCGCCTCATCCGCGATGCGTGTTGCCATCGCCTGTACATCTCCGACTCCTATCTCGTCCGATGCCGCAGTGGAACCTGTACATCGAAACTGCCTCAAGGAAAACGTGTTAGTTCCGCACTGTGTGGTCTCAGTGACCAATGGATGCGCGGGGCCGTGGGCACTAAACTGTTCCACTGAAGCGGCAGTGCTACCTCAAGGACTAAAGACTGCCACGTTTCAGGAAGACTCGCCCGTATTGGTAGCAGTACTTACAGAGTTACCCGATGGAGGAGCAACCAGTGTCTCGAGCTCCGGGAGCTTGAAAATATTTCCATGATTGATAAATCACTCAGTGATCACAAGCGTTGAGTGTTGATGGCCCTGCTTACGAAACACACCTCGGTATTCGACTTTGGGCAGCACGATGGCCCGCCATCGATTCCTGCGTCCAGAACTCGTCATCGCATCAACACAGGAGCCGCCCAGCCAATCCGACAAAAACTCTATCGTGTGCCTCCATCAGAATGCAAGATAATCAGCGATCAAGTCCAAGAAATGCTATGCAAAGGTGTCATTCGAGAATCATCTAGTCCTTGGGCAGCCCCCGTGGTATTGGTGAAAAAGAAAGATGGTACGTGGCGGCTCTGCGTTAATTATCGTCGCCTAAGCACCGTTACTAAGAAAGATGTACATCCGCTCCCACGAATTGATGACGCCATCAACTGCCTCTTTGCGGCATCTTACTTTTCCTCTATTGAGTTACGGTCAGGTTACTGGCAAATTCCTATACACAAGGACGACAGAGAAAAGACAGCATTTGTAACTCCCAATGGATTATTTGAGTTTAACGTGATGCCTTTCGGGTTGTGTAATGCGCCCACAACGTTCGAAAGGTTCATGGACACAATATTATGTGGCTTAAAATGGGAAGTTTGCATGTGCTACTTAGACGACGTTGTGCTCTTAAACCATCTTAAAACCTTTTCACGGAATCACCAAGAGTGGTCTATCATCACTCGAGGAATCTGCGTGACCTAGTAACCTCCTCCAAGACTAAAGCGATTGCTTCTACTGGTTGTCATCCCTGCAATAAGCCCCGCTGTAAAGTTTGTACACATATGGCCACATCAAAGACCGCTAGAAGCACAGCATCCAATTTTTCTGTTAAAATCAACGGCAACTTCACTTGCGACAGCACTAACATCATTGATCTACTTGAATGTTCAGCGTGTCATATGCAGTGTATCAGTCAGATCGAAACATCTTTCCAAATTAGATTCAACAACCACAAAGCACGCGTTAACAGCTTGCCGCACCTTCCATTGTCTAAACATGTTCGACTGCCACGTCATACGTTTTACAACATCAAAGTAACAGTAATACAATCAGGTTTCAAATTGCACCATGATCGAGAAGTATGAGAATCCCTTCTCATTCATAAATTTAACACTGTGTCACCTGGTATCAATGAGAGCGTAGGAAAAATGTCGTGACTTTCTGCCATATCTTGATGTGTATGTTCTTGTACAGAATTGACAAACCATGCCAAATCCATTTGTTCCTAGTTTTGCTATGTCGGAATTGATATATATATATATATATATATGTGCACACACACACACACACACACACACATGGGGTTTGGAAAGCTGGTCCAGTCCCCCCCGCAAAAATGAAAAGCTTCCGCCTATGCTGACAAGTTTCATGGTAACTCAAAAGGATAGAAAGTTGGGCGAGCTGCTACGGTAACATGATCTTGGATTGACGGGCGAAGTGAGATGGACAGAGACATGTCAATCTCGGATTGTAGCGCTCGTCCTGTCTGCTCTAGTCTCTGTCCGTGTCACTTCACGCTACAATCCAAGTTCATGGTAACTGCAGCGCAATACTGAGCTACACAAGGAATGTTCTAAACATAAGCCTGATCATGCCATGCTTGCAACATGCAATCAAAGGAAGTTTCATTTTTAATATGGCTATCCTGCTCAGCACAGGGCACGAAAATGAATAATAGCATGTTATTGAAATTAAATGGGACAACATTATGCAAAAGAAAGAAAAAGACGTGCGGCAGCAATATGGCAACTAAATCAGAATTTAGATAATGTTGCTTGCTTTCACTTCACAGAGGAATTCAAACTAGCTGGATATCACATTTTATGGGGCTACCTACATAAATATAGCAAAGGAGCATCAAAAGTCACACTGTGTACCTACCAAGGGGCTTTGCTTGCTCTGGAGTATCACCAGGAGGTTCTTCCTCCAACAGCCGTAGCTGCGACTGGCGCACAAAAATGCCATGGTTGTCAGCACAGGAGAAGTAGGTACGTCCCTGGACAGTGCCATTGTTCTTGCCCTTGGGCTCATCCAGGACCACACCCACCCAGCGGCCAGAGGAGAAGCTCGTGTTGCCAACAAAAGCCACCCGACCACGCACATCTTTGCCAGCCACCTCCACACGGGCACCAACCTCAATCACCTTGCCATCGAAAGTCGTCATGTCTTTCCCTACACACACAAAACTCACTTGAACAGTTGGGCCTGCGCACTGCATCTGAGCACATTACCTACAATTTCCACTGGTACTGCATTACTAAAACACAATTCACTTTACACACTGCATTTTATGAATTGTAGTCTGCATGCTGAACCTGTTTACCTGCTGACATTGGCTGCAAGATAGTTGCAAGTGTAAACTGCATGGAGTTTCTTTTTTCCATTATTTTTTTTTCTAGTCTTGTACAATTCTCAAAGTCATGCTGTCATAAAGATGTTTAGAGCACTGTGGCATTAGTACGTTCATAGTGGATCACAAGGGCATGCCAGCATGAGTGACCTTGTGTTTTGAAGTGCTGACCACAGGACCACTGCACAGCCACGAACATAGCAGCATGTTTTAAGGGCACTGGCAAATAGTTGTTGACACAGTTGACAGCATGTGAACCAATTAAGAAACAAGCAGTTATTCAGTCATATTTAATTTTAAGGTTTTCATACCGTCTGATG
This sequence comes from Dermacentor albipictus, assembly GCF_038994185.2. Lineage (NCBI taxonomy): Eukaryota > Metazoa > Arthropoda > Arachnida > Ixodida > Ixodidae > Dermacentor > Dermacentor albipictus. Next base: position 243,980,688 of record NC_091821.1, on the reverse strand, counting down.
GCATTTGAGCTATCTTGCCGTGAGTGTACATGCTCAAGTTTCCACCAAGCTAATCGAATAAAGGTGTGGGAGCCGCTGCACCTGATCCAGAGCTAAGCATTTGTGTCTTTCTCTTAATCGGTCCCACGTTTCAGCACTGCTCCCTTAAAATGCTGGACCAACTAGGATCAATTTGTACCTTGACTCAGTTCCTTTCCAGTGTGCAGCACTCTTCTACTTTCTGCTTCTTTTACAAACCTAACCTGTGCGTCACACTAGTATTTCTGGAAACTTGCTGGGCTAAGCCGTACTCACAGCACGCATGTCTGCATTTTTATATTAGTCTCATGTTTTAGCATTGCTTTCCTCAAAAATGCCTGACCACGATGGCAATTCCTTACAAGATGAAGCAATCTTGCTAAAAGTATTCGGCACCCAGCAATTGCTCCAGAGAACCAGTGACAGCCAACACGATCTGGGTAAATATTGCTTTCAGAAGCACCACACATATTCAGTAACAGATTTTGATTGTGTATACACATTGCCTGAATAATAGTGCTTAAACCTAAGGCAATATGTTATGTGCTTTTGTGACTTCTTCTGAACAAATTCTCAAACCCCTTTGAAAGAACAAGAACACTCACTGCATCATTCAAACAAAGCATGATTAAGCACATGAAAACTTGCCATCTTAAATGTGCAGTAGCAAAGGAGCACGGTAAAAGAATTGACACCAACAAGAAAACTAAAGATTTATTGCTAACGCTGTAGAAAATACTATGTGTGTGGAATGATGAGGCACAGCATCTTTTCTGTCAGTTTGATCTCTTCCATAAACCATTTTATTGCTGCAAATCATAGTGCATTACCTGGTCAACAAACTAGCCCACTTTTGAACAACAGAAGAGGATTAAGATTTGTTCCAAAGTGAGGTGCCCTTATACAAACCATGCTAGCTAGATGATCTGGTACCCTGCCTAGAAATCACAAAAAGAAAACATGAGTTCTCCAACTCTGGATCCATTTCCATGCATAATTTCACAGAATTAATCCTGGCAAGATTTGTCATTTACAAAACTTGACTTGGTATGTATGTATGTTGGTGCTGTGCTAACCAGCTGCCCTAGATCTTTACAAATTATTTGTAAAGATCCCCTTTTCCACGGCACACTGGATCACCTGACCTATCTATAGAGTGGCAACAGTTCATTTAGAAGCCACACGGAAATTTTTTTACTGTTGCTAACTGCGAACTCTCTCAATTAAGGACTAACTGCAGCAAAATTTTGGACCGCATAAAAAGCCCAGTTTCTCATAAAGCAGCCTTAATACTAAATTTTTCTTTTAAATTTGAATGGACGTGTCACAAAGTGCTCACAAAAATGCTTGCTTGTTGGGAGCATCACCCCCAGCCTATATACAATGCCTATACCTAGTTGCCTCCCAAGGGGACCACTGCCAGGGCCATAAGCCAGATATATAAAGCTGCTGCAGCTTTCCAAAGCCATTCTTGATTAACTAGCCAAATGACTCCCCAAAAGTTGGGTTAATTCTAATAAACCTCTTGGTTGGTGACTGTCTAATACATATAGAACATGAATAAGAATAGCGATTTGTGCGAGTTGATCTAAGTTTGCGGCGTGATGATTTTGACAGTGCAAAGCACTGAAGTGCCGAATGAAAAGCAAAGAAATGGAGGGTTAGCAAAAGAAGGACAAACGCGAGTGCTCACATACAAAGGACACGAGCGCTGTGTGTCCTTGTTTCACTAACCCTTCATTCTTTTTTATTTCCACACTTCAGTGCTTCGCAGTGTGAAAATGATGCCATTAATATAGAATAAGGCTGAGTCCACTAATAAAAGGCCCACTTAAAGTAAACCTTCACTTGGTAAAAACACTTTGTCATTGACCAATAAGCCTTGCATGAAGTCTATGCAAGGCTTTCCATTTATCATAACTCAGCTACTGCACCAGTTCTATTAGAATGAGTGGAATCTGAGGCACAGATCATATGTAAAGCAAGACAGTCATGGAAATACAAAAGCACACAATTCAAATATGGCTGGAAAGAACGTTAGATTTACAGGAAAGTGGTATCAGTGATACTGAGTGCACTGTTTCAGATCTTTCTACATATCCTTCCTAGTACAGCATACCAAGCACCTTAAGAGGGACTCTGTGGTCGTCTAGACATTGCTCTTTATATTTTTCCAACTCTCAAGGAGCCTCGAGTCATTTCCTTTTTACTTATATGACGACATGGATCCCGTGTCATTACAGTGTTACGCAAGTATTGACAGCACCTAAGAAATTCAAACTCTATTCATAATATACAGGGTAATCTTTGGTATAATTTAGCCAAAAACCCAAAAGCTAAGCAATACCTACATAGAGTGAGGCTTCACAATCAAGGTTATAATTTGGACAAGAACATTACCATGCCACATTGCACTGTATGTGGCATGGTACCAAACATGCTAATAACCAGACAAACCTGACAAATAACTGGGCCTAGTTTCAAATGGTAAATTCCATGTAGATTATTTTCAAGAAACAAGTCCTTATGATTCTTAACCTGGCTGGTTCTTTTACATATTTTTTAAGGGCAAGTGCAATTATAATGAACTTATTGTACAGTGAGCACATTTTACATTACAAAGTTTTTAAGTTTTCTGAAATTTTAAGTTGTATTTGTATGTATTTAGTTGTATTTAAGTGACTGTATTTTAAGTTTTCACAGACACTTGTGAAAGAAGTGGTCTGAATTATGAATTCTAGAGACTGCTTCGACTTTTGAAAACAAAAATGTGCATTGACCTGCCGACCCCAAGCTGCAAATCCTAGTGACACTCCACAACTCACCCAGAACATAGTTCACTCGCACTTCCCACCCGACGTTTTTGTAATGCACATTTGTAAAATTATTGTATAAAGAACACTGTAAGTGCACATGCGTCCACAGCATGGGAATAGTGTGGTCTAGATAGTGGTGACATTTATTGAACTCTCAGCGAAACAAACAGTGAGCCACCATCCATGAAGCAGCACACACCCAATTGGGTGACCTAAGGCCAGAGAGGTCTGTAAATGTTTCCACCACAATCAGAAGGATGCCAGTCATGTAGCTCAAGCAAATGTAACCTGTAGTAGGGATCTTTAGTGGAGAATTCAGTTGTGTCTACAGAACACAAATTGCAAGCTGTAATTTTTGTCAACCCTTTCAATGATGATTATGTCAATTGTCTGACAGACCTTGTTCTCACAACAATTTTTTTTGCTAGCTTTATTCTATTCCTATCATCCACCATTCTGGAGCGGCAAACTCTGGTGTTAATGTAGATGGTGCGCTGGTCAGGCCACAGAAGCATATAAAGGAATAGAAATAGAATACAACCTTTACATTGTTCCTGCCCTCGTGACACCACTGTAATACCTGAAGTCAAGAATAAGCAAATGGGCTAAAAGCTATCGCTGGCCAAGTGGTGATCGCCTGATTGCCTCTTAGGATCTGCTTGAAATTAACAAGACATCCATTTACAAACCTTACCATCAAGAATTTTTTTTATTTAAATAATCTCAATGCCATTAAGGTATTACAGAGAGAAGTGAGAGTTAAAGCGTGTTCAAAATGGCAGTCTTGAAGGAAGGGTGATCAAGGTTGCTGGTGATGAAGGCAATTACATACATATTATGTCTTTGGCATGAACGAATGGAAGTAAATGTTGATCTGGCAAAATGGCACTTGGACATTTCAACAATGGCTGACACAAGATGAAATGCAGCAGGGAAGGGAGAACGAGATGTATTTCAGCTCAGGTCTGATAAAGAACATGTTATGGAAAAGACATAACCGGGCTAATTTTCATCTGTAAGGAAAGTTAGGGAGGTCACAAGAACTTTAATGCAGTAATACTGGCAGCACGAGGATAGTTCACATCACTGAAACAAGCTGACCGGTTTTGGATGGGATGGGTTCAAGTGTGGATACAAGTGTAAAAGAGTGAGGGTCCCAAATTAAAGAAGCAGACTCGAGTTTCGGTCTGATAGGAGTAATGTTTCCTAATGATGCAGTTTTATGCAAACTGGAGGTTGAAATAACTGACAATATTTCACGATTTTACTACGTTAATGAACTTCGGGCACCTTACAAGGCCAAAAGGGCTTGCTGAGACGTGCGAAGAATGCTGTTTCCTAAATGGACATTACTTTTGATCAGCGCAATACCCTCAGAAATGGTTATCACAGAGATCTACGTGCACGAGCTGAAGTAGCAAAGCCGCTTTATAACTGAAGTTTTGACGACCTAGAATTGCTGCTATGCAGGAGGTCTCCCTAACATAAGTTCATATCAGCAGTGATAGAATGTACAGGTTCTCGAACGCGGTTTGCTGCCGACCACGAGCTGGATAAGTGTGCTGCCACCAACTCATTTTTGAAAGATCCCGAGCACGGTCCCATATCATGAAGGATGGTTGGGTTGCCCGTCCTCAGTCGTATCTACTGTAGCTGTACACTCTCATTTCAAAGACGGATATACGAAACGAGAACGCTGCATAAAGGCGTCGTGCAAATTTATTCAAGTATTATCCTGCTTGCAGTAACCAAGACCACCGAAGATCCAAGACACACGTACTCACACCTGCCTACTACTAACAGAAATGTGCCTGTTTGCATTGACCTACTGTCACCGTGTATGCTTAATTCAATGTTGAGAAATCTAACATAGCACCTTCTCGCATTGCGAAGCTGACACGCAACCCTTGTAGGGACGATGCCTTTTTTTGTATGCTCTTCTCATAGCGAAAAGGTTACAGCACAACACAAATTTTAGTAAAGTTCACAAAAGCGTCCACAGGCACACCCACATAACGCAAATAAGCAATAGGTGAGCTTACACAGTCATTGTAGCGCAATGCCCATGCCATAAACACCATTCGTTCAGACACATCCAGCAATGAAAAAGTAAATACCTTAGATTGCCCAAAGGTTGGTCAGAACAGCTCGCGAACAAAGCGCACCCAAAGGTACATTTCAAAAGCAAAACCACAGGTTGAACCGGCTGAATGATGGCTAAACAGCTGCGTGCATCTGTGTGCCAGTAGAAGCAGCCATTAAATGTCACGTGACCTCCCTAGGCACCTAAAAGGAGAGAATTGCCTAGGGACATGCCTAGGGACTCTTGAGGGCTCTTGTGAACATATGCTCCATATGCTTGTGAACTGCGGTGGTTCAGCCTGGTTCAGCGTTGTATGGCTCAACGTGTGATTTCTCGTCTGTGGTGTCTGTGCACGATTCTGTTTCTTGGGGCATAGAAGCCGTGCAATGTGCGCTGAGTGGTTTCTGGCCTAGGTGAACTCTCGTAGTGTGTGACCGGTGTTTCTGAAGGCCCCGGTGCAAAGAATAGCTCCGGTGGTTCTGACAAACGAAATGACGCCGCGACTCACCTACGGTTTTCGAACCGACGCTGTGTAGTAACGTCGCCCGTATTCGCCCGCCCTTTTCGGCAGCGTCATCACATCACACATGCGCCTTGACGGCGTTTGTTGCTGGCCGCGACTTAAATCACGTAACTAAATGCTCAACTTCTGTTCACGTGTTCGTGCTATGAACGAGGCAGCACATGTTTTAATTCATTTGCCTTAAACACTACAGTGCTGTCCGTACATTTACTTTTGCCGCGAGCTTAACGGCAATGCTCGCGTAGTGCTGTGACAGAGCTGTATGTATAAATGAGTCAATGACCTCACTTGGTCTATCCGAATTTTACGCACTGGGCACGATCGAAGTAGATGCTTTTGATTATTGGCACTGCATTGCTAAAACTAAGGGCACAAAAAATAGATGCTGAGCTTTGTGGTGTTCAGTTGCGACTCCGTCTGTTTTTCACCCCCTTAGGTTAAGAAATTAGATACAGTTCTATGCAAAGTGGCAATAAATGTACACGTGACAAGGATCTATAATGGCTTCATCGCAATACACTTGTGTAGTGCGGTGAAGCAAATGTTGTATCGCTATGAAGGAAAGAGAATTTGTGCAATTAAGTACCCGTTCCAGCTTTGGTATCCACGCTGCTCCTTCGGTGCCCTGTTGGAGATCCTGCGCCGCCCGCTTTATTCTAATCTCAGGTGCTCTCCTGAAGACTCCGTTCGCCGGTATTTTCACATGCTAAATGATGTCATCAAAGAACATGTCTATTGCGCTGAAGCTTACTAAAGGTGCCGAATGTTACACTCTTAGAACTAACAGTTTTAGAATGGCATTGACAAATTTGTCACACGGCCACTTTCAATCGCGATTAAGTTTGATCCGGATCTAAGTTCTCATCCCGATTGGCTCCCTCGCGCAGCTTGCGCAAAGAAACCAATCGCGAATGAGAAATTCGATCTGGATCGAGCTTGATCGCGATCAAAAGTGCGCCGTATAAGACGGTCACACTAATTTTACAGCATAGAAAAACTTCGCAACACCTCAAGAGAACAAGCTTTATGGCAAGAAGTAGGGCATGGAAGCATAGGTCAAGTGGCCAACAGTGCTGTAAAGTGCTTTGAAAACTATACACTTATGCAAAATGGCAGCTGAAGTGCTTTAAAGTTGCTAACATTTTAGCGTTAATGCAGGTTGATGATAGACTTAGTGTGGTATTGGTTCTTTGCAATGAAAATAATAGCACTAATGCAAGAAACTTGTGCCGCATGGGTCCCAGCACAACTCAAGGAAACATTAGGTCCTTGGGTACGCAAGTTTCTTGCATCCCCTGATCAAAAACTTTAATATTAATTAGCAGTATAAACAGAGGCTGTAACCATAGGGCTTAGAACCACATGTTTCCACTTTTGTTTCCTTTATGCATGCTCATTAAAATATAACAATTACACTACATGACAGCATCTGACTTGCTTGCTGCCACATTTTGGGACGAAAGCAGTGCTTGCTCTGTTAGAGTTGCCTCTTGCAATATTACTCTGTGGATTTTAAACATGGAGCTTGTCCTGTCACTCAAGTAAATATCTGTGCACTGCACCACCCGACTAGAAACTTAACCAAGCAACAAGCTGCTAAAAGCTTGAGCAAGAAGCTACCAAAAGCAGCTAAAAAACTGCAAAATTTTAAATTTGCTATATTTGCAGCTCTTATAGTTGGTTACTATTGAATTAAGGCAAGGAGTAGGCTTCGATAAACATCTGGCATCGACTGGAAAGAAAATTTTATTGTCGGGCAAATTTCACATAAGTGTGCACAGCCTCACAAAGAAAGAAGACAAGAAGTTGTGTTAAGTATATATATTCAGTTGCCCTTCTCATGCACCCTTTTTTTAATGTTCTGTGCTAGGGATTGTCTCAATAAAAAGTAAAGCCAGTTCCACGCAGTGAAAGGTGTCAAAACAGCGAAGCTGGTGGTCATTTTCTCAAGTTTGAACTTGTGTTTAGCGTGATTTTCATGAAAGTCTTTCGTCTCGTCGTCATTTTGCTAGATTCGAGCTTTGGTTCCGAATTGTGCAGACTCTTCAATTGCGTGAGGTAGTGATCAAACCACAGTCTATTGCACACCTTGCTGCTGTGACTGTACTCACGGTCGAGGAATTCTCTCTTGAACCGTCCATCGGCACCCTCCGTGGGAGGAATCTCTCCTCGTCAACATCTGTGCTTGGCCTCCTACTCTCGAAGTTGGGGGTTAGCTTGCGTCTCCTGGTGCTTTGCTTGGATTGCCTTCTCTTGAAAGTGGTGGTTGGCTTGCCTCCGCCGGCGCTTGGCTTGCGCTTCCTGTTCTCAATCCTTGGCGGTAGCGGCTTCCCTCTGCTGGCACTTTGCTTGCGCTTCTCGTTCTCGAAGCTCGGGATTGCGCGACATCGGCGCTGCCGCTCTTGTGTGAGCTCCCGCTGCAACTCGCACCGAGCAGAATCCATGGGGTGAAAGGGCACGCCAGCGAAGCACCTGCTCCTATATCCCTCTCCTCCCCCGGCGCATGGTCTGATTGGTCCGCTCCTCCACCTCACCCCCCCTGTCACGTCCTCTGATTAGTCTGCTCCCATCTCGGTGGGGCCCCACTCCTTAGTGTTCCTGTATATGCTCCCGAGCATATACAGGGACACTGCCGCTCCTACCCTCAGCGTACCCTCTGGCGGTAGGCTCCGAAACCTGCCTCCTCCTCCCCCCCCCCCCCCCCGCATGACACTAGACGGCGAAGGCTCAACTTAGAACAGCTCTGCTATTAAAAAAAAAAAGACATGCAGATCCAATGCAATATGGGAACCTAAATAATGTGAGGCTGGTCTGAGTTAGTGAGGTAGCTGTAGTGGATGACACGAGCACAGCCTCGCCCCCTATAACTGTTAACTGTCTGCGCCATGAGGACGAAGGGTATTTGTGATGCTTGTTGAGGGATGAATGTTGATTAGAGATTTTAGAGAAGATGGTAGCTCTGTGCAGTGCTGCTGTGAAGTTTCCAATGCGTAGCAGTCAGGGACTGTGCTGTTCTTAAGTACAAGATAGTCGTCTCGTGGATGCCAGTCTCTTGAAGACTTCTTAGCAATTGTAATGGCTGGAATGGATGCAGGATTCCAATTAAGCTCAAGTGTGTGCAAAAATTCATGGTGCACAATCTTGAGCTGGTCTGAAGCCAGGTGATTTGGGCAAGCATGCAGAGGAGGCCCAGTAATGACAGGTGTATGCTCAGAGATGTACAATATGTATCTAAACATATTTAAGGCTTAATAATCCTTGTGGCCCAGTGGCACATTAATTCTGGGGGATTACCCAAGTGCCAAAGCTGTCTACTAGGTACTAGGTAGGTCTATTCGGGTACATACCCAGTGGCCCAAGTTGTCTCTGTATAGCCACATGGTGAGAAAATGACAATGAATGCCAAGCCACGGGGAAGAGGCAAAGACAGCTTCATTTAATCAAATTTTTTGGACAAGCTCAGCTCATCAATGGCAATAACCTCGTTTTCAGAGCGATTTTGACGAACACAGCATGTCTACTTAGCTTTTCTTCTGCTACATAGATGGCTGCAGTGCCAGCGTTTGAAATCCGCAGGTAACTTAATTTTTTAATGCATTGGAATTCTTTGGGTACTTCACGCACTTTCCAGAGGCTATCTATGTAGGTTTGTATCCAACCGTTTGCCGCCTACTTGGGTCACTGGGTAGTCAGTGGTTCAATTGGTAGCGCATCAGGCTGCTGTGCTGAGGTAACAAGGTTCGAAACCAACCATCAGACCAACTTGGGTCACTGAGTGTGCCAATGTGTACATACGTGCCACTCATCAACAAACCCCTTTCACGCCAACAAGGGTCACTGGTCATTCTAGATGCGGGACTGGGTAGGTATTGCTGTTCAAAGAAACTCTTTGACGTGGACTTTGAGTACTGGGTATGTGTCACTTGGTCTGTGCTGGTCTCCAGTGAACCTCTTTAAAGCCAACTTGGATCACTGGGTATGTACCAGTAGGTGTGTGCCGCTCTTCAATGAACATCTGATGCCAACTTTTGTAACTATGTATGTGCCACTGTAGAATGACGAAAAATATTTCTTAAATTTATTCGATCCTGAGCGCAATCGAACCCACGTCACAAGGGCTCCTCAAGGACAGCAACCCAATGCATTAGCAGGCTGAATCGCAAATGCATTGGGTATGTGCCGCTCTTCAATGAACATCTCACCAACTTGGGTCACTGAGTTTGTGCCAGCGAATGTGCGGCAAGCAAGGGGATGAGTTTTGGTGTTCACAGGCATCGGTGTACCACACTTACCCTATCGGAGGCCACACGATGATGATGATAACTTATTGGCATCTCCTTTGAAACAGGGTGGTGACAAATAGTCCGCCTAGCCTGCTTGAGTTACTCGGGTATGCTGTACATGCTTTTCATTCTAGCATTTTTGTGTAAGACTTTTCGGCATGATGCATTTCTCAGCATTTGCCACTCACCGGCGCACCATGCATTCTGGAGACCGCATGCAGGCTTTGCTGCAGCGGCACTAGATTATGCTGTGTGTTCTTGGGCAAGTGCGAAAGAGGAGTCCCACTGCACTACATGCCTAATACATAACTTGTTTCGATGGTGGCAATAATTGTGTTGTCATATTGATTCACTGATAACGCATTACTGTCGACAGTCATCATAAGATGGGTTCTGGCGCAGTTTTTTGTTTTACTACATAGATGTCAGGACTTCTTCAATGCCTCGAAAGCTGCGTTAATTCAGTCCATGTTCTACAACATAGATGGCAGCTCTTTTGTCAGCGCTGGAGGGGCGAGTTTATCGCAGTCTTTGTTGTCTACTACATAGATAGCGGCACTTTGTCAGCACTCAAAGACCACGTTTTTGTAATTGCACGCTTCTTGCACCTTTTAGCAGATTTGGAATGATGGCGTCTGCCACTGACAGCTCGCACAAGAGTTGCACGTGCAAAAGAAAGCCACTGCTCGACTCTGACAGTTAAAGCGAGAGTGAAAGCAATGCACTAGAGTTTTGTTCTTCGAGCGAAATGGATGATTATAGTCTTCTCATCGCTTCTTCTACTGAAAGTGATTATTCAAAAAGCAAAGATGACGTTGACTTGGCTCAACAGTGGTGCAGCGTTTTCATGTTTAAAACATGAAGCAAATTGGTTGAAAAAGCTTTAGAAGGGTTTTCAATGGAGTGAAGTTAGAAATAAGCCCTAAAAAAAATAAGGTCACTTTTGGTCTAAATAAATAAAACAAGGGGTTAAAAAGAAAATGGGAAACGGTGGTGAGCAAGGAGCTAATTGTTCAAGGTGCTGTACAGTCAAAAATACATTCAAACAAATAAAAAGAATGAGTTGTGATGAATTTCGTACAACTTTGAAAACTTGCATCACTCATAATTTTTACTCAAACTGTATGGGCTCTCTTGTACATAGAACTATAAGGTAACAACGATCTCTAACTACCCTGCCTAGTACCAACTCCATACTATGCGTGCAAGTTTCTCAATACCATACCACCATGGCCTCTGCTGCCCTCAACTATCCCTTCCTTTGGCACATGTTAAAATAAGATTATCTGCTCTAACCATTGCATGACCTGCTGAACTCCACTTCTCTTACTCTTTACCACTATATCAGCTACTCTCATTTGTTGTCTAATATGTAGCGTACATGTACAGTTCTTTCAAACTTAAGCCTACCATAGTCAACTCCACTGCTCATTGCACGGTATGTTTCTTTTCAAAATTCTGTGTTATTCGCCAAGTATCAGCTCTGCAGCTTAAGACTGATAGGATGTACTGATTGTATACTTTTCCGACTCATTTTTTTTTTTTTTTTTTTTTTTACTATCCTGATGATCCAGGTCCCCTATGACTACTTGGTCCAGGCAAATGTACTCTTGCAACAGGTTTGAGAGGCTGTTTACCAAGCAAGGTGTCATCGCAAGGAAAAGGCCAGCAAAGGATTATGGCACCAAAAAAAAGAAAAACGCCCATTTGAAAAAGCACATGACTGCACGAGAGGCACAAGCAGAGGGTTTTCTGAACACAGAGAACATCAAAGGTGCCAGCACTGCGTCTCGGCAATGTTGACAGACGCTTTGGCGTGCATACCTGGGTCCCACCTCAAAAGCTGATGTCAATCAAGGACTTCACTTGCCAAGGAGGCACCACTGTTGACAACGGGACTAGCTATGAGCTTCCCATCTGGCCTTGTACATGCCTGATGAATGAACGGCAGGAGTTCGTAAACCATGTCAGCACGCATACCATGTTAAAAAATTGCAGACTCATCTCGGTGATTATGTTCAATTCACTTCGTTAAGAACACTCGTACTGTAACCATATTCAGTGCCAACATGCTCTGTTCCTGCTATCAATTTTGGAGACTTCTATAATAGTGTTGCTCCTGTAAGCATTCATAAGATAGCATCAAAAGAACATCGTCATTATTGTTTCCTCTGTATTCATCGTACTCTCCGTCACGGTTGCTCAATGAAAGTGTACATGTGTGAGTCTGCTGCATCACACGGCAGAGTATTGGCGAAGACGCGAAGCAGAAGTTCACAACTGCCAGCACTAATTTTGTGGGGATGCCACTGTTCCGAGACAGCTCTCTGGGAAAGTGCTGGGGGCTAGCACTGTGGAACAGATGCTTTGGGTGTGTCAGACTAAGTTTTCATCATGCCTACGCCTCTTTTTATCACAACCTTGCATCTACAAGTTGTAGTCATAATATGTGAAGTAGTTTATTCTTTAGAAAGCATTGCAAATCAAGAACCACTGCACTGTGAAACAGACGAGCTGAGACTTCAATGATCTCAGTACTTTCACAGAGTTGCCTGCTGTGTGCTACTTATGAAATAGAGTATGGGTCTTATGTGTCAAGACGAAATTGAAGATTCTAATGCCAAGAAGCGGAGGACAGAGCTGGTAAGTGAAGAACAATTATCTGCTTTCGGTATTGTGAAAACTCTTCTGCAAACAACGATCTTGGGAACAAAGAAAGCTCACGTACAATGTATCGTTTTCTTTACTTTTGAAAGCCAAGATAACTTATGGCTCTACCAACACTACATTGTCCACTTGCATGCACCAGCACATGACACCTCTAGTGGTGTGTGGGTGCAGTGGATGTGAAGAAGCGAAAGTGTGGCACCATCACTCAGATGCTAGTGCACGTACAAGTACAATACTCAATTAAAAATTGCACTGAAACGATCGGAGCTGATCGTCAAAATCAGCAATAGCTTGTGTAACCAGAACTGAATAGGCGAGAAGAAAGGGGATTAACTGAGGGGCCCGGTTTTTATTAGTCGTATCATAAGAAGCCAACAAACACTGGCACCAAGGACAACATAGGGGAAATTACTTGTGCTTAATAAATCAAATGATAAATTAATGGGAATGAAAGTGGATGCGAAAGTTGTGGGATCGTTCCCCATCTGCGGCAAGTTGTTTATTCATCCACTTTCATTTCCATTAATTTATCGTTTCATTATCCGATATATTAAGTACAAGTAATTTCCCCTATGTTGTCTGTGGTGTCAGTGTTTGTTGGCTTCTTATGACACAAGTGAATAGGTCACACACGCTGCACCGAAGGTGTGCGCAGGCAGCTGGAGAAATTCAATTAAAGCAAAGAGGTGCTGATGCATGCAGAACTGGCATTTGCAACACTGCATCTAATGAGCGCACAGGAAGCGGGGGAAATTCCATTGCAACCGAGCTGCGCTGGCACAAAATCTGCTAGTATGATATTGTTGCACTATGTGGAGCCACATGTGGAGCAACTGCACAGGGATTCTGGTGGTTTGATCTTGAGTGACGCACATGCTGGTGCACTGCTGCTGCTCACTGCTGCATGCCTCTCCTCCTTACAACCAGCAATAAGTGATCTGGTTACCGCAACTATTTGGATACCGCAGGTGGCGCCCGGCTGCATCGGATATCCATGGTGTACAAGCTTTTAGCACCCCTCCGAGCAGGTGCTGTTTCGTTAGATATACAAACACGAGTTTCCCTGGAAAAGACAATAAATGTGATCACAAAAAAAAGGATTTAACAGACAAGTAATTGCACACGCACATAAGAACCAGCAAGCTAGGCACAGCAGAGACTTAGAAGCAGTAGTGTTTTTAGAGAACAGTGACTTTTTCAGCGACATTGCCAATTTAGCCTCCTTCAGGAAGTTGTCTGAATAAAATTGTTGAAGCAAATAGCCCACTGTTTAGTACCTTGCATTACCTCAAAAGGGCGGTGCAGGTACCATTGTACGCATTTCTTCAATATGCTGTTTTCCCCCATCCTTCAGCACCTTTAAAATATTTTCATGAACAGAATCAGTTTTTCATAAAACTTGATGCAAGATTCGTTAAATCTTAGTTAGAGCCAAAATTTGTGAAATTTATGACAAATTCCCCTCAAAGATTCATTTTTGTTAATAATAAAGCTGATTGGATCAAATTTATGTACAATATAGAGTTAACTGCGAATTTTTAAATATGATTTTAATTTATACGTATAATCCAGTTATGTTTCTGTGCTTCCTGTAAGTGGGAAAAGTAAGGTCTCTTGTGCAAGGTTTGGTATTTATGCCAGCACTAGTGCTCACTTGTTACACCAGGATACATCACCATCTGGGAAATGAGCATTAATGGGAAAACGAAGCCTCTATGGAGCTACCATGCCTGGGTTAGAATAAGTTTTTGCAGTCTTCTGTTTGGAGAAATGCCTTGGTTTTGTTACACTTGAAAGCAGAATTTTGCCTAATTTTGCAATTTAAACCTAGAATATGGTTTTCTCTAAAGAAAAAGAAATGCAATAATTGAACCCACATTTCCCACAAGTGAAGGTATTTCATTGTGCAATGAAGCTACAGCTACGGAGAGGGTTCACACGTGTATTAAAGCTGGCAGTTACAAGGCCCTGCAGTACTGCACTGCCTATACGTTCATTTACGGCTTTCTCAGATGCGACATTCGTTTTCCTATTATAGTTTCTTTTCATAAGTGCCTGTGCCATTAGTGTGATACATATGTTGACCAGTGTCCAATTCAGTTGCGAGTCGGCACCAATGTGGGTCTTTTTGAATCTGTTTTATTGGGCTGTTTCCTGCAAGAGGCACCTGTTGCCAAACATGTTGCTTTTCTTATTTCTGCAGCATACACTGATGCAGCCTACACTACACCAAATCTGATGTTTACATTTTCGTGTATATCCACTGATCGTATCTGTCTGCCTGTATTTACCGAATTGTATGTACCACTACAATGCCCTCTTTTAATGACGAATTACCTGCTTTCAAAAGCAAAGAGAGGTGGAAATATCATGTACGCTGCACTTCTCTCAATATAACAAAAAATGTGTAATACATCACGTTGCTCATCTCGAGAAATCCCACAAAAACTAGTGTTGCTGAAGTGCGCCGGCGAGAGGCAACTTTCCCCGTGTTGAGGGCACCTTACATAATAGGTTACAGTGATTGGCACTGGTTCATGGTTGCTCCTGAAAAGTATACAGACTCGATAGAATTTGTTTCTACTTGATAAGCCACCACAGCTCAGTGGAAAGGACTCTTGAAAAGTGTTAATGTTTACTGTGTAAAGAGCTAGCTGCTCATTTATATAAAAAATCCTCACACAATTTAGACAGACTTGAAAAGAAAAATGGACATAAGATGTGCTGCCGTTTTAAGTGCAGGGAAAAGGTGGCAATTAGTGTATCATGGCACATATGGAAAAACTTTAAATCTGCCCTTTTACGAGAAGTCAATTAAAAAGCCAAATCGTGCTAGTTATCTGTCCGTAACATGCAACATCACTAGGAAACTTTTAACATTCCATCCTTTAAAATCAAGAGGAGGTGCCAATTTGATAAATCATCAATATTGCCAACTTTTTAATGTGTTAGCATTCTTACAGTAGTTCATAGACATTCCAGGGGCTATCTATCGATGTTTATATGTATGTTTGTTTCTATCCAACTGTTTTCCCGCCTACCTGGGTCACTGGGTAGTCCATGGTTGAATGGGTAGTGCATTGGGCTCCTGTGCCGAGGGAGCAGGATTCGAAACCAACCATCGACCAACTTGGGTGCCCAAGTATGTGGAAATGTGTACATATGTGCCGCTCTCCAACGAACCACTTTCACGTCGACATTGGGTGTACGGCAAGTGAGGGAATAATTCTCTGTGTTCACACGCACCGACGTGCCAAGCTTCTCGTCTCGGAGGCCATGCGCAGACTTCTTGGCAGTGTCACTAGATGGCAAAGCGTGTCCATAATGAAGCACGAGAGAGCAGCCCGACTGCCACATGTGTATCTCAGCATTCACACGCATCCTAACTTGCGCCAATGAAGTCACGAAATTTTTGCTACATTTTTTTGCAAAGTCGCAAGAACAGCCAAGTGAATTTTACATGTAGCCGTTTTTGAACACTATAATATAGGCTAACATGACGTAATGCCATGTACCGAAACATTTGACGTCCATCTAGTGTGTCCAGGTGGGCAATTTGCAGTGAATTTACGAGCAGGGAGTAGCAGAGGGTTTTTTTTACCTTACTATTTTACAAAACAATGAATGATGAGAGCTTAATTTAACAAAGTACAATGTTTGGATAGTAAATTGTGCATAGCTGTCGATGTTTGTCGGAAAGTTTAGCAGAAAAAAGAGGCCCCTCTCCCACCAACCTTCTGCACCAGAAACATTGACATGGCAGCTATAATTTTGCATTAGCCTTGAAATAGTGAAGTTGTAGATCTAGCACTGTTAAATAATTTTGAATAACATGAGTACCTCAATTTTCCTATACTGAAAACACACCTTGCTTTAATCATGCCTGCAGTTTTTCTTCCAGCCTTCATGAAAGAACTGCATTTTGTGACATTCGTTTGCTCATGTTAATGTGGTGATAATTATGTGACATTTATACAGGTCAGATACTATGGTGTACGAAGCTCCATGCAAAAAAACAAAGGCAGTCCAATCAGATTCTCACACTGAGCCCTGGTACTTCAATATCTCCATCTTATTTCACATTGAACCCTGATTCTCACATTGAGCCCTGGTACTTCTACAGTTTCTCCATCTTATTCACCTACTGCATTTTAGGTCTTGCCATAAAATTTATTACAAAAAGTTTTGATAATTCAGTTTACTGCTACGCTTGCGAAACAACCATCGATTGAACATGTTCACTGAACCAGCAGCAGCCGCAGGATTGGGAACCATTCTAATGAACTTGGTAAATAATAAATAAACATGCATTTTGTGAGAACAATGGCAAGCCTGTTTCTCTTGGCGCAAAACTGCAGCTTATGTCCGCTCAGTTAAGACCACCGTTGCTTCACCATGCTGAGTCAATGCATCATAGGGCCTATCTCGCCTGCCTACTTATCGCTTTTGAGTAACAAAGTGTGTTCTACAAAGCCATTTATGAAGCAACTTCATTGAAGGGACACTAAAGGCAAATATTAAAGCTAAAGTGATATGTTATTGCTCATAAACGTCTAAGGCATCAATATTATTGAGAACAGAGCTTTAGTAAGTGAGAAATCAAGGTAAATGTAGGACAACTGAAGACTACCGGGACATTCTAGTACTACCCCAATGAAGATGTAATGCCTCATTATATATAATTGTGCAACTAGTACTCAGCCACTGGTAAGAGAAAGTTCACTGCATTGCATTACAAGATGGAAGAAAATGCCAGTTTTCCACATGTGTTTGATTATTGGGAAAAAGAACTAATTGACATTACTCTTGACAATGATGTGGGTGGTAAAAAAGCTGAAACGTTTTGTTTTCACTCAATCCCGCACTGCCCGCACTTGCACATTTTGGTAGTTTCAGCATCACGTAGTGGTAGTTTTGCTGGTTTGCAAAGTTCGTACTGCAGTTTTAGCTTATCCGCTCTTTACCGGGTTACAGCAAATGTGGAGGGCAGCAACAACGCTGATACCAAAATCTTGTGACACTTTGACAGACAACACGTGAAACATTGCGTTACATGGGTAGTCTTGTTTAAGTAATATCACAAAATGGACCACCTGCTGTAGATTGCTATCAGTCCAGGCTCTACACCAACAAATACGTAGCATATGTTCAGTTACTGCAAAAACTATCCTAAGGTTAAATTGCACCACACTATGGCACCACTAACCAGGCTGTTCATGTTTATGGCACTGGCAAGCCGGCATTCTATGAAGACCAATTACATAGACAAGGAATTGTCCCATCCATGCGAAGTTTTGGATCCTACCCATGTGATGTCATAGCCCTGTTTGAATTGGTTTTTGGCCACACTTTCGACTTTTACACAGTGACAATGACAAGAAGTTTATTAGAGTGTCCTGAGGAACTTGATTGGGGGGAACCGAAGGCTCCCCGATCAAGTTGGTGGCTCCACCCACGACGGGACAGGGAGGTGGTGACTCTCCGCGACGTCACGGGCCCTCTGGACGACCTGTAGTTGGTTCGTGAAATCCGAGCTCTGACTTGTATTGAAGGTCAGGCTTGTACGGGCACAGCCAGAGCATGTGGTCGAAGGAGCAGCATGCTTGACCGCATTTGGAGCACGACTGCGGGAAGTTCGGGTCTATCCAATGAAGCGCTTTTGGGGTGAGGTAGGACTTGGTCTGTAGGAGCCTGAAAGTAATGGCCTGAGCCCTGTTAAGTTTCAGGCTGGGGCAGGGAATTTCGTCCTGCTGTGTCCGTAATGCGACATAATTTCGTGAAAGATGGCAAGATGATCTTTGAAGGGGCAATCCTGTGGGAGAGCCGGACCGTTAGCTCGGGCGCGGTTTGTGAATTCACGCGCCAGGCAGTTGGCCCGCTCGTTAGGGTTGCAATCCACTTGGTTGGTCAAGTCGTTCACGTGGGCCGGGAACCACGCTATGGTATGACCTCTAGGTTCTTCTCCCGTACTAACACGAAATGATGTGTCGACTATGCCGGCTGCGCGTTTAGAAGCTAGAGCGGACGAGAAAGCCCTGACCGCCATGCGCAAGTCGCAGAAAATAGTCGTCGGGCCTCCTGCGGCTTGAAGAGCCAAGGCTATCGCGGTTTCCTCTGTCTCATTCGTATGTTTAGTGTAGATTGACGCGGCGCTGATAAGTGTTCTGTGCACGTCAACGACGGAGATTGCAAACCTGTCTTCGCTGCCACATTTGGCGGCATCGACGAAGAATGCATCTGCCCCGTAAGGATTTATTCGTCGAAGGATGGTTCTAGCCCGCACTCTTCTGCGACCTTCATTATATATTGGGTGGATGTTACTCGGTAGGGGCTCAACCTTTATGCCTTCCCGGGCTAATTTAGACGGGGTGTCTGTCGAGCGGTGCCTGTATAGGGAGTAGACCAGCTTCATCAAGAATATTAATTCCCGGCTTAGTTGATGAAAGCCTGGAGATCTGTGCAATAAACTGTGCTCCAATTAATTCGTCTGTAGTATTGTGAATTCCGAGTGCAAGTAGTTTTACCGTGCTAGCAAATTGTGGAATACGGAGTATTCCTTTGACACCGGACCTGATGAGCGTGTCAAGTTTGTTCTTTTCACTTTTGCTCCATTTGAGGTACGGAGCCGTGCAAGTAATGTGACTGATGAAGAAAGCTTGGAAGACCCCCGAGTAGGTTGTCCTCCTTCAGTCCCCCCCTTTTGCTTGCGATTCTAGTTATGAGTCAGTATATTTCTCGCCTGCGCACCCAGCTTGTTCAGAGCTTCTGCATTACAGCCTTTGGCGTTGCATTACAGCCTTTGGCGTTGATCAAAAGTCCTAAAATTTTGATGGAGGTCACCCTCAGAATGGGGTGCCCTTCTCTTGTAATTTCGGCTACACCCTGCCTCGACTGTCTGTAGAAGAGGAATTCGGATTTGGTCGGCGACTGCGTGAGACCCGTGCATGCAAGAAATTCTTCCGTTACATCTATGGTCACCTGGAGAGATTGCTCTAGATCAGCCAGAGATCCCCCCCCCCCCCCCCCCCAAAAAAAAAAACAGCACTGGTCTTTGGGCACCTTTTTACTCGCAGATAGCAGTAAAGGGTGGCGATGACATATGTAACGCCACATCGCCTCACTCGTGGCGGGCAAACTGAATTGCAGCGAGGCATGTGGCCTCTTCTGTAGCAATTTTCTCTGGAACCGAGTATTTTTTTTTTTCTTGGCATGGAACAAGTGCTGCATGGTTTCTGGAATGGTAGTTTAACAGTCCACAGTGACTTAATATCTGCCTTTAACTTTGAAGTCGCCAATATGTTGCCAATGGTTCCATCAGATCACTAAAAAAGTTGCTAAATGGACAAGAAGGCTGCTAAATCTAACAACATTGCTGGAATGGCAACACGGAAGACCATTTTAATTGCGAAATCCTGAGGCACATTTTTGTGCTCTCATTTGATTGTACACTGTTGGCGTTAGTTAATTGCAGAAGTTCACAAACCTAAAAACCTGTGCAGCTTTTAAGTATGTCCGACCATGGTTTAGGAAAAAAATTTCGATTTTTACACATTTTGCACTTTTGTTTCTTGCATTGTGCCTGTGCAACAAATTTTCTTCCCTCTCCTAGGCAGCCCTACAGTACCCCGAACAGTAAAATACAGTGCCTTATATTGCATTCTGGGCAAACTAGGCCAAGTCACAATGTGGCTTTCGAGAAAATCCATCTGACAATCTCTGCATACAATGAGAAAGGGGATAGTTCAAGCAATATAGCTGCATGCTGCAGCATTGGAACACAGCTGAAATACTGACACCAGCAAGCACAGTTTTTGAAGTCAATTTATTTGCATCACACAGAGAAATTTCAACTTATAAATGCCCTGCACACATAAAGCAAAGAATGCTTATAGTACATGACGTGCTGAACATCTTGGCCTGTGTAGGTCAAGGTTAGACCATTTAGCTTGAAAGGTTGGAAAAACCAAACCTCAATGCAAATTTATTATTTAGCTTTCAGTTATGCAAATAATGCATCTATATTGACTATACTTTATAAAAAAAGACTAAACAAGCAAGACAACTAAAAAAAAATAGCATCATAGCCTAAATACTGATATACATTTAAAAAAGACCGTGCCCTCAATAGCTGAACACTGACAACAGAAAATATCAAGAGCAATTGCATCATGAGCAACTTTAGTACAAAAACCTGCCAAGCACGTATGCACAAACATACAGAAATGTCTTCAACAATGAAAGAACCACCATCAGTTCCAAGAGCATTCACACAAAATGACTTGTTCCCTGCTCTGGGTTCCACGACAAAAGTAATGCATAGAATGAGCAGTAGGTGGTATTCTTGTGCTGGAGGTAAAATAACAAAAACAACATGGTCTCTCTAGTCGCCCAGAAAGGACCAGATTCACACTCCATCAAAGTCTCACTGGGGAGCTCTTCAATGTTCTTGCACTTGCATAGCCCTCCACCGAGTCAACCCAAAGGCCTCTGTGGTGCCCTCACACCATGACAGCAGACAAGTTCCAGGCACTAGACCAGCTGTTCATCACACCAGCCTTGCACGATGATGAGTTCTTGCACTCTGCAATAGAAAGAAAATCTCACGGGCCACTGCTCATTCTCAGCACCCAATCATGCCTGTACACCTACAGCATGAAAAGTTCAATCAATTTCTTGCAGTGCTTTTAGCAGAATGCAGAGAACAATCCAGATTGCCTAACATTCCCTGGAGGCTGCCATCTCGTAGGTTCTTTCCCTATACGGAGTGCAGGCACAAGTGAGTAGCTGAGAGCAAGCAGTGAAGAAAGACGGCAGCAGCAGCATCAGGGCACCGCTGTGGCTTTGTCCCAGGCATGCCTCTAGCTGAGCTTGCCCATTTCAAACTTCCTGAATACTTCAGATGCTGTGAAGACCAGGGAATCCACAATGCCTGCCACGGTGAACGTCCCGCCAACAATGGCACAGACCTGTGCATAAGAAGAGCACCATGCGTAAAGTAACGACAAAGCTTGCCTATGGGCCCTCCCAAAGAGGACATGAATTTGAGAGACAAAAGGATCTACTGAAGAAGCACAAAACGTGATCAAAGGTTTGTCGATTCTCAACCAATTAAAACACTAATTTTACTCAAATTTAACAAATGAGACTGACGCAACTTCAGACAAGAATAACAGGCGTGTTTCTAATTGCAAAAAGCAAAAGGTATGTAAAGGTTCGACATACCAGTTTTGTTGTATTTGGAATGTACAGCTTACTGCAAAAAAAAAAGTAAAAGCCAGCTGGCCATTACTGCCAACAACTAATTGGCCCTTTTTTGTTTTTAGATAGGCTGTGTATACACAACTTCTGCACTCTCCAGGCAGTGCCTTGCCATTGTACACACCAGGGTCAAACCTAATAATTGAAATAGTATTTGTTTCGTGCAATGATGACGAAAGATGACAAAGTGAAGATGGGGGGACAATGCTGAGGAAGTGATAGAGCTTTATGCTGGGGGTGTGGATGCCAGGTTCAGAGCATTACTACAGCCTTGAGTTCTACATGGGAGCATTATTCCCTTCAGGCATCAATTAATAGACTCCGAGAGTAAGCACCCAGCAGTGTAGCTTCCTACTTGTTTTACTAAAAAACTTTACATAATTTGCAGCACAGGTCCAATTCGAAATGTCTCAAGATGCAGGCGACATTTTAAATATTCCTTTGATCAGTGCACTTGCTTTTGATGCATTTCCTTGGCATGCACAATTGTGCACAAAGCACCTGAAGGGGTTATTTTGGTGCAGTTAACAGTTGACAAGCAGGTAGGCCATATTCTTTGCTGAGACTACAAGTGAGAAGAATGTCATCGCTGTTATAAAGTTCAAGATGAACCAGCAGTGGAACTGCCATGTGAGGCGAGCTCAACAGAGTTGATAAATCTCATTCTGGGCAAGGTTTCTCTAAACAGTGCTGCACTTCAAAAGGTTTTTGCAAAAGTGAACTCGCAACTGGAAAATTTTGTGCGCAAGCCCTTCGCCAGTTGAATCGTTTCGGATCATGATCCACAATACAAAGAGGTGAGCCTGGTTTTAAAAGCTTTGCAGTTGCAGCAAGAACACATTGCACATCAGGTTCAGATTATGGCATAATAAGCTCCTTAGATGTTTAGGGGCCAGTCCGTGGAATTGTAAAGTCGGATATCTTCGATGGGACCACTACAAGTTCAAAAACCTAGTTTGATGTTTCCGAATATGCCTCAAAAAAAAGAAAGTGGCTCTCCAATGAGACGAAGACAACCAATATGCACATTTATCCGAGTGGAATTGCACACAACTGGTAAAAGTGCAGATTGTTGTGAAACCAGCACAAGTTAGACCCAGAGGAAAGAAATACTTGACAGCATTCAGGTGCAGTACAGTACCAAGACGTGACATTGCACCCCACTTCAATTTCATAAGCAGTTCGAGAGTTTCTATGAAGACTAAGTAATATTTGAAAAAAGCCCTTTTGAAATAACAAAACAGTTCCTTCAGAAACATGTTGTCAGTAGTGGCAACGACGGGGTGATGGGTAAAACATGGTAATTAGTCGCTAATTAAAAATATTTTCCATTTAATGTTTTAATTTCAGCAAGCTCATTGTGATTGGGAAATTGAAGTGAGCTCTCCATATAAGCCTATCAACTTTTTACAGCAGAGCTGTCTTAGACTAGTTCCTAGCGTTCTGTGATGTGCTTAAGCAAAAAACGATGGCGGCGTCTATAGAGCTAAAACAGCTTAAGCACAAGGCAAAATCGTATCAGCGTATTTGAGGCCAGATGTGTCGAAACCGGTGAAGGATGATGGTTTGATGTGTTGCAATCTAAGCAAACAACGACAGCACGGCCACCGCGTCCAATGCCTTACCAACGATGGGCGAGAGCCTTGCTGTGGAATGTGCAGACATATATGCGCCATACAACTTGGGGATGGAATCATTGTGCTCCCGTATATGTTCATCCCGGAACATCAAAGAGGAACCTTGAAGATTTTATAACATATTTGGGTAGATCCTCCAGGTGGACCCCAACCCATCACCATTGTGGGCAACTTGAACGTCGATGTGTCTTGTCCCAACGGAAAGTGGTTCTTGGCGTTTCTCTTGGTAAGGTTCAGCCTTCAATGTTACAACAAGACCAATGTCTCCACGACACGCCATCAGTTGTGCATAGCCCTAACGTTCGCTAAGAACATCTCCAGTGTCGTCACAGGGCCCATGGCCATCTAACATAGCGACCATAAAGCCATAATTACTGTGATCACGAGATAAACATAAATACAAATAAACATAACAATGTGCATATTTCCGTTATATTGTTTTGTTGTTTTCATTGTTTTCGTTATAGTTATATACAGCTCCGCTGGTCATCCACCTTCCCAGAGTGGAATGGCTCTGAATTTTTATCTGGATAAACACAATTTTCCACAGACCTGCGGCACGATGAGTTCAGAATATTAGAGCGTGCGAAATTGAAACTGGGAGGCTGTAGTGAACACAAAGTCACGCCCCTCGAGGCAACATTCTGTTATGTCACCTAGCAGAGGGCAGCGAATGCGTGCTGTGTTCAGAAAGCAAGAAATGCATTCAGAAAGTTTGCAATACAATGAATTGATGTTCCGGTAACTTTTGAGCTTCCATGTATAAAAAGGTGTTTTGTTAAAAAAAGTAAGTGGAACAATTGCATTCTTATGGCACATTTGACTGCGCTTATCTCAAAGCTGGTGCTAGTTTCAAAATTTGTTTCAAGTGACATCCACTTGAAACAAATTTTGAAACTAGCACCAGCTTTGAGATAAGCAAGGCACATTTCACAAGGCACATCGCCTTGTGAAATCACTGGCTTCAATTTGTGTCATGCAATATGTGTGCTAAAGTAATTAGTTGAAAAAAAATCGTTAACGTTTGTTAATTATTCAATTATGCATATTGATTTGCAGTGCAAGTACTGTATAGTTCAGGTATTCCAGCTTAATAAGTAGATTTGTGCTAAATGCCACAGGGAATTTTTTTTAATTGTTTTTATTTTTATTCACATTTGCATATGCACGCAAGACTGCCGCACGACTGGCCAGTCGAGACGCTTTGAGTGTATCCACGGGCTCCTTTCACGCTTGGAAAAACACTTATGTAGCACGTATTAAGCAACAGAAAGCTGTAGCGCGAGTTTCTCACGTTGCTCTACAATTTTCTTATTGACACTTTTCATCTAATCATAATATTTGAGAAGTTGATTAATTAAGACTAATTATCTATTTAGGCAGGATGAAAAAATAAATTGAGTATCTCCAGCCAACACAAACAACATTACCTTGGTTCTGTACAGCTACGTGGCATTCGCATATTTTTAAACTCTGGCTAACATTAACTGGGACACCCTGTATATTTTTTTTACTTTTTTCAGACACATCAATCTTCCAGGCTGGTTCAGCCTATTTCATCTTCTAAATGCATCAATTGCACAGCAAGGTCCAGAAACAAGTCCAAGTAACATGCCCAAAATCGATAGTGCAGCTTCAGCAATGCCTGCAGTACACACCTGTCCTTACGCTAGAGGGCCACATTGCAATGAAAACAAACAAACTTGTGAAAATGACTGTCACAGACTGGTCAAATTGAATTTGATATTGCGAATGATGAGACAGGTGGCTAAAGTTATTTCTTGCATATTGACCTGTGCAAAGGATTTTGGCCCAGAGATGGGAATTTAATGGTGGACATATCATATGAACTCCAGCTTCAGAGAATAGCTGTATTCTTTTGTTCTACCTGGAAACATTACAACAACATGCACTAAAAAAAATTTTTACCAATGTACTGCATTCATCTGAAGACACTTATTTGTACTGTGCAGCAACATTGGTTACAGCATGTAAAGCCTACAAGAAAAAAGCGCAGGAACGCAAGTTTGTTTATGGCAGCACCACAGTATGGTCATGCAGCAGGTTGTATTTTGTTTGCTTTGTCAAAAAGCACAGCAGGCATGTTCCTGAAATCCCAAGCTGTCTTTTCGGTGCAGTGCATTTAAAACAAGCTATATCGTTCCTGCAGCTGAAATATCGTTGAGGTTTAAAGGCCCCCAAACCACCTCCGGCATTTTCTGTACACGCACATCGTGTACAGAATACTGCCAAAATCATTTTTGCCAAAGATGGCAGTCTTTTCCATTTCTTTCATTGCACGCCATGAGGTCGCAAGGTCGTGTGCATGATGTCACCAGAGTAAAAGCTGTTTGATTGGTCAACACAGTACGAGTGCCGAAGAAACGAGAGCCGGCTATATGTTTGGAGATGAGAGGAGGGCACACCCACTGTGTGCCACTGCAGCAGCCACAGTCATTGATGAAATGCCTATAACACACACAGTTATATAAAAATACGAAAAGATTTGTGCATTATTTTTAGCTGGCTGGCATGCTTCCTTTTACTTTCTACCTACGCACACCCATTTTATGTGCACATGTGTGGGATACAGGTATGACCTTCCCCTCTTGGTAGTTACTATCTGGGGAGGAAGGGAAATGAGGTGGAATTCCAAGGAGGGGGTGCAGTTGCAAGTTCACCACCAGCTACGATTCTTGGATATATTCCATAAGAGTGTCTATAAAAGATGTTTGCTGTGCATGGGCTTGCTAAGCAAAAGAGTACTTGCATACCAGGCAACTACCATCCCGCTGGAAATACCCGAGCTATGAAGTCAAAAAGCAAATGCTTCATTACAACAATGCCCTTTAATGGGACTCAAGAACACCCCACACTAACATCGTTTCTTTGCTTTCTCCCACCATCCCCCACTCTATTTATCAATTCCGACATGTTTGATAAGGTCCCATGGAACACATACAATAGTCACAACAATCATTCAGTCAGTCATGTGCAATTATGCCGTGCCTTTTCTCGAGTCAGCCAGTGAATGTGGTCTGTTCAATAACAACTAAGCATGTTTGCTGGCCCGCAGCTGGTTCATACTAAAAAAAGGAACAGTGCACATCCTGATGCCACAAAGAGGATGAAAGATCATGGAAGAATGAAATACAGGAAAAGGTGAACAGGATATAGTGAAGTCTCTTTAGGAAACGTGCTTCTCTATCTCACGCTGACAATGAGGAATAAGGGGCTGCTAAATAATGTAAACAGGTCAACAATTGCTGAAATGTAAAATGCCACTTGGGTACTATAGTGTTTAAAGTTAAATGTGAAACAAGTTTACACACAAATCCACAGCCTACATAGGTGTGTTATCTCAAAGTTAAAAATTATATTACCATTCAAGGCATGCTAGTCTCCTGTTCTAACTTGCAGCAACATATTAGCATTTATTAGAACCAATATTATGAAGCTACTACATTTATATGCAAAACACTTGGTACAATCATATTTTCTTTATCAACTAACAGCTCTTGGGTGAAGGTATTGCAAAGGCAAATATGCAATCATAAGGTAATTTGAATGAGTAGAGTGGACTTCCAGAATGATAAACAGGCAACATTTACTTGGAGCTGAAGAGCTGTATGCAACAAAACATAAAAGCGATAGACTAGTGGAAAAATGGCATTTAAAGATCCGTAGGCACACCTCATGACATCGTAAACTTTACCTGAGCAAGGTTAATTTATCTTTCAGTTAAAAAAAAAGAAAGAGTGCAAAAGCAAATAAATTAAAATTCATCCTCGCAATTAATGTAGGTTTTTCTTGCACAGAAATGCCTAAATATACAAATGTACTGTGAATCCTTCAATATAAAAAGAATTCTGGCGTTTTTACATGCCAAATCATGATACGATTATGAGGAACACTGTAGTGGGGGACTTCACACTAATTTCGGCCACCTGGGGTCTTTTAATATATATCCAATACACGATACACAGGCATTTTTGCATTTCACCCTCATCAGCCTCCTTCAATATCACAGAATTTAGAAAAAGCAGTTGGGCCGTAATGTATCCTCTAGTAATCCATGTTTTCCATAACCAAATGCAGTGATTTCTGAAGGAGTAACCTACGAAACGAACTCCATGTAGTTTTTTCCCTATTATGATCTTATAACGTGCCAAAAGTACACCGGAGCTACAACTTCTCAATAATAGTGTTATGTAAGGGTGACAACATTGCCTATCATTTTTTAGCAAATACAAAATGTATAAAAAAAAACTTGGTATGATCCATTATCTTGCTACGACGTATGACAACATTGCTGATACCATTTGCCAGCAGATATGTGACAATACAAATATCAAAGAGAAGGTGTACGCAACAAAAGCTTGCACAAAACCAGGGCTACCTGCAAGTTCAGCACATACGACTGTAAAAATGTAGTATACTGTTCAAGCAATAGAATTAAACACAACAGACAACAGCAGCAGCAAATGTAACATATTCTATTCTGGAATTGGAAGAAAAGACAGGTTGAAAAATTCGAAGAGTATACACATTTCATACATTTTAACAAGTATGCAGCAGACTACTCAAGTAGTTCAGTCAGGTTTAAATCAAGTGTTTACTATATCAGGTATCTTATTGTAAGCAGAAGCAATCAAACCTTACTTCAACTAAAAAGATTGCATGAACACTGAAGGGAAGTTTACTATGTCAAGAAAAAAAGAATATGAATGTAGAAACATTCATAAGACTAACTGGCGTGAGGCAATGGCAGTTTACTGAGGAGCATAAAAGCATGCAAACTCTAGAGAGGAATGTTAAGTGTCCCCAGAAAGTGCTGGCATGTGTTACGGTTAACCTCTAGCTAATTCCAAAAGCTCTCATATCAACACTCGGAGGCGGTAGAGTCCTGGTGTGCAATGTAATGGTCAAGATTACTAACTACTACAGCAAATTGAATATGTACAGCTGTTTACTAGGATGTTTTCTTATTGAAAAAGCACAGAAATTTAATCAGGGCTAAAAAATTATGGGGGGGGGGGGTTACTCGCCAAAACCACAATCTGATTACGAGCCACACTGTAGTAGGGGACACCGGAAATTTGGACTACCTGGGGTTCTTAATTAAATTAAATTATGGGGTTTTATGTGCCAAAACCACTTTCCGATGATGAGGCACGCCGTAGTGGAGGACTCCAGAAATTTTGACCACCTGGGGTTCTTAAAGTGCACCTAAATCTAGGCGCATGGGTGTTTTCGCATTTCACCCCCATCGAAACGCAGCCATTGTGGCCGGGATTTGGTTCCGCGACCTCGTGCTTAGCAGCCAAACACCACAGCCACTAAGCAACCACAGCGGGTTTTAATCAGGGCTGATGTTTATTGTAACTACATGAAGAGCTGTACTCATTTGATCAATCAATCTGATTAAATGGGTACAGATTAAATGAGAAACGGTTTGATCAGTCTGACATACTTCATATAACAGAAAGACATCCAAAGAATTAAATCACGTTTCTCCTTTTTAGCATTGACGGTTACACATAAAAACAAGATATGAAATTTTGAACAACAAAAAAGTTGTTCATACTAAGCCTTTACCAGCCTTGCACTTGAATAGATTTACATCTGTTGAGTGTGCAGTATGAGGGTGCTCAGACAAGAAGGAATCGTGCTGTGGCGTTATCCGAAGATGTCTTAACACACCTGCGTTGTCACTCCTCTCGAGGGCCGTGGGGAATCGCAAATCACTCACCGAAGTAAGAAAGCTGTACAGGGGCATGCCACGACGAGTGTACTTGACCGTGATGGGGGTGAGATCGTAGCGAAACCAGATGGCAGGCATGATGCGTCCCGAGTGCGAGATGGACACGTAGCTCTGCAGACAGAGGCCAGATGAGCAGGTGAACCTCACCTACCACACACAACAGCAGTAGAAAGCGAACTGCATACCTTGTAGGCATATGTGTACTGGTACGACTCTATCCGCTCGCCTTTAGACTTTTCGTACACTGTAGGAACAATCTTCATGACGTAGTCGTGTGATTCGATACCTGTGGTGGGAGAAGAAACAAGCATAGAGCTGAGGACAAAGAATACTGCTGTCTGCGAGAGACTTGTCAATGCAGCTGTGAAGATTGTGTTTAGTGCAGCCGGCTCCTAATTGACCACAGCTTTGGTTGAAAGAAGCTCACCGTTGGCTCCAGACTTGTCCATTTCATCCAAGGAGTTGAAGCTGCCGCGCACCTCATCAGTCTGATGAACGCACAAGAAAAGAGGTAAGGAAACGGAACTGCATCCTGAAAAACTGGTTTACTGACCATTTTGACCCCAAATGTAAGGTCATGAATGATGTGAGTCATATCAATCTTGTCTGGCTGCTTTGCAGCCGCATGAGTAGAAACGTGAAAGTTCCCTGGCACCTGCAAATTTTAGCATGCATATTTTTCAAGCTGGTAAACCCACAGAAAAATGAACAAGTGGCAATAACATTGATATAGATATATACTACTATACATTTTTGAGCAGCCTTATGTATATATACTAAAAGAAAACAGTACTTTACAAACAAATATTTGTCACTGAAGTCTACTTTCAAGGTTTTTGATGTTCTATTAAATTTTGTGTCTACATTATTACACCAAGCACCTCACATTAAAATTTTCTCTAGCCTGATAACAGCTAAATGCAAATGTATGCTGCAACAAGTAAAAACTAAACAAAAAGAAAGGAATACGAAACTGATGTTCAAGCACACCTTGTGTATGAAGAACTTTCCCTCAAAGCGACAGCCAGAACCTACAGGTGTCTTCTCCGTGTTTTCCACAAAACCAACTTCGTGACGGCCCATGTCATCCTGAATGTCGAGGCCCACCACTGGAGATCAAGTTTAAGCAATTTTATCTTGTCAGTACTAATGAAATCATTCCAGAATATTGACTATTTCGTACACTAACTTGCAGGGCTAATTTAAGGTCCCATAATTCCGTCAAATAAGACTCGCCACAAATACGAGTAACGCACATACCATTGCAGTCAAGCTTGAGGAGTGTGATGTTGATCGAAACTGGGATCTTATCCGCGCTGCTTGGGTTGTCAACATAGAGCTCACTGACCCTGAAATATCAGAGCTGCGTGAAGCACTTGCGACAGTCTCAGACCGCAGCGCTACTGGAGAACTTACAATTCAGGTGACATGTACGAGATGAACTCGGACAGGAAGAGGATGGAGATGAAGAAGCAACTCAAGATGGATATCACGGCGCCAGTTACCGTGGGCTGGGTGAGGTCTTTTGGAATCTTGCGGTAGATATCAAACCTGCGCCGAAAACATAAGTGGCTTAAAAGTGAAGCATCGCCTGCGAGATCATTGTTTAACTTCTCGAGTGACATGAACTGGACCTCGTCGCTGCACGGGAGTGTCCGAATTAGTTCAGCTCTTCAAGCTTGTCTATGCGCTTGTCTTAGCGCATCAGTGTGCCGGCAGGCAGCCTAGTCTCGCTAAACGTACACGTATGCAGCTCGACGGATGCGCTTGCGGGGGGCCGTTGCCGCCACGTCCTACACGCCGGCAGGCGCGTCAGCGCAACCGGCCACGCTAGCACCTCACAACACCAACCAGCTTTATTCGGCATGAAATAGAATGCAGTGGTGGTGTGATCAACGACACTCTGATCGAGAAGCACAGCATAGCTCTCGATCAGGCAAGTACAACGTGCCGCGTGTTGCGATCATTGAAAGCATTGTTTCACTCAGTACGGCGGAGGATTAAATGAGCATGATAGGAGTGTTGTTAGTGTCCGCATACTTACCTTCTGACATCGAATACCATGTTTAAAAAGTTGTACAAATCAAGCGTGGCCCGCTAGCAGTGGTGACTCAATAAATAATGCCGGTACTACATCCAACGCGGACAGCTGGCCACGGGCACTGTCAGCGGCGGCGCACCGATGCAAGGAGGCGAGGAGGTGCGGAGCGGTGAACACGGCTTCCGCCGGTGCTGCCCCTGGCGGTCGCTCTCTCCCACGTGCAGAAGGCTGATTGGCTGGCGTCATACGCGGCTGTGCCCGCGGTGCCTATGATTGTGTTCGTACATCATGAGCTGTTGATCCCATCAAATACGCCTGGATACGACCGTTACAGATATGTTTTAGAGCAGCATCCGCTAAATTATTTGCACGAAGAAATAGTGAAGCAAAGGAACGCATGAAACTGCTCCATATCGTAGCGACCCGAGCTCGTTACATTGAATTGTGCCCCTTCGGCTTGTAGAACATTGTACGCTTGGAGCACGACCGGCTTGGCTTGGAGCAACGGTTGAGTAGTTACTGCAGCACAGGGCCCTCATGATATGCCATGTCAACCTGACTGATGTTTTTCATCGTAAAATATGAAATATGAGTTGTAGCGTAGTGGAGGGTGGTTAATAAGGTCTGATCACTAGAATACGTTCTTCAAACGTAAACCGACACAACGGACAGCGGCACGGTCGGCTTTACACCATTCGGCGTCGGTCTTGCAAATCAGCTTAGTGTGCGCGTTTGTAAAATGCGCAGGGTGGTCCGCTATTAGGAAATACATTTAACTAGCATAACATATGTTCTGTTTCGTGGGAAAAGGTGGTCGATGTGACGCGTAACGCAGATTAATCTGCAGGTATTCGTGCAGCAGGTGAACTAAATACTACACATGCTTACATACTAATGAGATCTTTTCCTTAACATTAAACTACCGTGTATCTCTTGACGCGACGCAGAACTGCAAATATATATATATACATATATATATTACGGGATGCTGTCAAACCATTATGAATTGGATGAAAAACCGTTTTACAGCCATTTGATAACTCAATAGATTTCCTTGCTTAGAAACTTCGATATGCATGACTGCATGAAACACATTGTTAACGAAAAAGATATTGTCACGATAAGGCAACGCCGGGGAACCAACAGTTCATTTCACAAAGTCATAAACTCGAAAGAGATGATACTCGGTAACGGCAAGAAGAAACACGGCGAAAGATCGTTTAAATCCAACGCCTGCTTAAAGCAGTCATTGTGCACTAAACTGAACGTTATCGTT
Source organism: Dermacentor albipictus (assembly GCF_038994185.2). Lineage (NCBI taxonomy): Eukaryota > Metazoa > Arthropoda > Arachnida > Ixodida > Ixodidae > Dermacentor > Dermacentor albipictus. Next base: position 243,948,319 of record NC_091821.1, on the reverse strand, counting down.
ACAGAAAACGTTCCATAAAAGCAACGTGACGAACGATCAGTGTAACAGCATGACTTGTGCTGGTGCACTGTGTCCTTCTTCCTCTTCTTCTTGTTAACAGTAACGTCAATTTTAACTTCACTTTTCCACTCTCATATTCAGTCCTCAGAAAACGTTTTGAATAGGACTGGTCCAAATAATCGCTAGTAAAGCATGTACCGCAAGCATTATCAACTGAAGTAATCGGTTCCCGTTAGTGAACTAAATTCCACTGGATTCATTCGCCATTGCTGCCTCGAAAAGTCTTGGCTACGCGTGCTAACTGACTTGAAGGTTTTACAAAGGATTCATGACATGTGGACAGGGCAATCGCGTGCTGCGATGTCAGAATCCGTGCCTCTTTTATCGGCGCGACGGGATATCTGCATACGCAGATGTGCCTTAGCTGTTGTCCACAGACCCACAGTACCCCCGAGGCAGCGGCTTTCCTGCAAAACAAAAATTCATCATGACGTCACAACCGGAAAGACTAAAAAATATTCAACGTCCCGCCTAATCCTTCTCCGCAGACACGTGTACCTTTGGTGCGCCATACCGCCAAATGCCTTCAACTGGGGAAGGGTGTAGGATTGGTTTTTGTTGGTTAAGAAAATGTAAGCTTCGAATGGGGTTCAGTCAATCGGGTGTTCGTCACGAAGTACGTAAACTAGTATACACGCAAGAACTTTTGATGACAATTTATTTTTTCTAATGAAGAAATATGAAAAGTAGGGCTCTGTAGGACCGGCTATCCAAGAATGAAATTTTGGCTTGCACAGATGTGCCTAGCGTCACGCTTCCAACTTGTGCGTCTGCACATGTGCAATTAGATGCTGCGTTTACGCGTTGGCAGTGCTCACGAAGGATCTGCAACACGTCTTAACACGTTTATGACGTAGTTCACGCACACGCACCCGGCGTTCTGCGTCAGTCAAGCGGAGATAAATGTGTAGCTTGCTCTCAACGCTTATTCCAACTGATCATCTACCAGTTCAAAGCCGTTATAACTCGCACGGTACCTTGAATGGCATATGGCGCTCATAAAAGAAATTATTAAAGGAATCGTGCGCTTAAAGGCGTATATGTACTGCAATGAAAATAGCATAGCATTTGTTGTTTCATTGCGTAATTCTGTAGAGAACAGAGCCGTTAACCAGCACCTGTAGCGGCAGTATACACATAAGTTGAGTCGTGCGTTGTCTCCAGCGGTGCGACCGTAGGTAACTACATTCCAACAGATTGGCTACTTTTCAGGAGCGTTTGGCTCTTTAACTTTGAGGTCGGCTCCCTGACCACTTTTGACATATTTCGGCGAACTTTATAAGCAATTTCTGATGAGTGCACGAAAAGATGGACGGGCTCCTATGTTATAGTGCATAGAATATGCAGTTCTGGGCACTGCACCTATGCAGCACACAACGAACAAAATACTAAGAAATCTAGACGAGGACTCTATTCAAGGGATCACGGAGTATTTTAACAAGTGCTGGAAGTATGTGTGGCTGCCAGAGACGTGAAAACACGCCAAGGTAACTCATACCCAAGCCAGGCAAGAAACTCGAACTAAGCAACCTCAGACCCATATCCCTAACATCATGCTTAGGGAAAATATTGGAGCACGTGGCGCTATCTAGATTACAAGACCACATGGACAAGCACAATCTCTTTCTGCACACGATAATAGGTTTCCGGCCCAACCTGTCTACGCAAGATATAATGCTCAGGCTTTCGGAAGAGGTAATAAACACGCCGAATAACACCAACACTAAAGCAATAATGGCACTAGACCTCACCAAAGCCTTCGATAATGTCGCCCACAATGCCATCATGAATGCCCTCTCCGATTTAAACGTGAGGGAGAAAATATATTCATACGTCAAGGCTTTTTTAACCGACAGAACGGCTCAAATAACACTCGGAAGCATCAAGTCAATTACACTACAATAAGGAAGCAAAGGCACAACGCAGGGGTCAGTGCTGTCACCCTTTCTGTTCAACATAACCCTCATACCCATGGCCAAGCTTCTTGCCGCCATACCAAACTTATCCTCGGCACTCTACGCAGACGTACGACATCACCCTCTGGACAGTCAGGGGAAACGAAGGTGATATCGAGAGCAGGCTACAGACGGGAGCGAATATACTGACCGGATACGCCAGGAGAGTCGGACTAACGTGCTCTCCACAAAAATCAGAACTCCTAGTTATCAGACACAGACCTAAGAAAAACGATCCCCCGGCTCAATTGGATGTCAGGGTTGATGGTACAAAAGTTCCAGAAGTACAAGCCTTGAGAATCCTGGGAATGCACATTCAAAACAACGGGAAAAACACAACTACACTAGTCGCATGCGTTGGACAAACCAACAGGCTCATAAGGCGAATAGCTAACGAACACCACAGAATGAAAGAAACAGATTTGAGGAGGCTAGTGCAGGCTTTCTTGCTCAGCCGTATAGTATATTCTCTCCCCTATCTCAAACTTCAGACAGCGGAAAAGAACAAGGTTGAATGCCTCGTAAGACAATCATACAAGGCAGCCCTTCATCTCCCTAAGTATACATCAACAGAAAGGCTGCTAATATTAGGCATACACACCACGCTTTCCGAGCTAGTCGAGGCGCACAGAATCGCACAGTACGACAGGCTAACAAAAACACCCACGGGAAGACACATTCTAAGGACCTTGGATATCAGGCAAGAATGCATAGGGACGGATGCCGTGCAAATGCCTAGAGACATACACAAGTATCTGAGAATAGATCCAATCCCGAAAACATGCATACCGAACACCACGCAGAAAGGAGGAAGGCGAGAGCCAGAGCCCTCCACAGGCAATATTCAAACCATAAGGAGGAAGTCTGTACGGACGTTGCAGAGCTCTGTGATCACGACGCTTTTTCGGCAGGCGTCGTGGGCATGGACCTAAAACCAATCTCAGCCGCCTCTGTGCGGAGCAAAAAGGCACACGAGGCGGAGGAAGCGGCCATGAAGCCAACACGATCTTTAGCGACTCGAAGGCAGCCGTTCGCAACTTTGCAAAAGGGAGGGTCCACAAACCCGCCAAACAAATCCTAAAACCGCAAAATTTCAACGCAAGACCCATTATAGAATCATATGGGTTCCGGCCCACGCGTCGCATCCTGGAAACGAGGCGGCCCACAACTTAGCCCGAGGTTTCGTCAATCGGGCAGTGGGCGAGCCGGTCCTAAGGTCGGCCAGAGAGACCTTGACCACCTACCACGAGATAACATTATATTACAGAAACAACAGAAGGACGCTCCCGCCGCCGGACAAAAGCCTTAATAAACATCAACAAGTGGCCTGGCGGAAACTACAAACTAACACCTTCCCCAACCCCTATATACACTCCAAGGCCTACCCAAGAGTCTACACTCCCGAATGTAAGCTCTGCGGGTTCACAAAGGCAGATTTAAAACACATTTTATTCGATTGCGACAATCTAAAACCGAAATAAGAATGGCAATTCTCTAACAAGCAAGAGTGGGAGGATGCGGTGTCCAGCTCGGACCCGCCGGTTCAACTGCAGGCCGTCAGCTGGGCTTTGGAAGTCGCCGACAGACAGGGCCTCACGAAATAAAGTTGTTACCACCACGACCACCACCACCACCACAACGAACCTATGTTTTTCGATATCGTGTTCCTTAATCAAACTGTTCATTTCACTTTTTTTCAGAAAATGCCCAAGAACATCTCTACGCCTTAGTAGTGGTGCACTTGTGCTTCACAACGAAGAAAAAACAAAACAGAAAACTTGAACGCACAGCACGTGGTACAAGGTGCAAAAAAAAGAAAGAAATGAATTAAGTAAAACAGAAGTCACAAAGGACAAATACAGAAACGGAAAATACCAAGATCATAACGCGAGGTATTTTGTTGTATTACAAGACATGTTATAGCGGTAGAGGTGCAAGCTGAATTCACATGGGAAATGCTGGGATCAGGCAAGTTTGGGTGAGCACGCAGAACGTTACAGCCGACAGTAACCGCGGAGAGGAGTAGTAGGCTTTACGAGACTGGGCTTGTAGGCTTTAGACCACGATATGATTATGAGGTACGTCGTGCTGGGGACTCCACATTAATTTTGACCACCTCAGGTTCTTTAACGTACACCGAATGCACTGTACACGAGAGTTTATGAATTTCGCCCTCATCGGCATCTTTCAACATCACGCGATAATTTAGAAAGGGCAGTTAGGCCATATACTGTCTCCCCTAGTAAGCCATATATATTTTTGATTCATCACCAAACGCAGTAATTCCCGAAGGTGTAAGCTACGAAACGGACTCAATTTAGTGCTTCCCTATGTTGGTATTTTACCTCACCAAAACGTACGCCGAACAGCTGCTCTATAATAGTATTACTTAAAAGGAAGCTTTAGCTCGGCCCTACTCTGACGCGGCCTATTCAAACACTTGTAAAACGCAAAAACGTTTTCCGAGACAACCCCTGGACCGATTTTAATGAAATGTTTTGCATTTGAAAGATAAAGTTGCATTCTAGTGACTGTTGGAAGCGGAATTTCTATTTACAGCCTGAATTTTGTTTAAAGGAATTTCAAAAATTAGAAAGTTAAAAATATAGAAACACGGAGTTTACAAATTAATAACTCTGCACCAAGAACAAATATCGCGATTCTGTAAGCGGCACCCATTCCACCATTGAAAGCGGACAAATTCAATGTCGTTTTATATCTTACGTGAATTTTTACGTTGTGCACAAGGGTTCCGCAAAAACTATTTCCATATTACTAAATTTATTGAGATTCATGTGTAAAATATCAATTTTGTCCGCTTTAGATGTACTATTAGATGCAATTCACATAATTGCGATATAATTTTTCCTTAATGAGTTACAGAGCTATAAACTAGATAGTTTCGTTTTCTGAAAATTTTCGATTTTTGCCAAATTTTACTAAAAATTTAGGACCTAAATTAAAAATTTGATACGAACAGTCACTAGATTTTAAGTTTCTTTTAAATGCAACAAATCTCGCCAAATTTGGTGCAGTGGTTGCCGAGAAAAACCCAATTCTTTTACATGTATTTAGATAGGATCATGCACCCGAGCTAAAGCTTCCTCTTGAGGGGAAGCTTTAGCTCGACGGCTATGTTTACCATGGACATGTTTGACGCCGGTGCGGCTTAGCAAACCTTTTTGGGAGATATCGTGGACGGCGACTGGGTGAACGAACCGGAGCTTTGGTCACAGCGCTGGTCATAGGGCGCTCGTTCTAAAAGCGGAGCTAAATATGTATTCCAAGCTATCCAAACTTTCCGCTGATTAATTGAATCAGCATTAGTATGTTCTGCTCTTCGTTCTTTATTTGGCATATATTTTGAAGCAGCGGCTTGTCATGTTTCTCACTCAGTAAAATTCCCCGGTGCGGTCACGATCAGATTATTCTCATCCTGATCGCTCGCGGGTGCGCTTAGTTCCGATAGATTTGTTCTTGCTGCGCGCACGTCCTGAAACGTAGCTGTTCTATACATTGTAATACCTTGCATCAAAGATTATTATCGCTATTAACTCGCTTACTCTTGTGAACCATCGCGGAATATTCAGCTTCGACCATTCGTGCGCTATCGGTGAAGTCCGTCATTTATTGTGCGCATACAGTGCGTATATAATCAAGTTCACGTGGGCCCATTCACTTATTCTTGACACGTTGGTGATAGTGCAGGCACTTCCGTGCCAGTTGAGGTAAATACGTGTTGCGCGCGACACTGACAGGAACCGGCGTTGCTCCATATGTCATTGTTTCACGATCGCTACTCACTCTTCTCGACGTTCCGGGGCTAAAGCGCTTTGTGTAAAAGTTAGCTATAGAACGCTGAGCAAATTTCTGTATCCTTGGGGAAAGCCGTACATCTCCAAGTGCCGGTAACACGTACGGACAGTTGCAGCGGCTGTCCGTGAACTTTGCAACACATATTCATTCCATTCCTTAATATTGCTACGGAACAGTATTTCCACTGACGAAGAGGCGAGCAGTGAGAAGACGACGACGATGATTGGAGGCTAGCGCGGGCTGTTGCCTCTTGGCCAAGTGCGGCGCATTCCTTGTAAATATACTTGTACATAGCTTTTCGTCTGCGTCTTCCTACGTAACAATATGCTAGTCACTATTCTTGCAGCCAACTACTGCATACGTCTTCAATCCACATGATAGGAGCACAGTGCGTAAGCGAAACCCCAGTTGCATTTCCGACAGCTGATAGCACAGAAACAAGTTGGAAGTGGTAGTTTCGTCTTCGTGCGCTGGCGCTGAGGCGACGTGCGGTGCGCTGCCGAAAGCGCCATCTCGTTTCTCTAGAAGAAACTGCTGCACGAAAAGTATCAATAGTAATAGACTTTTCTAACCGCGAACACGTGACCTGGTGCCTTTAAGCACTATATTTGCCGAGTATATATATATATATATATATATATATATATATATATATATATATATATATATATATATATATATATATATATATATAATTAAAATTAAATTCTGGGGTTTTGCATTCCAAAACCACGATATGATTATGAGGCACGCCGTAGTGGGGGGCTCCGGATTAATTTTGACCATAGGGATGGTCCATTTTTTTATTCTATTGACGATTAATAATTGTAATTTTAGCCTTTAATCGATTTCAATGCAGGGTTTCTCATCGATTAATTCATTAATCGAAATTTTTGCCGGGCACATTAGAAAGGTTGAAACACAGTTATCTACTTCTGTAGGCCCCTATTTTAATGCTTGAGAGGTGGAGCAAGTTAGAATTAAAAGTGTAAAGATTGATAAAGAATAATCTTTAAGTTGTTCAAGACTAAATAGAGTTGGCACTAGTGGCCTCTGAAAAGATAAACAATGTAAGTTATAAAATGGCACTAAGCGCAGTATTGAACAAGTTACATGGGCCTAGTGAATTTCTGTACAGTGCAGTTAAACAAGAAATAAGAAAAACGGCAAAAGTGAAAGGAAGTCAAACCGAAATATGCAAGAAATTGTAGTATGCAAAGGGGAAAAGAAAATTGCTGGTTTAGGATTTTAAGCCACATGCCCTTTTCTAGGGCTGAGGAATGTCAATTGGCTGGGATGTATGGGTGAACCCGAAACCTTCTTTGAATGGCCACACAACCAGCATTGCTGGAATCGACATGAACTCCATCGCTATGTCAAATACACGCTCACGACTGCAGAGTCGCTATATTATGCCTTGAATTGTGAAGGCATTTCAAGCCTCCTCGGGACTCGCATCACTCGGGACTCGCAAGAACTGAAGATGACTGAAGCACCTTAAGCTTCGTAAAGTAGCGACACTCCTCCGCCTTCACTCCTCGCTTCTCTCTTTCACGCTCCCTCCTCGACCGTGGCGCCACCTACACTGCTCGAGCGTAGCAACGGCGCCAACATGCGCTCCTCGCCACTCCGTACACGCTTCTCGAGCAAAAATGTCTTCGAAGCAAGGCGCGAGGACCCACGTGATGCTATTAGGCCAATAGCGACGCGGCGGCGGCCTCGGCCAGAGCGCGCGAGGAGGAGGCGGCATTTCTGAAAGCGTGTCACTACTTTACGAAGTTTAAGGGGTTTTAGCAAGCACAGTCTCGCCCTAGCATAACCACACAGTCACTGCTAGTACTCCGCCATTCTAGCACGATTTCAAAACTATCACGCCACTCCTCTCACTCTAGAAAACGATTAATCGAACATTTCTAATCGATTAAGTCGACTAAATGAAATGTGGACATGGATGACGATTATAGCGGGATACTTTTAATCGATTAATCGTTCAGCGATATTACCAACCCTATTTGACTACCTGGGGTTGTTTAACGTTCCCTAATGCACGGGTACACGGGTGTTTTTGCATTTCGCCCCGATCGAAATGCAGTCCTCACGGTCGGGATTTGATCCCGCGACCTGGGCTTGCCAGCGCAACACAAAGCCACTACGACGGCGGGTACGTTTCGCGTTGTAGAGTTCTGTATCGTTGAGCAGGGCTCAGACGGAAGTCTCAGCAGCATTCCCCTGTATAAAGAAAAAAAATGCAGATCCAACGCACTTTTGGATACCTTCAGGACTATGTGTACGATGTCGTGCGGGTCAACCAAAAATGCACCCGTACGACACGATGGCCGCGCTAATTTTGGCGCAGGTGCGAACAGCCGCGTTTGCGGGGCGTGCCAAACTCTCCCGAAGTAAATCGAAACTCGCAGCGTCCTCGACAAACCGCACCACCCTGGTGCACCGTTTCATGCACGGTTTCATCCTTGCGCCAGGGCGCCCCAGTGCGCACCGGAGCATTAAGGATGCTTTCACACGAACACCGAGACGCACTCGAAAGCCTGCAGAGCTATTTCTGACATGGCTAGGACGATTTAATTAAGCCCTTGTTTCGGCCGACTGGCGCGTCCCATGTATGGGACCGACACCTAACCTAAAGCTTTCGCGCACCGTTCACGCGCGGCGCTCATGACGTGGCAGTTGCGTCGTGCAGAGCCATTTCCAGTTTACCCGCAAGACGTCTTTGAACGAAGCGCGCTGGACCTACAAAATCCGTTGGTCACCTCGTTGAAAAGGTTGCGCACCGTACCGTTCCCAATATAGCAGGCGCGAAACACGTCCAGCAAAATAAAACGTTTATTTAACATGAATTCAAGAGATCCCGAGTGAAAGAAGTCGCTTATATTAGTCTACACACTTCGTCTGACGGAATGTGCGACCTACATACCTTATCTAGGCAAGAGCGCAACTCACATGCACGCACTAAGACACATACACCCACAACACCCCTTTTCACACAAGTGCTTGTGTGAAAAAAAAAAAGAAAAAAAAAGGAGGGGGAGGGGCTTTCTTGCGCGTTTGGTGTGTACACGCTATTTGAAATCTAGCAGATAAAAGGAGAACGAGAAGAAAGTAGAACAACATAAACGCGGTCACCGCTGAGAAAAACCAACATCTATCGCGAAAAAAAAAAACCAACAAAAAAGATGTGAATAACAAGTAGCACTAAGTTGAGCCAGAGAAATTCGTTTCTGGCATATGCTTTAGCGACTATGTGTTCTACGTATACAAAAATACATAACTTTTTTCCCGTCCTTTCTGAGGAGGGTCGACAGCAATGTGACGCAGCCATGATGGTCTTGATTGCATTTGCAGTTGCTCACCGTCAACAGGCTTGCGTAAGGTGAACTTCCCTTGAAGGTGTCCAATGCATATATCTGCGACGATTATGACAGCGTTTCACCAGCATCTATAGACCGCATTCACTGCATGACGTCGTAAATATATACGCATGCGCTCTGAACAGTATAGGGAGTACCGCATGAAGCGAAATTAACTGCCAATGCCTATTTGTCGCCGCGCGTATAACGCTCCTAATGCACACGTAATTGCGCGAGCCATGCCTTTTTCTCGAAAGTATATGCTAGCAATGAAAGCGGCGAACAGAGCCGCTTAGACGTATTTGTGCATCTAATGGGCCGCACTTATTTGCAGAAACACTCGTTAGAGAGGCCCTGGCAATCGAAATTAATATGAAGCCATCCACAAGAGCCGCTTCCCAGAGCCTGTGTTGTTTTGCGACGCTGAATCCCAGCGAACAATCGAACCGTGCCAGTTCTCTAACGTTCAAGTGCACGCAGGGAATGCGCACACGGGAAACGTGCAATGAACTGAACTGCGCCGAAAAAAGGACCCTCGCCAGAAGCGGTGTCGAGAAACGATGCCGCAGCCAGCGACACAATTTCGATACCCTACAACGGTGTTCCATATGCTTCCAAGTCGCCACTTACCCTTTTCGAGCTGGTAGCTTCAGGGGTATGTATGGCCCAGATCCATTCATGGCGACAGCGTTATTTTTCTTTCGGGAGGGTGAACACAGTATCCAGAGGCCTGACGTCGTAGTTCTCACGGCACGCAAAACACAAATGCAGCAGTACGCATCACAGATGCGCAGAACGAGCGTGCAATAATCGCAATCCGGGTGACGAAGAACGCGGGCCCAAGCAGCGGGTACGGCAACATTACGACCACGCACACACAGAAGCGCAGGTAAGCGCAGGTACCGCCCCCATCTCGATGGCAACGTCGGCCTGCCGTAATTGTGACGTCATAGTTGCGAATTGAATTCACAATTGAATCCTGGGGTTTCATGTGCGAAAACCACGACTATGAGGCACGCCATATTGGGGGCTCCGAATTAATTTCGACCACCCAGGGATACATAACGTGCTCCCAATGCACGAGACACGGGCGTTTTTGTATTTCGGCCCCATCGAAATGCGGCCGCTTCGGCCGGGATTTGATCCCGCGCCCTCGTACTTAGCAGCGCAACACCATTGCCGCTAAGGCACCGCGGCGGAGAGAGAGAGAGAGAGAGAGAGAGAGAGAGAGAGAGAGAGAGAGAAGTTAAAATAGGGAAGATGGAGAGGTCGGCCTGAGAAGTTTCTCTGGTCTGCTACTCCACAGCTGGGCTAACGCGTTAGGGAGATACTGAGAAAGGAAGAGGCAGAAATGAGGTGGCGATGCAAAACTATGCAGTGAATGTTATGCAACAGTCTAATGTGCGGTATACACAGACCGTGTACAGTTCCTAAAGAAGCACTGCTGTCTACAGCTTATTCTAGACTAATAGAGTTATACGGCTTCCGCATATCTATACGCGAATGTGTTTTATATACAGTGTATACGCTGATCAAGCATAAGAGCACATTATGCGTATACTCGGTACCGGGATGACATACACGAGCAACTTTACACAGCACGGGCTGTCAAAAAAAAAAAAAAAGGGAAGGAAGACGCACTTGATTGGCGAGGAGGAACGTAGCCTCGAACCAGCGCGCCACGCCGCTCTCCTCCTCGCACTGGTACGTGCGGATTATTCCGTTTTCTCCCAGCGGTAGCTTGCAATGGTAGTGGTTTAATTGCGAATTAGTGCGATTCTCACGTGTTCTGTCTGGGATTTCTGCGATGTCAGATGACTCAAGGTCGTCGGGCTACCACTCGGCTGTATTCGGCTGCGAACATAACTTTCGGAAACAAGCGTGCAGTGCATCTTCAGCCGCAGCGACCTCGAGCGTCCGCTTTGTATTGCCGTCAGCATAACAGAAAGGGCTTGATGCTATCGCGTGTACGTTCGGAAGGTTTTGTTCCCAGTGAGCGCTCGGCGACGAACTCGGAATTCGGTACTCATGACCAAACTGTGATATGAAAGAAAGGCGCGTATTCGAGTCGCTCAACTAGTGCGAATGGATGAAGTTATAGCTCTTTTTCGAGCACGCACATTAAAATTATTATGTTCAAACGTGTTTTAAGAGTATCACACTTGGAAACGAACGTTCTGGTGGAATTTGACCGAGGACGTATTATGAAAACATTACGTGCCGACTAAGAAATGAAGGTGTGTTCTTTTCCATTCTGTCACCAAAGCCACGCCTACTGTGTGCCGGCCAGTGCTAGTCCACATGGGCTCTTCCGTGCTTCCGAATCTCGCCGGCAAATTGTCGACGCCGCTCATCGCGCGCTGTTGCAGAAAATAAAGTTGCTGTTGTCAATAGTAGTTGTTCGTTTTTCAGCTCTCTCGAGTAACCCGCCGCGGTTGCTCAGTGGCTATGGTGTTAGGCTGCTGAGCACGAGGTCGCGGGATCGAATCCCGGCCACGGCGGCCGCATTTCGATGGGGGCGAAATGCGAAAACACCCGTGTACTTAGACTTAGGTGCACGTTAAAGAACCCCAGGTGGTCGAAATTTCCGGAGCCTTCCACTACGGCGTGACTCACAATCAGAAAGTGGTTTTGGCACGTAAAACCCCATAATTTAATTTTTTTTTTCTCTCGAGTAGGCGAGGTGACCTTGCACGCACAGGCACCATTCGAGACCTAAGAGCGCATAATATTTCAACGCGTCGCGTGCGTCTGGTTGACCATGGCATATTCGCGTCCACTGTCAGCTCATTCTATCCATGTAAACAGCCCTTTCGATCGAGGTATTTTACAGTTCTTTATTTTACGAAGCTTGAGATCCGGGTGCCAGATCAACAATGTTTAGAAAATCGTAACGTGAGAAATTTTAGGAGCACGAAAGCCAGCAAAACGTGTTTCCTCTGAGCTTCGCATTTAGCTGCACTCAAAGAAAAGTATACACCCTTTGGAGTGCCCCTTCTGCCACACAACGATAATCGTCATCTGCCTTGCTTGCGTTTCCTTTCTTGAAAAGGCCGCGCCCGCTACTTTCCTGTCGGGAATGCTATCATGCTGATAACGCGCATGCCGTTCGTTACTGGAAAGTTCCGGGTTCGCAGAGTTAAAGAAAGGAAACGCATCAAGGCAGATGACGATTATCGTTGTGTGGCAGAAGGGGCACTCCAAAGGGTGTAAACTTTTCTTGGAGTGTGGATTGGGATGTACGCTGGCGCGGCACAGCGCATGACACATGGAGACCCCTCTGAGTGTTATCCCCTGAGTGATACCTTAATAGAGTTCAAGGCTAGACATACAATAATAAGACATTGCATGTATACGTTACGTATCGACAATGTTCAGACTCGACTCGCCTCCTATTTCGATCGTGGGCAGAGCTGCGGGAGCGCTTCTAGGCACGTCGCCGTTAGATATTGCGGCTATGTCGAAGCTAAAAGCTTAGTGACGACACGCTAAGACGTTTCCCAAGCCAAACAACTTGTTGACACCTCTCGGGAACGCGCGAAAACTTGCCAATCGTCGTCAACAGCACGTTCGCCGTGCACCCTCCAGCGCGATCCCACATACCAGCATGGCGCCGGACGATATACGGCGCAGTGATCGCAAAATGGCGGCGGTTAGAGCGCTTCAAGTATTTGAACAGCTGTCCTAGCAACAGGCGTTTTCACTTTTCACGCCGGCGAGCAGGATTTGCAAGGCACTAATTAACTGCAGGCAGGTCTCGACCTATGCGTATATGTGGTGCTCGCCAGAGTGGCGGAACGAAATGTTTTTCGCTCCGATTTTAGTTGTTCCACTGAAAAATGTTCCGTTCTGGTTCTGCTCCGGAACGAAACGAAAAAAAGACAACTAAAAAACCGGAAAAAAGAAAATGATCCGTAACAGTCTTTCTTTGCATGCAAAATTTTTCGAAGCAGGATAACGATAAAAACACAGTGTTTATTGTTCTCAATAATTGAATTCGGAAATGATGCTCAGTGTCTTGAGTCAAGGTAACAAAGCGTTGTACTCATAGAAAACGAAACGATAATCTCTTCAGCGCGCAATCCCTGGGTTTGCCACGATGCCGATCTGATAGTGCACCAAGCGACAGGCTTAGATTAGTGGAGCCCTCGACCGGCTATCGCTGGCACTATCCCTGCCAGAGATATGCGCTATGCTGATGTTGCCTGACGTCGGTTGTTTCGGACTGCCGACTTCCCAGTTGAACCGAAAACCGATAAAAAAATATTTCGGTTTCACTCCGAAACGAAAGAATAAATCACGTTTCGGTCACGTTTTTGTTCCGGTCAAAAATATCGTTTTTTTTTAATCATTTTTGTCTTAGTTCCGTTCCGACGCACTGGGTGCTCCTATACGGCTGATAACGCAAGCGTACACTGTGAACACGATTACTCATATACAGGTCACATTTTAACAATCACAGGCAACTACCGCTCTTTTGCATTAAAAAATGGCAACAGAAGCGCCGGCTTTGTTTTCTGTTAGGTCTTAAACTATTCACCTAATATATTAAGGCCGGCACTAAGGGACTGGTCTATTGGTTTTGCATAAACAGCTCCTTGTGCAACAACGGCACTTTCGCTTCGCAACTCCAGTACACCTATATGCCGTCTGGGCTTGATCGCGTATATCCCTATAGCGCTCACGACTACATATACGCCTAAAATAAATTGTGGTTTTAGGTGTCAATGCTGCAGTGGAAGACTCCGCATTAATTTCGATCACCCGGAACTCCTTAACGTGCACCTAAATCTATGTACACGAGAGTTCTTGCAGTTCGCCCCTTCGAAATGCGGCCGGGATCCAACCCGCTACATAGAGCAAGTTATATGCACCCCCCGCCCCCTCTGGGTGGTGCATATAATCATATTGTCTAAATTTTGCAGGTTCGCTTTTCTTGGTGCAAGTGGACTAGCCAGCCACTTGCACCAAGAAAATCAGATAAAAGCATGATTTTGAACGTTGTCGTTCATTCCGGAAAGACGGGCCTGTCGCTTGTAGGCACGTTATAGCAAATCATTGTGGCACATTTTAGAATTAATCATCACGAGCGCATATATAAGATTAGGTAAACCTTGCACAAAAGCGGCCAGACGCAAACAGAGGCACTCGATTCGACGACCGCACCTGTCGCTGCATGCCGCCGAACTTTATTTTAGAAGCACAAGTTCGCCCAAGAAAATTTAGTTTATTCCCAGTTTCAGCCGTTTCAGCCTGTTCGCCGTTACGGCTACGTGGAAATATGGCGTTTCTGCGCCACTGTCTAGGGTGCGCTTGCACATTCACGCACGAAACGAAAATCGAACACTTGGTTGGCATCGGCTATCATTTGGCTAGCAAATGCACACATCGAGCACTTCTGCAGGCAAATGCGGGTGTAAAATATGGAGGAAATGAACCAGCTGCACGCAACGTGAAGAGCGGTTTCGAAGAGTGGTTTACTCTTCGGCGAAAAAAGAATGGCGAGAACATTCACAGACTGAACATGTGAGAACATGTACCCTTTGTCGCATTTTTGGACACAAGCATCAAGAATGCGGCGATTCTAAACTTGCAGGCTCGTAAATGCTTTCGTGCTGCAACTTGAGCGCCTGGAAAAGACAGGAAGCGTCAGGTACGGAACCATGCGCGTCACACTGGGGACTACCTCGTTGCCGACGCTCGTCCATCCAGGCACGAGGTACCTGGCGAACACCTCCATGCACTTTGCGTCGTCTTTCAGGAAGGGTCGCACGAGCTCTGCGAAACGAAAGACGGGTGCCGAGAACGCTCGCGTCGCGTGCGCGTTGATTCGCTCACCCGAAAGCGGCGGCTTGTGCGAGTGCACGCAGGACGGCACCGAAACGAACACCTTGTCTCGAGGGATGGACACCGACGGCGGGCCGCCGAATACCACGAACTCGTAGGGCTTCTTGTGCGGGCAGTCGAACGGTCGAACCGGCTCGCCGTGCTTGGTTACCTGCACACACACGTCTGCGCACACACACGTCTCGGAAAGAACGCCGCGGCGTGCGTACCTTCACCCAGTACCACGTGGCCAAGTACGTCAGGCCCCACGACGGCAGCAGCTCGCGCGCCACGAACCGCAGGTGTCCCCCGTTGGCGGTGCACCACACGGCCACCAGGCAGCCTCGCGGGGATGCCAGTCGGGGCAGCGGCAGCGCCGACAGCAGCTCGTCGCGCGGGAGCGTGGAGTAGGTGCGCTTTCGCCGAGCCGACTTATTCTCCCAGGGCGGGTCGAGTAAGACAAAGTCGTATGAACCTGCAAATGACCAAGTCGCGAGCATCAGTTTACCTGAACTGCGAAGGCACACAACGCGCGCTACGGGTTGCCACAATTTCGCGTGACCACGCTGTCTCTTCCTGCTCTCGTGTGTGTCCACTCGATTCGCCCGTGGTTTTTTTTTTTTTTCCTCATTGCGCTTGACTGTTTAACCGCGTTACGGCTTCACGCAAGGGCGAAACGCATTTAACGTGCACGGTAATGGCGGCTCGGCGAAAAGAAAAAAAAAAAAGGGGGGGGGGTAGAAGCAGAACACGCTCCGGTGCAGTGAGTACGTGCGATCCGCGTCATGTGGCTATAGGTGTGTGCTGCCAGGGGCTCTCGGCCATCACGTTATTTCAGGCGCATTCCAGCTACCTCACTGCAAGGCCGCACAAAAATGATCCTGTGGTGACCAAATTACTCAAAATTACACAAAAATGTGGCGTCGAATGCTGCGGGTCATTCTTCAACATACCAGAGTATCACGGCAAGCAGCTAAGTATAAGCTTTTGACGAGAATACCAAGTCCAGAAATCGGAGAAGGGTTAAGGCGGGCAGACACGGACACAACAGAAGTAGACAACACGAACGCTGACTCGTGTTCGTGTTGTCCACCTCTCTCCTCTTGTGTCCGTGTCTGCACGCCTTACCCCTTCTTTGCATTACGAATCCTTACCAACAAGCTCAGCCTTCCGTCGTTCAGAAATCAGTATTGCACAAATCAGGTCCAACCACGACAGAGCTGTCCGGGCGACAACACTCTTGAATGCACGCAGTTGATTGCAAAACCAACAAAGGCACACTGGCGGATACAGAGAAGCGGAGTTGGGGGGCGGGGGTCTGCACTGACCCCCACGCCTTCCCCTCGAGATGCTACTCTGTCACAGGCCCCAATTACACAATATTATGGAACCCTGATTTGCGAATTTTATTTTAACGAAGAAACTACGAACTGTCTTGAAGTGCACTAATACACTAGAACCCCGCTATACAGTCAGACGGCGGCGATCGTGTCAGATGTTCACAAATGTTTTACTCAACAAGTTGAACCAGTACGACGGCACGGACGCAGAAAAAACTGTTCCGTTTAATCGGCGCTAATCAACTCCAATAATACACGACGGTACATCCAGGGTTCGAGGAATCGTGCTAAATGGTTATCGATGGCAACGTAACCGAAAATCCAAACGCTGAACCTCTGTGCAGCTAATACCGAAAGCTTGACTCGCGTAGTTATTACGAGGGATATACGTGCAGAAATAATGCGACATCTGTTAAGGACCGACGATTACGTCTAATACTGACTCCACGGTACATCTCTCGCCAAGCAAATCGAGTAGTTGCAGGGGAGCCCACCTGTGAGGAACGGTCCCAGGTCGCGTACGTCACCGATCTGCGCTCGCGCGTTGGCGGGTAGCCACACTGGTTGGCCACGGAACTGGACGAGCCTGCAGCAGTGTTCGGGGTGACGCAGCAGGTTACGCGACGAAAACCAGAACCACATGATCGTTTAAATGGATTTAATAACCTTATCAGCTTTCCTGGCCCTGTTCAACATTGCCATGAAGGGGTGAACCGCGACGCTCGTCATTTAAAGGTGCGCCAGAAGTGTGTCGAGCAAGCTGCTTTGTCCCCGGGCCACGACGACGTCAGAAGCAGCTCTAAATGACTGCCTCGCTTTTCGTACTGTGACCGCAAATGGCGCGTGAGCGCGTGTATATCTAAGGAACACGTACTGGAAATGGAAAACGTCCGCATAATGGCAGTTACGATGCGGCTGTGCTGCTGTGACGTGTTGCTGTGACGTGTTGCTGTGACGCCTTTTTTTTAATGCGCTTCTTACCGCTCCCTTTCCATTCCAATGAACGTGCCAGTATCTAGCATCAACGAGTTCATGGACCAAACCGTCATGACATTAGCCGGGCAGCGAGCGCGGGCGAGCGTCTCAGTGCGCGTTTTCTGCTACTCGCCGAAGATATCCCAGTCCCGGCGCCGTAGCAGGAATCTTCCTCGCGTCTGTGCTTGTTGCATACCCGAGTTGTAGCCGATGGCTGTTTGCCGGTTCTATGTTTCGCGAGCCAAGCTTCACGCAGCTTCTTGTCCTGCGACCACGTGTGAATAAGACTGATACCGGGCTCCGTTGCGTACGTCCGGCATTGCGGCACCGAGCAGTAGCCTATACCACGCTGCACGCCTCCAAAGGCAGCCACTACCTATTATAGTACTTTCAAATGCTGTCACGCAGACACCCAAGGCGGGTCAGCCTTAACACTTAATCAGAACCGTAGCGCAGGTGGGACTTTAAACTTTCGTTTTCAGCTCGCTTCGGCGCTTCCGAAGCAGCCGACGCGGCCGCTGTGTCCACGAGATCCCTCATGCCACGTCACGCCGACGGTGGAGCCAGCTTTTCCAGTAGTGGAGCTCGCCTCCAAAATATACGCCGGAGAGGCGGGCTGCTGATTAATTGCGATCAGATGTATTCTACGAGCGTGAGTCAATGTCTTTGCCCCTATCTTTTATTAGCCAAGAAGACAGTACCTACAGGTAACTACAAATATACGTACTATTCTGCCTAGCTTACACTATTTTTCCACATAGTCCCCACACCGGTTCAGATATTTGACCCATCGCAGCACTAAATTTGGGCTGCCCCTGTGGTAGAATTCGTCCGGCTGACTGTGGAACCACCGCCTGACATCACGGCCTTTTGCGAACTCACAACACCTCACACTTTTCAAAGCGAGACACCTTTCACCATACGTGGGCTGCATTTCCCCGCGGATTTCGATTGGCGTTCGTTCCTTGCTCCACAGAAAACGAATGACAATTCGTTGCTCGTACACCGTGGACGTGTGAAGCGCAACCGCCATATTCAACAACTGACAGCAGCGCCATGCCACGGAGCTACCCGCAGATAAGGCCAGGCCGGTCCAAGAAAGGTTTACCGCTGGGAATGGGCATGTTGACTTCGCATTTACAGCCCTAATTTGGCTAAATAAAAATAGGGACAAATACTTTCTATTCACACTGGTATAAAGTGCACCTAAATGTAAGTACACGAGCGTTTGCAGTCTGCCCTGATAGGAATGCCGCTGCCGCGGCAGGGAGTCGAACCCGCGAGCGCGTGCTAAGCAGCAAAATAAATCTATAGCTATATACTGAGTCACCGCGGCAAGTGGCAAGGCTGCCTGTTTGAATGCTCGCTTTAATAATAATAATAATATATGGGGTTTTACGTGCCAAAACCACTTTCTGATTATGAGGCACGCCGTAGTGGTGGACTGCGGAAATTTAGACCACCTGGGGTTCTTTAACGTGCACCTAAATCTAAGTACACGGGTGTTTTCGCATTTCGCCCCCATCGAAATGCGGCCGCCGTGGCCGGGATTCGATCCCGCGACCTCGTGCTCAGCAGCCTAACACCATAGCCACTGAGCAACCACGGCGGGTTGCTCGCTTTAATACAAGCGAGGGAGGGAAAAAAAAAAAACTGGACCTGGAGATGCCTTAATGAACAAACAAGAAATTAAATTTAAAAAGAAATTGAGTTAAAAAAGAAAACCACGATGAATCCCCATGCCCAAGGTTTCTGAATCCCCATAGCAAACTGTTTTTTTTTTTTTTTTGCGCGCCTCCGTTGTTTGTCATTTCCCTATGTTTCTTCCGGAGGAGAATGCGCGACACCTGGCGGGGCGTAGCCCCCTAGCGAGCTGCGCACGAAACGCACCTTACACGCCCTCTCCGGTGCTGACGTAAGAGTATGTAACGAGCGCGCCCACAGGTGAGCGCCGGGAGAGAAGCGAGAGAGGAGGGAGTGACGTCCCATCCGTTCGGCTAAGCAGATGTTCAGTCTACGTCAGGCAACTGTTTTCCATTAATTAGCCGGTTAAATATCACGCCACCTTCTTGTCTGTGACGTCATTAGTGACGCTATTACTTCCGCTTTCTACTTCCGGGTTTCCAGGAATTTTGTCGAAGTCGTGCTCACGTGGCGGGTCTCTAATGTCTACGATTGTGTGTTTTGGTGTGCGCTAATCAGTGATTTCTAATTAATTCTAATTATTTCAGACACTTCAGTAGCTCAACTTGTAACTAAACTTATGCTCTGATATCATAGCTATAATGAAACCCATGAATTTTGTTCTGTACTATATTTTTTTCTGATTTATCTTGAATTTCGTCCCCGGTCGTCTCAGGAGGTGAACCGGTAGTGCTGCGCAAGAAACAAGAGTGTCACTCGATGCTTGTGCCACTTAAAAAAGCGAGAGCAGCTGGCTGACGTATGTACATAACTTCTTTTGATAATAACGCTGCATTCTTAGCATGCACGCTTATAGCAGATCACGCCTTCGCAGTTCAACACGCTCGCGTCTTCGCCAATTCACCACACCTTTTAAGGCGAAAGCCATAAGTGGCTCATACCCCCGATGGCCTTGAAGAAAATTATGGGGTTTTACGTGCCAAACCCACTTTCTGATTATGAGGCACGCCGTAGTGGAGAACTCCGGAAATTTCGACCACCTGGGGTTCTTTAACAAGCACCTAAATCTGAGTACACGGGTGTTTTTGCATTTCGCCCCCGTAGAAATGCGGCCGCCGTGGCCAGGATTCGATCCCGCGACGATGGCCTTGAAGAAAAACGCGTCGTCCGGTCCAATGGTACAAAGACTTATCATCAGCAATAGCTCATACCCCCCTAAGGAAGCAAAAAAGTGCAATAGCTCATCCCTTTCGTAACGCAGAAGCTACAAACACTCACGAAAGTGAAGCATAGAGTGCACACATTGACTGGAATCACGCATACAACGTGCAGAAACGCGGCGTCTAGTCGTACAAGCTCTCAGCAAAGTGAAGCAAACAGTGCATACATTCGTTAAAATCACGCATGCAACGCATAGAACAGCATACGTTTCAATTCCATGCTGACAGGATGCAACGTAAAGTCGAAGAGAAACGTCGTTGGCGCGAGCCTGACCCCACTTTATACGAGTGCGCGAAGCCGCAGCTAAGCGTCGAAAACGAGCCGAAGAAACTGAACTCGAAAGCAGCAACGCGACGGTGCGAGACTGGCCCATGACCAAGTGTGCAGCAGGCTTTCGCATTCACGTGTGACAGGAGTGTAACATGCTGCCAAACTTTCCCTATTTTCTTTCTTTCTTTTTTATTTCATGCTGCTATGCGCACTATACGGAGTGCGCTCCTGCCGGAAATGGCTAACTGCCTGAGTACAGTGTATTAGGTTCACTAATACACTAAACCCCTGAGGTTCTATTCTCGACATGTATGGCGGCTGCATGGCCGCCATTATCCGCCCTGTTGACTCTCTGATTGGCAGTCGAAAGCTCACGTGTCTTGAAATTTGTGCCGGGAAACGATCGTTTCGCAAATGCAATTTTGCGTTTTCATCAAGATGACGAAACGTGACGTGACGTACGCTGCAAATTTTATCGACTAATACATTTTTCTGGACCTTAGCGCTTTAAAAAGAAAATGAGCGGTAGCGTGCACTCTAAGAAAAGTTTACAGCCTTCGGAGTGCCCCTTCTGCCACACAACAATAATCGTCATCTGCCTTGATGCGTTTCCTTTCTTGAAAACGCCGCGCCCGCTACTTTCCTGTCGGGAATGCTATCATGCTGATAACGCGCATGCCGTTCGTTACTGGAAAGTTCCGGGTTCGCAGCGTTAAAGAAAGGAAACGCATCAAGGCAGATGACGATTATCGTTGTGTGGCAGAAGAGGCACTCCAAAGGGTGTAAACTTTTCTTAGAATGTACAGAAGCCAGTGCAATGCATCTGCAATTTCGCGAATATGGGGTGGCGATCCAAGATAGGCGCCATGTCAGCTTGCTGATTGGCTGAAGAAATATGACGTGAGGGCCGTCGCAGGAAGCGCCGTCTCGTAAACGTCAATTTGAGGTTGCGTGACGTTGCGCTGGGCCGCCATTGCAGATATTTTCCGCCATAAATTGTGGTGCGACGAGTCGCGCGAATGCTAATGAGCAGCCATATGCAACGGCGGCCGAGAGGATTGCGTACCGCCATATTTCCCCCGTCGTTTGGCGCCATCAAATTATTTTGTTCATAACGCGTGCTCATAGTATTAAGCATTAAGCAGATATACAGCCCAAAGGGTGTAAACATTTTTGGGAGTGTAGTGATGGCGACGCCTACACTCCAAAACCAGTTTACACCCTTTGGGGGTGTATCTCTGCCACACAACGATAATCGTCATCTGCCTTGCTTGCGTTTCCTTTCTTGTATAGGCCGCGCCCACTACTTTCCTGTCGGGAATGCTATCATGCTGATAACGCGCATGCCGTTCGTTACTGGAAAGTTCCGGGTTCGCAGCGTTAAAGAAAGGAAATGCGGGCAAGACAG
The DNA here is from genome assembly GCF_038994185.2 of Dermacentor albipictus. Lineage (NCBI taxonomy): Eukaryota > Metazoa > Arthropoda > Arachnida > Ixodida > Ixodidae > Dermacentor > Dermacentor albipictus. The sequence continues at coordinate 243,926,439 of NC_091821.1, read as the reverse complement.
ATGACGTTTATCGTTGTGTGGCAAGATACGACTCAAAGGGTGTAAACTTTTCTTTGAGTGTAGAACGTGCGCTCATCACCACTGGTAGGTCGCGTATGTTGTCTCAAGGTAGAAAACAAGCGCGTTGACGCCCAACATACGATCATTCATTCCGCTTCCCGGGCACACGTATCCTAGCTATTTTTACTGAGGAAAATTGTTTCGCTTTATCAAGAACGTTACGTACAGTGCCTTCATTTCAGTTTATTAGGCAAAATGTCAAGTTTGTGTCACGTTACGAACGCAAAATGGGGCCACCAGCGCCATTTTGTACGCGTCGCGCCTACGTCACGTGTCGAAAAAAAATCGTAGAATGTCCAGAATAGAACCCCTGATTGGATGAATGGATGTTATGAGCGTCCACTTTGGAACGGGGAAGTGGGTTGCGCCACCAAGCTCTTGCTATTATACTTCCTAATTTCCTACCTAGGTTAAAAAAAGAGAGAGAGAGAAAAAAAGAAACTTACGATGAATGCCCATAACCAAATTTTCTGACCCCTTATTGTGAACTTTGTTTTTGTACGTCTATGTTTTTTGTCGTTTCCCTACTTTTCTTCCACAAATCTTCCAATCACCTCTTACTAATCTCTAGTGCGGACATGTTTGCTTTCCCCCTGCTCTCGCTGAACCCAAGGGCTTCAAAGAGGCCAGTGGTGCCTGAATCGACCGCTGGGATCTTCACATCCTACTAAAACATGTTCCATCGTTTCCCTAGCTTTACCGCAGCAAGCACAGGCTTCTTCGTTCTTATATATCGCTTTATAGGTGCGTGTTCTAAGTCATCCTGATATCGCTTCAAAAAGCAACGAGCTTCGCTTTGAGTTATCATAAATTGTTTCTTTCCTGATTTCGTTTTTTATTCTTAAGTAGTTACTCATGGCAGGTTTCTTTTCCATTGCCGCCACCCATGAGATTATTTCAGCCTCTCTGACTTTCCACTTGACGTTCTTCGTTGCTGTGTTGCTCATCCTACAGGCCGCATACTTGTTCGTAATCTTTCTAGCTCTTTCCCTCCACTGAGAATCAATGTTTTTTCTGTTTCCTGTGATTAAAACACCGATGCAGCGCCACTAGGGAATGGCATTTCTCCCACTGGTGAACCGTATTATAATTATTTTTGTTTAGCAAGTGTTAGCATGGAGATTAAGGTTGGTGTAAGGTTCGGTTAAAAACAAGTTGGGGTTAATTCGGTTAAAACGAAATATTACTCGCGGATTGGGTGCGCGAATTATAAAGGTCTAAACCAGACTCGGGAATTATCGGCGAGTGTACGCTTCGATTGGCAGACTACTGTACTACAGTGAACTGTAACTGTACGGCTGAAATGACAAGCCTTACACGGGATGTGGCAGCCACCGTTTATAGAAAAGCTTTATAAACGGTGGTGGCAGCATCGTCGGGGGGCACCTGTGCGTCACACACCCAGCCATTCCCTCCGGCAGGGGCGCACTCCGTAGTGCGCATAGCATCGTCCCTTTCTTTCTTTCTTTAAAAAAAAAGGGGGGGGGGGGTACTTTTGCGCTTGATTCTTTTCGTTCGCAGCTTCGGCTTCCCATGCTAAGGCACCCATAGAGAAGGAAGGGGCACCTGCCTGGCGTGTGGCACCGAGCAGCGGACTCCCATGGGCGAAGGCGGGGTGGCACCGGCCACAGAGGCGGCCGCCAGGACGTCGGCGGCTGCAGCCCGTGCTCCGCGGTTGTTTTCGAGCACCTCTCGGTCGCTGGCCGGTCCGGGTTCTAGGTGGCCCGCGTCCAGGGCCACCCGCACGATTTGGTCGCTCGCCTCCGCTATCCAACTGCAAGACTGGCGTGTGCACGATGGTTAGGCGAGATGTGGCTGTACGCGCATGGCATACCAATGATTTTTCACTGCCCGTTCTCCAAAAGTTGACACGCATTAATTTCTGCAAGCCCGGTGTTTCATTTCGTTTTTTTTTCCCAACCTGCAACGGAAGGCAAGCTTTACTCATTTAAGCGCCGCAGTGCTCAATAGCGCCAGCCTCATTGGCGGCCAGCCGTGTGGTGTGCCATACTTTCTCAGAAAACATCGTTGTACAATTCTTGTGTCAGTGCGTGCTGCAGAATTTCCAAAGGTTCGCTAAAGCTAGCTTCTAAAACATTATCGCAAGGTCATAATCTTTCATAACCAACTTGGCTATGAAAGCTACCATTGTTGCCATCGCCGATTGTCATCAGGTGAATATCGCGAGAGGCGCAGAGATGAGGTTACGATGACACAAAGCGGCATGCCTGTCAGCTGTGCCCTTTACCTATAACCATCGGCCTTAGCGGAATAAAGAGGATCAGTTAAGTCCGGAAAAACTTCCAAGGGTGTCTACAGGGTCCCGAATATTTCGCTGCGCGGGTTCAAAAAAAGGTTTTCCGCTCATCGCTACACTGTTCTTGATCAAATTTTGCAGAACAATCACATTTGGGCGTCGACTTTGCTTAGCATAACACTTGGCACAGTTAATTGCTTGGTTTTCAAGAAAAAATGCAAATTTGCCAGCGCTGATGAGGATGCAAGCTGTTGCCACGACGGCTCAAGCATAAACTTGTATCAGCGCCTGCCGTCAGCTGCAGAAAGCAGCGTTTCAGGGAGTTCTGCCGCATGTTGCCCGCTTCTGGAACATACGACTGGCCTCCCTGAAACGCTGCTTTCTGCAGCTGCTGGCAGGCGGCGACACAAGTAGCTTACATTTCTATCAGCGCAGGTAAATTTGCATTTAAAAAAAAAAAAGCAGGCAATTAACTGTGCCAAGCGTTATACTAAACGAAGTCGACACCAAAATGCGATAGTTCTGCAAAATTTGAGCAAGAACAGTGCAGCGGTGAGCGCAAAATTTTTTTAGAACGCGCGCAGTGAAATATTCAGGACCCTTATGTTGTGGCTTGCGTGGTGCTGCTACACAAGACACAGAAACACCTATATAGATTCCATTCCTGATTGCACTGCGCAAGTTGCGTCGATATGAGCGAGAAGGCAGAACAGTGTAGGGTGATTCCGATGCATGAGAGATTCCGCTATGGCAGGCCTTCTACATCGATTCTGAGCCAGCCGCAACGGTTTGATGTCTTTAGTACGGACTCTTAACTGTACGATGTCGCATATTACATTCGGTTACAGTAAACGTACGTCAAAAACGTCGCTCTTACGGATATGGTTCGTTTACAAAGCCAGTGAAAGCTTAAGCCGAAACAGTGCACCGCCGTAATTTGCGAGAGATAAGGAATAAAATGTTTGTTCTGTTAAAATTTGTTTTTTTTTTTTAGTTCGTTTCGAGCAGTGACACCAAACAGAATCTTGAGAATGCAAATTTTATTATCGGTGGAGCCTAGCCTTGGCCTCAATCCGAAGTGTATGAACGCACCCGCTACGTGATTTGCTTTGTTTACGTCGCACCTAAATGTTATAGTAAAAACAAACATTATTAGGGAACGTTCCCAGAAAACACACGCAAGCGAGCAGACACACACACACATTCACGAACGAGCACACGCACTGACAGCTTCCTTACCTTAACGAAATCGGTCAAAGGAGCATCATCTGAACTTCGCCGCTTTCGTTTCTGAAAAGCAAGCAAGGTCCAGTACGGTTCCGTTTCTGTGACTCGGACACCACCATAACGACACATTCTTGATTGTTAAGAGAATGACCAACCGGTATACTCACCCTGCGCTCTGTACCCGAGGCCAGCTTCTCTGCAGCTGAGTCCATTCTCATGGGAGTTCTGATATCAAATAAAGCGTCTTTGAGTTTCAAAGAAATAACATCACCCAGTTCAGAGCACCGGCAGTTGCTGTACCAGTTTTCTACAAGCTTGTTATGCGATATGAAGCTGCCGCGATCACAATCCAACAAAACCGCCATGAGCGAATCTGGCGTGACTTGGATTGGATGAATTAGGCTTGCGATGTAAACACGATGGCCATAGCGATTGCACCTGCCAGCCATGAATAAACGAAACGAATACACTTTCGTCTCCGGTGCACTGACACGGAAAGCAAGCGGTAATTATTTCCGCCAAAGTACGCACTTGAATGGCATGAGGCTATCTGAGTTAGCGGACGCCGTTTGCAGTTCTCGGGCACCGACAACACAACGGCTCGAGCCGTTTCGTTTTCGGTTGGAGCAGCTGTCGTAGCGATACACTGCCGCGATGCTTACCTCCGCTGCCGTCCCCACAGGTGTTTGAGCTCTTGCGCTCGATCGCTTCTCTGAAGTTATTTGTCGCAGCCGAATTGCTGCAACAAGTTCTACTGATCTAAGAGAGCGATCTATACAAAGATAATGTCGCTCAAACAATGTTTTTTTTCTATAAAAACTTAATCACAGCGTGTTCCATTAAAAAAATAAAATGGCTGTGGCTTAGCTAAGGTTAAGCCCAGGATGCGAAGCATACTAGCCTTTATTTTAACGCGACAGCGTTAAGGAGCTCGTGTAGCAGAAAAGCCGGTGTCGTCGGCGTCGGCTCAGGCGTGCAGCGCTTGTTCAGGCGCACATTTCGTTGTCGCGCCGAACGCTGCGTTGCTCGACGCTCACCGCGTCCGATGCGGGGCGCGTAGTCGCTGCGCTGTAGCAAAGCCACCTAGAAACAGTCTCTCTAGCACGCCGCAACCTTCGCTTCTCATTCCAACGAGCAGCTCTGTCTCCAGGAGGCATCTCACCTCGTGAGTGTCTAGCAGAGGCAAGCGCAGCTGCTTATATACCGCCGCGACGCCGCGAGCGACGGCGCGAGTTGGAGCCCCGTTTCTTCTCTGTCGTGACGTCACGGTGTCACGTGGTCAGCCTTGAAGGCGACGCCGCGAGCGACGGCGCGAGTTGGAGCCCCGTTTCTCCTCTGTCGTGACGTCACGGTGTCACGTGGTATTGAAGGCGACACCGCCGCGCCTGAGGAGCTGGGTTGAGCTCTAGTAATATGCTTCGCATAAAAAAGAAGACAGCACCATGAAAATCGCCAAACGAATATATATATATATATATATATATATATATATATATATATATATATATATATATATATATATATATATATATATATAGACTAGAAGAAAGGGGGTTAACCGAGGGGCCCGATTTTATTCTATTGGTCATATAATAAGAAGCCAACAAACACTGACACCAAGGACAACATAGGGTAAATTACTTGTGCTTAATAAATTAAATTAAGAAACGATAAATTAATGGAAATGAAAGTGCATGAAAAAACAACTTGCCGCGGGTGGGGAAGGATCCCACAAATGCGAAAGTTGTGGGATATATATATATATATATATATATATATATATATATATATATATATATATATATATATATATATATATATATATATATATCCCACAACTTACGACGTGCCGTTAGAGCAAATGAAACACTAGCAGTGCGTTGAAAGGGGCTGGTTGGTTCGTCGTTGGAATAAAACACAAACAGCGCGACACAGGACGAGCGAGCGCTTTGTCCTGTGCTCTTTACTCGCTCGTCCCGTGTCGCGCTGTTTGTTTATTCTAAAGATGAAACACGCAAGTGTTCTTGGACGTATGAATACGTACGCCTTACACACACACACACGTGTGTGTGTGTGTGTGTGTGTGTGTGTGTGTGTGTGTGTGTGTGTGTGTGTGTGTGTGAGCTTTAGCTCGGGGCTGCTATCTAAATATATGGGAAAGGAGAGATCCTTTTTCTCGGCAACCACTGCAACAAATTTGATGAGGTTTGCTGCATTTAAAAGAAAAAAAGGTTAAAAGCTAGTGACTGTTGGTTGCGAACTTTTGATTTATGTCGTCAATTAAAAATTGACAAAATTCGCAAATTATCGGAAAACGAGACTGTCATGTTTACAAATCTGTAACTCATCAATGAAAAACGATATCATGATTCTGTAAATTGCGCCTAATAGTACGTCTAAAGCCGACAAAATTTATATGTTACAAATGGCTGTCAATATGCGAATGGAGCTTTTGCAAAACCCTTGGAAACGATGTAACACATTCGCGTAAGACATAAATTGACATATCAATATTGTCCTCTTTGGATGACCTAGCGGTTGCGCTTTGCAGAAATGCGATAGCTGTTCTAGGTGCAGATATACCTTTTTGTAAACTTCGTGATTCTACGTTTTTGAAACTTACAAATGTTTGAAAATTAATTTAAAAAAATTCTGGCCCTAAGTCAAAACTGCGCTTCCTACAGTCACCAGAATTTAACTTTCTCTCTCAAGTGCAACAAATTTAATTAAAATCGGCCCAGTGGTTATCTCAGAAAAGCATTTCTGCTTTTTACATGCACTTGAATAGGCGGCATCGGAGTTGGGCCCGAGCTAAAGCTTCCTCTTATATACGGCAGAACAAAGTCAAGGGCTGCTGTAATAAAACAGAGAACAATCACTAGCCGATGTGAAAAACAATGGCTTAATTTGTTGTGGCAGCTGAGATAAATTCAAGAGAGAAACAAAATATAACGAACAAGTAAACATAACTGTGTACTTGTGCAGTATAAATTGCTAAAACCGAATATACCAAGAACACGAGAACCCATACCGTTACTCGGGGGTAATATAATCAAAAATATTTTTCTCACATTTTCCGAATTGTTAGTCAGGATTTGTTTCATTCCATTTTGGTAATGAAGTAATTTCGATGCGAGACTGTGCGGCAGCGGGGGATCGACTCGATCCCGTCTCTACGTGTGATGTGTGTGGGCTCAGTGTGTCTCTCATTACAAGACTCATATTGAAGAAAAAAAAAAGAGTGTAAGATGCGATACCTTTCTGCGTAACGAAAGGGGTGTCAGTGAGTTGTTTTTCATTGGCGCTGTATACGCTCGACGAACGGTTATAGTCATTAAGGATAAAATGTACGGCGCGATGTTGAACATCCCCAGCGTCATGGAAGAGCGTTTTGGCATGAGGGTCCCATATCGATAATGCGCATTCAAGTTTAGAGAGAACAACGGGTTTATACAGCGATAACTTTAATGTGCGCATGCAGGTGCCATGGAATAAAAAAATCTATAAGTGCCCGAGCATACGATGACGAAAGTGACATGCGTACAGGAAAGACATCAAGTAAGTGCACGGAGTTAATTGCGGACGCTCGGACATATTCACTGGCTCGTGACTATAATATGCATAAGGCCTATTATGCGTAAAGAGCGTTTTCTTTTTTTTACTTTTTGCAATGTTTCATTCATGGGCAGATCGTGTACACGCTATCCGATTTTTCTATCTTACAGTGCGCTTTGCTTGTGGCTGGTTTGTCTGCGTAATATGCCTGAAAAATAATTTTCAAAAATGAACCTGTGCTGGAATGTCTTGTTCTGTATCTTAGTATTTTATTTGTTATCTTGTAGCGCATTTGTCAACATTTGTGCACTGTTGTTAGACCCGACGTACAGGTTACATCATGTTTCGCTAAAGAGTCTATAAGATACTTGTATACTGCGAATAAGAGTAACATATTAAAAAGATCGCTGTATAACCACGAGGCAGTTCTATCTATCTCTTTTTTTTTTCATTATATGTATAGATTCAAAATTGGTGCGCGAACACAATTTGTTATAGTTATTTTTACTTCGTAGGATGCCTAGTCCACGCTCGTAGGCATCGTCATCTAATCCATCTCCAAGATTAAACGACAAACGAGAACCGGCAAAAACAATTAGCAATTTAACAAATGAGGAGGACTGGTTAGGTTTCACGCCCCAAAAGTAACTTTGGGGCTCTGAAACAGCTGTAGTGCCATCTTGCAGCTGCAGTGGCATTCATTTGCGAGTATTTTAATCACGCGCTCATGAAATGCGTTGATGGACGCTTTGTTCATAGGCGCGTCGTGCGAGCTAAACGCGGTTCCCTTCTTTCGAGGTGCGGGTGGGGCTTGGAAGTTCAGTAATTATCGCGGTGGTTATTGCATTTCGTCCCATATGCGAGGGCTGCCCCTTCGTCACGGAGTGGAGGGGAAAAGAACATCTGGGAGATGACGTCTTCCCCCTCTCCACTCCATTCTCGGCAATCGTTTTATTCGCGCTCGTTCCTGTGACACACGTGCGAACAGTTTTTCGAGTCCCGCACGAATAAGTGCTACCGGATTTCTTTCTTCCTTCGTCAACGAAACAATTTTGCGTCGCGGGTCCAAGTCTCCCTCGACGGTCGTTCCGCCTACACGGCACAAAATCGGCCAGCTATATATAGCCTGAGTCCGGAACGTATAGTATTGACACGTGTAGTTGTAGATCTTTTTGGGGTGACCGCTTTTCCCCGCCTAACAAATGTTATCGCGCAGCGCGGGACGCGCCTGCACGTATCAGAAGTCTCTGGAACGTTATCGATGGTTCTACCCGCTGTCAGTTGTCCTCGAACCATGCGTAATCTGATTGCATGTACGCGCGACGCGAATGGTGCAAGACACGCGCAACACGCGGATGCGAGCAATTACTCCGGAACCTTCGACGACTCATGTATAAAAGCCGACGCGCTTGAGCCACTGGTCAGATTTTCGACGATCGCCGACTGCGTTCGCCGCTGTCGTTGCGCTTCGAGTGTGTAGCCTGTTTTTGAGGGCACAGCGGCACAGCTTCGCCCAATAGAAGTTAGTTTCGTCATTCGAAGTATTGCTGCTGTGTTCTTTGCCGTCGCTACTACGTGACAATATAGTGCACGTCAAATGTTTGTCGTATACCACCAACGCGGGCTGACGATGCACGTCACGTTTCTACTCGTTCATTCATCTACAGGTATAGAGCGGCGCGAGTTATGTGCAGCCAGGGGACGAGAGGAGGGACGAAGCGGTAGACGAAATCAGTCGCAAAGTGAGAAATGCAATCGAACCCGCGTCTTCCTGCTCAACAGCAGGACGCCATAGCCATGACACCACGGGCGTTTGTATGACAGAGAGAACTGGTGTGCGCTTTGATGTAAACGACACGTGTTGTCATTTTGCACCACTGAAGGACATGTCATCTTCGTTGGCGCTGTTATTGTACCTTTCTTTTTCTACCAAATAGCTTTCTTTAGCCCTTTATCCCGTTTTTGTGGCCGTTGGTCGATAGTGGTCGTTCTTTCACCGGCGATACGCGCCGATGCAAAGAGCGGCGCCTGCTCACGAACAACTGAGCAGCGGGGCGCGTTCGTCGCTCACAGACAGAGAAAGCAAAGGAGACGAAAGGTCGATCAGACGAGCGTCCGGTTTGCGGCCCTACACTGGGGCTAGGCGGAATAGAAAGAGGAAAAGAGTGAACACAGTGTGCATGGGAAACACGTGCTCATCGTCGCCGAGTGCCAACAGTAAATATAACAGAAAGAAAAAAAAAACTTCGATGCGAACGTAGTTTTCACAAGCTTATGACTTCTACAGATACGGCATGAATGAAGGGAAATGAACACTTGCCTTTGCTTCGTGTTGTCGACAAATTCGACTTCGCCCTGCCATCTGCTAGCCGCCTGGTTAGCTCAGATGGTAGAGCGGCTGCCCCGGAAAGGCGGTGGTCCCGGGTTCGAGTCCCGGACCAGGACGAATTTTTCTTCAACCATGAGGCTTTTCTTTCGAGGAACCCGTATGGGTTTCCTTTGTAGCAATTGCTACGAACGGGTGGATGTCTCATTTTCCCTTCATTCATTACTTCTCTCCATCTTGCGGGTTTCCGCAGAACTACTACGTCAAACACTTGCCTTTGCTTCGTGTTGTCGACAAATTCGACTTCGCCCTGCCATCTGCTAGCCGCCTGGTTAGCTCAGATGGTAGAGCGGCTGCCCCGGAAAGGCGGTGGTCCCGGGTTCGAGTCCCGGACCAGGACGAATTTTTCTTCAACCATGAGGCTTTTCTTTCGAGGAACCCGTATGGGTTTCCTTTGTAGCAATTGCTACAAACGGGTGGTTGTCTCATTTTCCCTTCATTCATTACTTCTCTCCACCTTGCGGGTTTCCGCAGAACTATACTACTTGCCTTTGCTTCGTGTTGTCGACAAATTCGACTTCGCCCTGCCATCTGCTAGCCGCCTGATTAGCTCAGATGGTAGAGCGGCTGCCCCGGAAAGGCGGTGGTCCCGGGTTCGAGTCCCGGACCATGCAGGACGAATTTTTCTTCAACCATGAGGCTTTTCTTTCGAGGAACCCGTATGGGTTTCCTTTGTAGCAATTGCTACGAACTGGTGGATGTCTCATTTTCCCTTCATTCATTACTTCTCTCCACCTTGCGGGTTTCCGCAGAACTACTACGTCAGATACGGCATGTGCAACGGTACAAAAATAATTATTTCCTCAAATTTCGTTAGGCATTCAGCGCTATTGCGGTGCTTGCGAAAATGGGGCAATGGACGACAATGTGATGGTAGCACTCAGCTGACAAGGTGCTTAAGAAAATAAAGTTTAATCTTTCTCTCTCTCCTCCAGTTGCAGACGTGCCTTCGTATCATGGTCTCATAGTTGTTCGTGTAAGCGAACAACCAGGCCTGCCGGCGCGTGTGTTAGATGCGGCGGTAGAGCGAGCCCTCCCGCCGCTCTGCTCTCTGTGGTGGCTAGAGAGCTCTGGCAGCGCTAAAGATGTGCTGCTTATCGGCTCTGTTCTTCGCGGAGTGAAGCAACCAGCGTTACCTAAATGCAAACAATGCAACAAATATGTGCGCGTCCGTGTCGTATACGTAGCACGTCGGTTTATTCTCATCGGCTGCTGAAAAAGATGGCGATAACCCTACCTTTTTGCAAATCAGGTCTTTAGCAGACATGATGGATCACCTTAAAACCTCTGGAATAAAAAAAAAGCACCCCTGCCTAATAGAAGACAAGGAATATCTGAACGCCGGCTATCCATTTGTCGCGGCGTCCGTCTGGGCATGCAGCGCTAAAGCTGTTACTATTCAAAGGTTGTTTGAGAAGACGCCGCACGTTCAAGGCAAGCAAGCCTCATAGGAATTCCGAGTTTATTTCTGACGACGGCAGTCGTATCAATATGCATGAGCTTTTTTTATTGTATTATTCCGTCGCGCTGTCCGCACTCCTTGCCACGCCTTGCGCGCCCCGCGTAAATACACATGCCGTTCTTGAATATAACGCCCCGCGTAAGTATAAATGATCATCGTGCATATCCAGCATGGCATGCTTGTATAGCATGGCGTGCTATACACGGGTGTTCTTGCATTTCGCCCCCATGGAAATGCGGCCGTCGCGGCAGGGATCCAAAAAAAAATTAGATTAGTTGCTTCTTTTGCTCCAACATGAGTGCTAAGTCCTTCAAGCAGATTAGAACGTTAGAAACCCGCCATAGAACTACCGCGCTAAAAAGTAAGACCGGGGGAATACTTCAAAACACAGACCTGAGAAAGTACGCAGCGTCGCATATGGCCTACTACAAAACTATATCGATCGCCTCTCAAAATCAACGCGTCATTCATTTCCCGCTGGTACTCGAAAACCAGACACAGCTACAAAGGGTCTACAAATAATCACCCCGCAGGGGCGTCTGCGTCAGCAGGCGTTTGGTGTGTTGCGACACCACGGACCCGAGCACACGAGGTTTGGACCCTCCCGCGTGTAGTCGTGCGCGGCTTAGCCGTGTCCGGGGAAAGGGGGATCCTGGAGGTTGAGCCGATGCTGGGTGATCGGACCTTTAAGGCCCCCCGGCGGAGGCAACACACCTCTTTGGCCTCTGCTTCACGTAGACGGCACCCCCGGACTGACCCACCCGGGGGAAATCGGTAGTCGCCTCTTCCTATCTCTCTCTCCTGAAACCTTCGTCTTTATCTCTCACTTTTTTACCTTTCCTGTCTTCTTCTCTCTTCCATTTACTTCCTTTCTCCACGGCGGCAAGGGTTAACCTTGTGTGGATATCCTACCTTGGGTACACCATATTTGGTTATAGTGACGGCGTACGGCTGGCGTCGTGCAGGCTTGGACACAAGCCCTGCCGCGTCCCCTCGTTGGGCTCCGTGGTGGGCGGTCGGCGCTGTTGCCGAACACAAACATTTTCCTATGGCAGCTCAAATCTCTGTTGTCCATGATCGGCGTCTCAAAAGATGCCGCACCGAAGTACCGTTTCAATTCTCCTTTCGAAGCAACGCTCCATCCTTCCCCAAATACTATGTAGTCCATAGTGAAAGCAACACGCCTATTAGAAAGCTTTCTCCATTCCTGGTCGCTAAATGCCTGAAAGATAAAATCGGACAGACATACAAAGCCTCCAAAATGTCCAGCGGGGACCTCCTCCTAGAATTGAATAGTAAAGATCAAGCAGATAAGCTGTCTGAACTTACCAGTATTGGCGAGGCGACAGTGACTGTTTCAGCCCACAGAACACTCAATACAAGTAGGGGAGTAATATCTGAAGAAGATTTTATTGGATTAAGCGACGAGGAACTGCTGGAAGGTTTCCAGGAACAAAATGTTACCAAGGTACAGAGAATAGTAATCCGCAGAAACGATCAAGAAATCCCCACCAAACACGTTATACTCACCTTCGGAACAAGCGTAATGCCTACCTCGCTCGATGCAGGTTATGTTAAAGTCAATGTAAGACCATATATTCCAAACCCTAGACGATGTTTCAAGTGCCAAAGGTTTGGACACGCTTCACATGCATGTCGAGGACAAATAACTTGTGCTAAATGCAGCTCCAACGAACACCAATCTGAGAATTGCACTTCTTCCCCACATTGTGTTAACTGCAAGGGAGATCACCCAGCTTATTCACGGTCCTGCCCTTGCTGGAAAAAAGAAAAAGAAGTCATTGCTCTAACTGTAAAAGAAAAAATCTCGTTCTTTGAAGCCCGAAAGCGGCTTTCGTATCTTCCGCGAAGAAGTTATGCCGAAGTGACGCAGGCGGGGGCAGCGTCACAGAGGCCTCCGGAGTCCTGCGAGCCCACGCGCAGTGGTGCCGCAGTGACTCCTCCCGCCCCCGTGGTGGAAGCAGTCAGTACTGCTCCACCCTCTTCGACGGCCCTGCAGACACCAGTCCCACAGGGCCCTAAGATCAAGCGAACCCCAAGGCCCGAGACACGTGTCTCGGCGCCGAACTCTCGATCCTCCAGCGCCTCAGAGAGAGCGATGGAGGTCGACGCAAAAACCCCGGTGTCATTGACACCGAAAGACAAGCGCTCTCTTGAGCGCTGTAAGAGGGACAAGATCCCAATAACCACCCAAAATAAGAAAGCGATAACCTGAAGGTTATCGCTCATTAGTATTAGCCTTTTTATCCATGTCACCTATAACCCCACCTCTTAGTTTTTCGTAGTGCCATTTTTTACCTTTCAATTTCAAGATGGCTTTTATTATTCATTGGAATTGTAGAGGCCTAATCCACAATCTAGGTGACATCAAAGATATTATAAGTAAATTATCACCGGTGGCACTCTGCCTCCAAGAAACAAACCTAGGACCCAAACATACACATTTTCTTAAAGGTTTTACTGTCGTAAGAAAAGACCGCGAGCACTCCAGTCGTTTATCAGGAGGTGTCGCTATTGTCGTCCAAAGCGGCATTCCCACACGGAACGTTTCATTAAATACTCCGTACGAGGCAGTAGCTGTCACCGTTTTGTCATTTAAGACTGTCACCATCTGTTCATTGTACATTCCTCCCCATAGCCATTTGAAAACTCGAGATTTAGAAGATTTAATTGACCAGCTGCCGGAGCCTTTTGTTTTAGTTGGTGATTTTAATGCTCACTGCACTCTTTGGGGTAGCGATAAGAATGACCAAAGAGGACAACTTATCGAAGATTTTATTTTGACTAATAACATCTGTCTTTTAAATTCAGGTGCGCCAACTCATTTTTCACCCAGTTCCCGTACTTTTAGCTGCATTGATTTAGCATTCTGCTCTCCCGACATTTTTACCGATTTTAAATGGGATGTACTGAAGACATCATATGGCAGTGATCATCTACCTGCTATAATCAACCTCACATCAACACTACCCATTATATCTCACAAACCGCGCCGTTGGAAACTACAAATGGCAGACTGGTCTGTTTTCACAGAAAGTGCCAGGCTGGAGGAGCTTACTTTAACAGATTTAAGCATTGACGAAATTAATGAGCAATTTACTAACTGTATTATTTCTGCAGCCGAAAAGGCCATTCCGCAATCTTCTGGCGTTGTTCCGAAAAAGCTTAATACTTGGTGGACACATGAATGCACCATAGCAAAAAAGCAGCAAAATAAGGCCTGGGGAATCTTACGCAGGTACCCAACATATAACAACCTTCTAAATTTTAAACAAGCAAAAGCGAAAGCTCGATATATCCGGAGACAGGCAGAAAAATGTTCTTGGCAAAAATATGTATCTGCAATTAATAGCACCGTTACATCCAAAAGGATGTGGGACCGGGTCAGAAAGTTTAAGGGGGACTACTCACCATACACGATACCCATACTTACACCTTCAGGCACTCAGACAACACTACAAGAACAAGCGAATATACTTGGCGAACATTTCTATAACATCTCTAGCTCGGCTAATTATTCAAACAGGTTCTTAAAATACAAACTGTCGGCAGAAAAAGAGAAGCTACCAACTGCGTGTATGTCAAGGGACGAATACAATGCTCCATTTACGCTACAAGAGCTTAACAGGGTTCTCTCTGCTGGCAAGAAAACCGCAGTAGGTCCTGACCGGATTCATTATTCCATGCTTGCACACCTGTCCCCATCATCCGTAAATGCTCTCCTTAAATTTTTTAACAAAGTATTTGAATCTGGAAGCATGCCAACAAGTTGGAAAAACGCAATAGTTGTGCCTTTTTTAAAAACAGGTAAATCCCCCACATCCCCAAGCAGCTTTCGACCCATTGCCCTGACAAGCTGTTTGGCGAAATCATACGAAAGTGTCGTAAATGCGAGATTAACCTTCACGCTTGATACACGTAACTCCATCGATTTTCATCAGTGCGGCTATAAAAAAGGGTGTTCAACGACAGACCACCTCGTCCGACTTGAACACGAAATACATGAAGCATTTCTACAAAAACAGCACTGCCTGGCAGTGTTCTTCGACCTTGAAAAAGCGTACGACACCACGTGGAGATTTGGTATCTTACGTGATCTCGCCGCGTTAGGAATCCGTGGCAAAATGCTAAACTGTCTCGCTGATTTTATGTCCAACAGAACTTTCCAAATCCGTCTAGGCACTGTGCTCTCGCGCACATTTATCCAAGAAAACGGCGTGCCACAAGGTTGCGTACTTAGCACTACACTCTTTATAGTAAAAATGAACTCTGTCAACAAAGTTATTCCCACCTCCGTTATGCACTCCATATATGTCGATGATCTGCAAATAGCATGCCGCGCCTCAAACTTACGAACATGTGAAAGACAGCTCCAGATAACAATAAATAAACTAATGGAGTGGGCTGAGCAAAATGGCTTCCGCTTCTCTACTCAGAAAACTGTTACAGTGCTTTTTTCGCAAAAACGAGGGTTGTACTTAGACCCGGATGTAAAATTGAATGATGTCGCGCTGCCGGTAAAACAAGAACATAAATTCTTGGGAGTAATTTTTGACAAAAAACTAAACTTCCTATCCCACATTAAAACACTAAAGATTAAGGCAAATAAAGCATTGAATATCCAGAAAGTTTTATCTCATAAGCACTGGGGTTCCGACCGAACGTGTCTTTTACGTATTTACCGCTCTCTTGTTCGCAGCCTTTTAGACTACGGCTCTATTGTTTACGGCTCAGCCAGACAGTCCTACATCCAACGACTTGATCCAGTACATAACCTTGGATTGCGACTGGCAAGTGGGGCCTACAAAACTTCACCTATTCAAAGTTTATATGTTGAGTGTAATGAACCCTCCTTACACCAGCGCAGAGCATTACTCACTTTTTCCTACGTACTAAGAATTCAGTCATCACCACAACACATATGCTACAACATCCTCACACAATGCAACTCACGCTTACACTATACAAATAAACCGAACATGATCAAACCGCTTGTCCTGCGATATGAGGAATATGTCCGGGATTATGACATTCCTTGCGAAGTCCTCGAGGTTGCCAGAAAGCCACAGCGTTTGCCCCCATGGTACGATTTTGAACCGTTATGTGACTGGACATTGACACATTTAAAGAAGAAAGACACCCCACGCGAACACATTACACAAGAATTCCGTGAACTTCAGGACAAATATCAAAATAACGTGCAATATTACACTGATGGCTCCAAAACGAAAGAACACGTGGGTGTGGGGGTCACAACGGAAAATTGGGAAAAAAGTATCCGATTGCCACAACACGCCTCTGTTTTCACGGCCGAAGTTTTCGCTATATGGGTTGCTGTGAAAAAAATTATCGCTGATAAACACACAAATGCAGTCATATACACAGATTCTTTAAGCACACTGAAGGCACTACATCTGAAATCTGAGTGCGAACCCCTGATCGGAGACATTTTAAACATGGTGGCTTTTAACGAATACGGGAGGTCAATTCGTTTCTGCTGGGTCCCAAGCCATGTTGGGATACCGGGTAACGAAGCAGCTGATACATGTGCATTGATGGCAGCACACAAAGACATTACAAACACAACACTCCCATATAAAGATAGCATCCGCGCAATCAGAAAAGCCCTAACGGTAAAATGGCAACGCGAATGGGACCGCTGTTCCGACAACAAGCTACATCTCACGAAACCCATAGTTGGGGAATGGAAGTCATGCTATCATCAGGAGCGGTTCATCGAAGTAGTTTTATGCCGACTACGCATTGGACACACACACATCACACACAATTACTTACTTAGGAAAGAAGACACACCAACATGCGAGAAATGTCAACAGCCAGTAACAGTTATACACATATTACTCACATGTACGCAGATTGAAACACAGAGACGAGCACTTTTGCACAAATTATATCAACTACACATACCGTTACACCCTGCTCTAATTTTAGGCGATGATCCACTAGTCCCATTATGCGACGTGCGTAAATTTTTAGACGACACTGGATTTTTACATAAAATATAGATTATTAACATAGTCTTTCACTTTATAAACTGTATTTTAGAACACCTCGTGTTTGGCGCAGCATAGCCTCAGCCGCTTTTGCGCCACTAAACCCCATTTAACTAACTAACAAATAATCAACTGTTGCGGTGGCGTTCCAACGGCCTTATTTATAACGTCGTAAGTTATAGGGGCGGACTCGTTAGCTTGTCTTTTCGTGCCGCCTTGAACCTAACCTAACCTGTAGCTTCATGCATGTCAGCCATACAGCCACAACGTCGTAAAAGCTTAAAGGACCCCTTACCAGGCCACATGGCAAATTTCAATTATATGCTGGAAGTTGTTACGGGCCCTTTGAGGAGTGTTCCACCGCAAGGATTTTTCAAATTATCTCATTAATAGCAGAGATAGAAATATTTCAAGTGCCGCGAACCCATGATTTCACTTGCCCCGTCGCAAGCGAAATTCCGCCGATAGAATTCTTATACACAGCCACGTGCGCGTTAGTGTACCCTCTGTCGCGCTCACGGATAAAGGAGTATAGGCTTTCTGAACTGTTAAACTTACTTTCTTTAGACACGTATGATATCAAAGGTTTTTATCGTTAGCCCTGTTGCCCCTGTATGACCACACCTTGTGATGTGTTTGACTGCACATGCGCGAATTACTGCTTTCGTGAACAACTATCCAATAAGTATCAGTCGTAAGTGAGCGTCTGTCCTGTCAAGTCTTTCTTCACCCCTGCCGTTAAAACCACTCATACGTTTAACGGAATTCCGATGCCGCTCCAGAAGAAGTATTTGGCCCCAACAAAGTGCACGACACAAATTTTCATTGGCGCCGTCACATGCTCGCCGATGGGGAGCTTCAGCGCCTTTACAAACGCGTCCCTCGGAAAGGAATGAAGACTTCTTTCATCCTTCGCCGCTCCATTGGCGAACCAAGGCACGCAACGTATCATGTTGTTCTTAAATGGTTTTATTTTCGTGGCGTAAATACGAGCTGTCAACACATCAGAAACGCACCCACACAAGCGGAACCATATTGTGCGGATAATCGTTGAGGCATCTTTTTCTCGCTGCAACCACTCCGCGGCGCGACCGCCTGTGTGCATCGCGAATAACCTCTGAACTTTTTAAAGCGAAGCTTTCTTTGCCCCTTCCTTCGACTCTCCCACAGCTGCTGTTGTGGCTGTCTAACATTTACCATCAACTCATCACTCTCGTATATTGCACTAAACGCGGAAGAAATTAAACATTCGCCGTCAACATCACCGCTAATTATCGTCGCTCAACGCAAACAGCGCAGAAAGCTTCGCTTACGTCGATTTCCACAATGCGTGGGATCCGCATAATCTTTTTTCTTTCTTTTTTTTTAGTATTTTTGTCGCAGTGACCTTGGAAGTACGCGTCTTCCTGCTGGTGTATAGTGACCTCTTGCCCCTTTTGTGGTTATATTTCTCGCTTCGCCAGCATTCAGTGACAAGTTAATTGACGTCCGACACGGCACTTTGCTTCCTTCGTTAGGTGACGACCGGCGGTATATGGTATGTGTGATCGGCGCTTGAGGATTTAACCTTCAATTCGCGCCTGCTAACTGCTAAGCATGAGGTAGCGGGATCAAATCCCGGCCGCGGCGGCCGCATTTCGATAGGGGCGAAATGCAGAAACGCCCGTGCCCCGTGCATTGGGGCCACGTTAAAGGGACACTAAAACCAAACAATAAATCAGTTTAGAGTAATGAAGCATTGTCTGAGAACCCTGCAGGCAGTCATTAAAAAAAAAAATAGTTTGATTATTAGATGAGAAAATGAAGGTCCAAGTATCAGTATTTGAATTTCGCGCCGAAACCCCAGCGCCGGTACGTAAGCGTGACGTCAGAGATACCAAAGTATGTTTTCGCATTTGGGCCGCGTTGGCTGAATAAAGGTTCCCGAAACTTGCCATGTTTAATATTTGGTTCCTTAAGAACACAATGTAGTCAATCTGTACCGCTATATATAATTGGTAGGCCCTAGAAGATGCCTTCAAAATCCATGACGTCACAGCCCCCAGGTGCGGGAACGTAAATAGGCGTCGCCACCGGTATTTCGTTCTTGCGCTTTTTCTGGCTTACGAAACGTCTTATCGTTGTAAGAGTGGTGTTTTTGGTGTTGCAGAACGGTAATTTACTGATGCAGAAGAAATTTAGTGTCCTTTAGTGTCACTTTAGTGTCCCTTTAACAAGGGTGGTCAGAACTAATTCCTAGACCCCCACTATGGCGTGCCTCATAAGGAAATCGTGGTTTTGGCACGTAAAACCCCAGAATTCAATTCAATTCCGCTTCTCATATACAGGTTGTCCCACATAACTTGAGCCAAAGTTTTAGAAATGAAAGGCACTCCGGACGCGAGTTGAACCGAATGCATAATTTTGGCACTGTCCTATAGTTACTCAAGCTATTTTTTATTTTCCCCTTAACTAGCGGATTAGTTATGTTTAATTAATCAACTTTTTAAGTGTTGGCTGCAGACCCCAAGTGTGATACGCAAAGTTGTAGAGCACCCTGAGAAACCTCTCAATAAATTGTTTCCGACACGATGTAGAACTCATCTTGCCTATGCCTCAGAGTTGTTGACGAGTTCGACTTCGCCCTACCACGTGCTAGTCGCCTGGTTAGCTCAGATGGTAAAGCGGCTGCCTCGGAAAGGCGGTGGTCCCGGGTTCGAGTCCCGGACCTGGTCGAATTTTTCTTCAACTGCAAAGCTTTTTCTTTCGAGGAACCCGTACGAGTTTCCCTTGTAGCAGTTGCTACGACTGGGTGCATGTCTCATCTTCCCTTTATTAGTTCTTCAGATTGCACGTAATCATATGAAAAAAGAAAAGCCTGCTTTTCGTTAGCAGCCACTGTCTCCGTACGTCTTGAAATCAATGTGAACGAACCTCGCTGCTGCGTGCCCTGAGCCCTTACGAAATAAATAACTTGCTCAATCAATAAATTTGTCTTCTTACGAGGCAATTGACGCCAAGCCGAAAGGACTATAGGCGGCGCGAACGACTAAGGGGCAAGAAATTTAGTACCAGTCGTTAACGCTATGACTTCCACAGTCAGAAAAGATTTATAGCAGTGATGGGCATCAAGAAGCGTGCGATAATCGCAAATTAATCCTTTCATTTTGTTTTGATTATTTCAAGGAGCATTTATGAGACATACATTGTCTCGGGTGCTGCGGTCAAAGGCAAAAGAATGCTTGCCGAAGACAGTATGCAGCGAAATGTGAACGTGAAATTAGGTACACGCGAACGTAAAATTAGCTATTAAGTAATTAGATATATTTAATTACTAGCTTCATGAATAAATAATGATTGCGTAGCAAACTGCGGGGGTTGAAGCTGTTAAATGCAATATGTACTTTTACGTTACATATTAAAAGTAATTAATTCATTTTTTTGTATTAAAGAGCTGATATAATGGCTAAGATAAGAAAGAGGAATGGTCACGGCTCCTACTGAATCAAAATTGAACTGTGTAGCTCTCCTGCCATAGGCTTCCTGTGTTCTAAGGGGCATAACGTTTGCGGCCTTTGGGTATGCATTTAGCAGCCTCCCAAAGTATACTCACGTGTATTCAAATACAGTCTCGAGATGAGACGCGGCTGCTGCGACAGCCTGCAGCCGGCTTAGCTTTCCGACGCTGATTTTACTTTGTCTTACGAACTTTATCGTCATATTGGTCTCTCTTTTGCTCACTAAGGGCGCCTCCCGCACAAGCAGAAAGACACCTACTTGTCCTTTCTTTTTTTTTTTAATAAATGTTTTTCGTCCTCCTTCTCCTATATGCTGGAGGTGCAATGTGCACAAGAAGTGTTTCAAATATCTTTTACGTTGGAGCGTTTCTACATTTGCCGATTAGCCGACGTTTTAGCTCATCAAAACTTAAATAACAGCGAGTGGTGTACGAAGGGATGTGGGTCAGAGAGAGAAGAATATAAGGAAAGCAGGGATGTTAACCAGTCAAACGCTGGGGAAGGGAGAAGAGAGAGAGAGAGAGAGAGAGAGAGAGAGGGTATAGAGATGTGCACGGACAGTGCTTGAGACAAAGCCGCTCGTACAAACCAGACGTTTTCAGAAAGCGCAAAAGTGGATGTGATTGCGAATACGGGCTAAGAGGTGATCACGCAGCCGATGCCGGACATGTCGAATTCGAAGGGTGTATCCAAATGGTTCGACGCGCCGATAGCACATACAAATCAACTGATGTAAGGGCTAATTGAAGCTCCTCGATCCGCCCGTCACTGATTAGTTTTCCGAACCGCAGCAGACGGCAAACCACGCAACACACCACGGCGGTGTTATACAAGTGAGCGCAGCATGCGTGCGCACGTCGTGGTCAGCGTGCCGTGTGCACGACCCGAGTGCGAGGGGGAGCGGCACGGTGCGGCACGCCGTTGCGCGATCGCCGAAAGTCTGCATGCAGTCAGGTGTCGCGATGCGTGACGATCGATGGCTGCTGCAAGGCGCCCGGAAAGAGCGCAGGCGCGGTGATAATTTCTACTTTGCCGGACAGCGTCACGGTCGAAGTCAGTGTACCGCTTTATCATTGCGACGGTCGCACAGTTGCCCACATTCCTGGAAAAAAAAGGTCTCCGCACGCGAGAAGGGCTCGCGGTCACTCTGGCCGGATCCTGCTCCTTACCCGCCGTGGTTGCTTAGTGGCTATGGTGTTGGGCTGCTGAGCACGAGGTCGCGGGATCGAATCCCGGCCACGGCGGCCGCATTTCGATGGGGGCGAAATGCGAAAACACCCGTGTACTTAGATTTAGGACACGTTAAAGAACCCCAGGTGGTCGAAATTTCCGGAGTCCTCCAGTATGACGTGCCTCATAATCAGAAAGTGGTTTTGGCACGTAAAACCCCATAATTTAATAATCCTGCTCCTTCAAGGTGCCAAAGGAAAGTGCACCTTATAGGGGAAGGGAAAAGGGGAGAGACCATGTAGGATATCTCCGTCATTTAGGGTAAGGCGTTGGCACTGGAAAATATTTAGCTCAATATATTTTCATTAGCTTAGAGACGTTCTCGTAATGCGTGGTCGGAAGGTGCACCGCCTATAGAAAGACGCCTATGCGAATGGCTCGCGCAACCTAAAGTCCCATGATAGCGCATCCGAGGGAGTTGTGGAGCGCATTCTTCGTCGCCGAAGGTTTCTTAGAGCCATTTGAGACGCATCTGCTGTCTACCTGTACTGCCACTACGGATGGGCTGGTTAACGGCTCTGTTCTCTACGGAATCCCGCAGTGAAACAACATACGCTACCTAAATATCTTCGTCATGATAAATATACACCGTAAAGCGTATACCATTCTTCTGATAAAGTGAATAGCGTTGAAGCGTATAGTCTATGCGCTAATTAGATTGACAATCATCGTCGAAGGTTTTTGCACTGTTTTCCTTGCTCTTGCAGAGGCTTTGCGCTGCTTCTATACACTTATAGCACTTAAATTTTTTTTTCGCCAGCAATTTGTGTGGACGTTGTGTATTGCTATGGTGCTCAATTTCATGTTTCGACTTTGCGGTTGTCGAGACCGATCGGGGTAACATGTCTGGCGAACTTAAATATTGAACGGTGGCAAAAGGCCATCCAAATGCATTTCGTTCAGATACTCATTTGAGGTTGTACATTGTAATATGTCGAAATTAAGTGCATAGACTTTTGTCTGAAGCACCAGTTTCAATATCTCGTTCTCTAAGTTCGTCAGTTCAGGTTACGGAGCCAGAGAGCCCACTATTGAATAACGACAACGTTAATGTTTCTAAAGAAATTGAGAGTTAAAGGCAGCAAGGAACTTCAGGTGAGCCTTTTTTTGACAGAATGAGACCGCGAGCTCGGTGAGGACAGCAGAAGGGCACCCTTTGATAGGGGTACGCCTTTGTTAGGCCTTGCACAAGTTTGCCAGTCCAGCGTATAATTCTTTTCCGTAGGCCGAAACATCAGTGGAGATCGACGCGACAAGGGCGTCTATCAGAATTCTTGCAAAGCCAGTTCTTTTTAATTCTTTTTTTCTGTCTCAGTGAATGAGAGAGAGAACGAGAAAGAGAAACGTGAAGTGTGTGGTCGGCGAATGAGAGTTCTACTAGGATCACGTGTTTCCTGTCGTTTTTTACAAAAGGGTTTAATGCTGAATCACAATGGCAGATACGGAGCAGAAGTTTCTGCTCTTTTTTGAGCATGTCTGTTTCAATGGCAGATCGGTAGCCCGAACCACATGTTCCGTTGGTAGATCGAGATATAGATTCTGGAGCCGAAATTATTCCGTTGAGCAGTCGAGACGGCTGGAGGTCTGGAAGTCTGCCTGTCGTAGTTCCTCCAACAGTCGTCGAGTGGATCGTTCAACGTGTAGAGAACGATATTTTAAGTAACCAGAGCAGATGGCACCACGCATACAGCACGCGAGCGATTCTTTCTTCCATTCATGGAAGGTCAAGCGACAAAAAAGGAGATTATTGCCACACTTTTCTTCTTGAGAAAATCACGATTCGCTATGCCGCTCCTGGGCTTCAAGCGGTGAGTAAACAGGCTCAGACGACGACAAAGGCTTCCAGCGATTGCAAATGCGCGTTTCACGATCTGTTCTATCCGCCGAACCAAGAACGCCAAAATTGTGAGCCTTATTACAGCGATACAAGATGGAAGGGAGACCATGTTTCTTTTGGGAAGCTCAAACTTTCTCAGAATTCGCACTTGAACTTTTATCCGCCAAAATGACTGAAATTTCGCAGGCAGACACAGATGGAATAGAATTTATTGATAGGAAAGACAGGGAGTTCGACCCGGGCTATAGTGCGCTCTAGTTATACTCTGCACTTGGGAAGAGGTAACGGGAGTGAAAGTACTGTGGTGGATGACGATAAGAGAAGTGGTGAGTGGTTATGTATATGAGACAGTTGCCTTGCTAGAGCCGCTCGTCGAGCTTGGTGTTCTGAAGAAACTTCAACAACGCTTTAGTTGCACGCATTGAAGTTGCAGTGTCAGGCCATGGGCCGAGGATAGCTTCCTCCGACAATGGTTGCCTGCCAACGCTGGCTAGGGAACTTTCTAACGTCCTTTGCTCCAGCATATATGCTGGGCAGTCGCACAGTACGTGTTGCAGTGTTTCGGGCACCTGGCAGTGTTCACAATCAGGGTTGTTCAATTGGCCGATGAGGTGCGCGTAACAACATGCCACGTGAGTGCGGTTAGACGCTGGTACGGGGCACCAACTGAGAGCCAGGTTTGTGCGGATCCGAGACACTTTCGTCCGGAAAAGCAGACATGTGCCACATTGGAGCGAGTAGTGCCGGTACTTCCGTATGCGGTCGTGCTTACCACCTGGAGCGCGAGTGTTCCAATTGCGGATTTGGAGTAAGTGCTCGCCACCGGATGAAGTCGCTCTGTGGCAGCTTTTGCGGACCGCTCTGGATCTGCCATTGGAATTCAGTACAACAGGGGATGCGCCTCTCACACCGTGCTCACATCCCTGACCCACTAACCCGGCTCCCTACTTACGCCACAGGCCAGCGCGCTATTGTTATAAGGATTTGAATTCAATAACTCATCCGTAAAAGATCGGACCCTGCGACAAGCGATGGATGTCGAGCTTTTCGGTTATAGAGGCAAGAAACCTTGGAGCTAGTGCATCCCTGTCAATGATCCCAATGTCAAGTGATCCCAATGTCAAGTGATCCCAATGTCAATTTCCCACGATTTATACCTCGATGTGGCTCGCTGTACTGGATAACTTATGTCTTTTGGCATCACCTCCCCCCCCCCCCCCCACACACACACACACACTTTTTATGCTTTCTAATTTCTATGAGGCAGCATATATAATTTTCACGCCGGACCTTGGGCATAGAGGAAGCAACAATGCCATTGGGTCTTTCGCATGACTGACGTCAGAGAAATGTCAAAACAGAAAAGCGCTTGTCAATATAAAATATATACTACAAATAGGAAGCTGCACCATAGAATTAGGAAGACGTTTTTTATTGTTTAGAAATTGTGACGCGGTTTGTCGTGCTGCCCCGAACGCTCCTTTAAGACTTTGTGCTTCTGGCTTCGCAACTTCGAATTCCATGCTATATAATCACATGCATACTAGTTAATTGTTCCACTGTCGTAGTTTAAGATATACGAAACTCGCAGAGTGGAGATTCCGGCGTTACGTGATCGCTGAAGCGAAGCTTTTTTTCATCCATGTGCTCGTATGTAAGCATGCAATAACGAGTGCAGCAGCCGGAGTTTATTCTTATACTCTTAAAAATAACACAGCCTTTAACGTGACCTCTTTGTTGCAGCACGGTTCTTTATCTTTTTTTATTTCCCTTTATAAGCGAATTCGTGCCGGCTCTGTAGAAACTTCTGCGATCGCGTTATGAGACGTGCTTTTTGTTCGGGTGTGCAGTTGCGCGATAAGACAGGGAAAAAAATATAAAAGAAATGAATTGCAGCGCCATTACGGCGGGATTAGATGAAAAATAAACTGGCGTCTACATATATATATATATATATATATATATATATATATATATATATATATATATATATATATATATATATATATATATCATACAACGCGGTGCTCTTAAGTCAGTAATCAATGTTCAATAGCGCCGACCCGTGTGTCATATTAGAAAACATCAATCTTGCGACGGACAAGGGGCAGCAAAATACAGAGCTTCTCTTTTTATCGATTAGCTCTTACGTCGCCGAAGCTATATATACCCGCCGCTATACTATGAATGCATTATAGTGCTGTGTTTCGTCATCATTCTGGTTAAACAGGGCTCTTTATTGAGCACCTAAATGCCAAAGCACGGACGCTTCTTTTTTTCTTTTTTTTTGCAATTCACCCCCGCTTGGACACGGACGCTTCTTTTTTTTTTCTTGCAATCCACCCCCGCTTGGAAACCAGCCGCAGCAGATAAACATCCATGCAACTCACGGAGCAAACGATATAGTGCTCAGTCGTCGCACAACGCAGTTGAGACTGAGGAACAGGGGCAGGAGAATAACGTAGTTTTTAGTTCTGACACCCTTCTTTTCCATCCATAGTTTTATGACTGGTACCCTTCGTCTGTGTAAATTTTTTCTATTCAAGCAACAATCGCCGGCAACGTGACCTGAAAATGCGCCTTGCGCGACGTTGAGCCGAGCGATCGAAGCGAAGTGAAGCGGGACACTTCGCAGGACACTTATACGGCAGCTCCCAACATACAGTGGGCATGGTCATGTCACTGTTGTGCAAGTTATAATATAGGCTTTACCCAAATTCGCGTAAACGACGTAAACTTTGTAGGTAAAGTGTATTAAGCTGCTTGACGCTCCAACAGATGCTGTTCACAAAATTGTGACATCTGGGTTAGTCGCGGAGTTGAGGAGTTGGACAGTTTTATCGTACCGTTGTGCGCTGAACAAACGCACTTTACGCGATCAGATAAGCTTGTAGCACGCATGACTTCTCAGGGGGGAAAAACAAGCTGCATGAAAGAGGTCACGTTATAGCCATTTCATTTCTAAGAGAACGCGCGCGCGCGCGCACGCACGCACGCACACACACACACACACACACACACACACACACACACACACACACACACACACACACACACACACACACACACACACACACACACACACACACACACACACACACTCGCACAGAGAGAGAGAGAGAGAATGTCTAATTGTATGGAGGCAAGTAGAAAGTTCAACGCATAGCAATTAGTAAACATCGAAATTGCGAAATTGTGTTGAAATTTTACGATTTTATAATTTTTTTCTGAGATAGCGGACGGTCTGAATGCAAATTCTGTTCACCAAAAGAGCTGAAATGTGAGCTTTTCTTTCAAATGCAACAAACTAATTCATTCGAACCATTTCAGCGAATGAGAGGATATACAACCCTATATGCTGTAAGAGCATGTCAAAAAAGGGGTAGCTGGCCCATGCCGTCGTCCCACTCATCCACGCTAAGGACGTTGTTAGAGGGAGGAACATGTTCTCATCGAGAACGAGGAGTACTGGGCTTATTTACAATATCTACATGAAGAGTGGAGAACGTTATGTCTCATCAGTCTAGCATGGCTGAATTGAAGCACACTCAGGAGCCGAAAAAGACTGCGCAAACCCCCTCTGAACTCCCTAGATCCCTAGGGCAGAAAAAACTGCCGCCCCACCTTCGTCCAATCGGAGGGTCCAAAGTTGTCGAAGGACCCACGTTGAGGGCGAGTGTTGGCACGCTCACTCCCGCACCTTCGTTCACTGAAAACACAGAAATGAGGCGAGCTTCGTAGACGGGGATTGTCACGCTTGACTCAAGCTGGCGTGTCTTGGTTCCTGGGATGACCCAGCAGTTAGCTCGAGCGTCTGTCAAACGGCGTGTCCTACCGGAGTCCGTAGGAAACGCCATAGAACACCCTTTCCCAGGAGTTTTTCGCTTCCATTGGTCCATGACGGTGACAGTGAACCAAAAAAAAAAAAAAAACCGCTCGATCCGCCTAACGTGTCTCGCCTCGATGTTGCCGCAGGTCTGTCCGAGAGGGACGTATCGTTTAGTGTTCCAGCATATACAGGAACACTAGTATCGTTAGCTTCACGAAGCGAGTCGTCGCAGTGGAGCAGGACAGGCTAGAAGTTCACTACCCCCGCTGGCCGATCGTAACAACGCCAACATCTTGGAGTACACCGGTTGGTATGATGATGTACGAATGCGCAAAATAAGAGCCGCATGTAGACGCAATAGGGGACTTCCACAAAGCCGACAACCCTTTGCTACTGCAGCACAATTGTAGTACAATGAGGCAACGCTGTTCTAAGGCCGCCATTGTGAGGGACGCCCTCAGGCAGGCTATATATATATCATAGCAGTCGGTTGCCTGATCCACCCGGCGATTTATATTTCGTGTCGTTTCTCCAGTGCTCCTCCATTGAACTTCGACATGCCGACCTACTTCTGCGTGCAAGCAGCGTGATTGTATGGCTGTGTCGATAGCCCCGGCCGTAAGGTTTAAGAGGAAGCTTTAGCCCGGCCTCGACTCCGATGCCGCCTATTCAAATACATGTAAAACATACATGTTGGAGAAGTATGGGAGAGGCCTTTGCCCTGCAGTGGGCGTAACCAGGCTGATGATGATCATGATGAAAACGCAGAAATGTTTTTCTGGGATAACCCCTGGGCCGATTTTAATGAAATTTGTTGCATTTTAGAGAGAAAGTTAAATTCTAGTGGCTGTTGCAAATTTGTCTCTGCATCAAGAACAGATATCGAAGTTCTGTAAACTGCAACCGTTCGAACATCGAAAGCGGACAAATTTGATATCATAATGTATATATTACGCGAATGTGTTACATTGTTTACAAGTGTCTTGGAGAAGTCATACTCACATATTAGTGGTCTACTTAAGAACCGTGTATAATATATCAATTTTATCCTCTTTAGTTGTACCATTAGATGCAACTTTCACAACTGTGAAATCGTTTTTCCTTGCTTAGTTACAAGACTTGTAAACTTCATAGTTTCATTTTCCGAAAATTTGCGATTTTCAACAATTTTTATTACAGAAGTGACGACCTAAATAACATATTCGTTACCAATAGTCAGTATATTTTAACTTTTTTTCTTTCTTTTAAGTACAACAAACTTCATCAAATTTGGTGCGGTGGTTGCCGAAAAGAACGATTTCTCCTTTCCAATGCATTTAGACAGGAACCCCCCGAGCTAAAATATATGCGGACCACGGGCTCACCGAAAAAAGAACTGCTTTTATTGGTAATTCAGTCGCACAAACTGAAATTGACGAGTGTACTCGAAAGTTCCCAATGCCAAGTTTGGACTGCAGTCCTCAAATTCAAGTTACATTCATAGGGGGTTCGTCGCGCAGGCGCAAGTATTCCAAGACCTTAACCCCATCCCGTCGCGAGGAACGAAGTTTGCATTTGCAGGGCCGTGTTGCGCGGCGAACACGTCAGAGTACTATACGTATATGTACTGCACGTATGTCATAACTCCGTAGCAAACACAATGAAACTTGTAGACGGGCGCCCGCCACCTACGAACTCTTCCTGTCTTGCATGACATCTCGAAGGTCTCGCACCCTCGTCAATCTTTCTTATCTATTCTTCCCCCTTTCCCCTTCCCCCAGTGTAGGGTAGCCAACCGGGCACGCCCTTGGTTAACCTCCCTACCTTCCCCTCTTCGTTTTTTTCTCTCTCTCTATCCTTTACAATCATAAAGGAAGGTAATTTCCTCCATGATCACGACGGTCGCGGCTGTACCCAATGTTGCGTTGTAGGAGCACGCGGTTGGTAATTGGTGTTATTTTAAACGTATACAAAAGATTGTTACGCTCTGGATGGCTCGTGTGTAACGTCCAACTAAACAAAAAAAAAGAAAAGAAAAGAAAAGAAAAGAAAGCACACATAGTTACATCATTATTTCAAACGTGAAACCTGTTCACCTCGGCGCTTTGAAGTTGTTTTTGGGCGGATTTACTCAATCACTCGTCACGTATAGATACGAAATAACTAAGCGAAACGCACTGTCAAAGGGAAACGCTATACAGTTCAATAACAAATGTGTACATGTGGCCTCTGCCAAAAGGAAAAACAGTAGAGAGAGAGAGAAAGTTGGGTGTCAACATATGACAGATATATAATATGCCAAGCACTATTCGGCGTGTCCTGAACGCGTTATTCGTCTGTGAAAGTAGGCACTTGATATTATGCGAAGCATATTACGAGGGCTCAACCCAGCTCCTCAGGCGCGGCGGTGACCATGAAATCACGTGACACCGTGACGTCACGACAGAGGAGAAGTGGCTTTGGCTCAACTCTTGCAAGACGGGCTGGGTGGGAATCGAACCAGGGTCTCCGGAGTGTGGGACGGAGACGCTACCACTGAGCCACGAGTACAACGCTTCAAAGCGGTACAAAAGCGCCTCTAGTGAATGCGGTGTTGCCTTAGAAACGCGCTGTTTCTAAGGCGTGCGTCTCTTGCTCAGGCGCACATTTCGTTGCCGCGCCGAACGCTGCTTTGCTCGACGCTCACCGCGTCCAATGCGGGGCGCGTAGTCGCTGCCCTGTAGCCCATTGTCTTACACCCCTTGGCGGGTCGACGGGAACGCTGTCGCGTTCCACTCTTGAAGGCGAAGAAGTAATGCATGAGTTGTTTCTTCGTCTAGCCGAACCAAATATAGCCAAGCAACAGCAGTTCACCAGGCTAAACAGTGGTTCAACAACTAAAATAAAGGCTAGTATGCTTCGCATCCTGGGCTTAACCTTACCTAAGCCACAGCCATTTTTCCTTCTTTGTTTGCACTGCCAGTCCTCAACTTCAAGTTACTTTCGTAGGCGGAGGATAAAGTCGGCTTCATAAAGCGGGATCCCTGGAGCGCATGTACACTTTTGCTCGGTTAACTTCGCCACGGGCAGTGCGCTCGGCATCAAACCACCACGCGTTCAAGTCGCTGTGGACAATACGGCGAAGTAACCGCAGTCCGGATTAATGCTCCAACATGGATGTTGTCATGCAGTGGCCTGTGCTAATGAAACAGAGAGGGAGAGCCAACTGACAAGAGAGCATGTCGTTCCCTTGAGAAGGGGAGAGGCACATTGTAGTGGTGCACACCGCCGTGACCGATATTTCGGAAACGTTAAAGACTCCGTTCCAGCCCATGTTTTCTATGAGAAACAGACCATAACGAGCCGAATTCTCTTTCCTTGTTACTCGCGCTGCGGCGGGGAAAATAAATTTAACGACCCAGGCTGGAAACGAAGGACACGGGAGGCGAAGAGAATGTAACAAGAAACAGGGTCGCGGAATCAGTGGAGAGGGCCTGCTTATTAGTGCGACACATATACTATGAAACAAGCGCAGTGCAAGCCACTGCTGGTGCAGCAGCTGTTGCAGGAGCCGCGGATATGAAAGTTTGTGAGTGGTGGCGCTGGCTAACACTCCCAGGGCTCTAGTAGGAAACATAAATACCCAAGAAAGTGGGTGGGAAAACGGCGCCGCGGTAGCTCAATTGGTAGAGCATCGCACGCGAAATGCGCAGACGTGGGATCGCTCCCCACCTGCGGCAAGTCGTTTTTTCACCACTATCGTTTCCATTAATTTACCATTTTTTAAATTCATTTAGTAAGTACAAGTAATTTGCCTGTGTTGTCCTTGGTGTCAGTGTTTGTTAGCGTACGCCTCTGATCATGCCGTGCTGCAATCCGAACTTGACGCAATACCCGCCTGGTATTTCGACTGGCTAATCACTCCTAATATTTATACACGTTAAAGCAAATCGGTCTCACGTGTTTTCTCCTTCCCGAGTTATTCTATACGTATACACGCTTAACTTCTTGCAAGTATCTTGGCATTCATATAACTCGTAGCCTTTCATAGATTGTGCATGTCGACTGCATATTTATTAATGCTAACCACGTGCTCGGATTTCAACGCCGCAGTTTTTCCAGCGCAACTGTTCCGGTGAAGCTGCAAGCTTTATAAAAATTTGGTACGGCCCCAATATACATGCTCTATAGGGGATATTAATCAAGCAAATCTGGAAAATCTAGAATCACCTAAAAGCGGGGCCTTTCGCTTGATTTTAGCGAATTATGCGCGCAAATAAAACGTGTCATTAATGAAACTATAACTCTAGGGTTGCGAGACCTTGCGTTACGCAGGAAGATTATTCGGCTATGTCTTTCTCATAAGATTTACTATACATTAAGCCTGTCCTTAAAGTCGAGGTGTTCCTTTGCCCATCTTACATTTCGTCTCGCGTTGCTCACCAAACGAGGTCAGGGGTTCCATCATGCAACACCAACTCATATACTTTCGCTCATTAATACCACCCACGGACGACTGGAACCAGCGTACCCCGCCTCCAGCGCGTGCCATCTGTCACGCCGCTGTAATTAAGAAGGTTTCCAATGACTACATATGTACTCACCACACCTGGGGTTTGAAAGTATGGAAATAAATAAATAAATAAATAAATAAATAAATAAATAAATAAATAAATAAATAAATAAATGCGTCAGTGCGAAGCCAACGTTTCGACAAAGAGCAATTCCGTACTGCCCCCTTGTCGGAACGTTGGTTCCAGCAAGAGACGTTCCTTGTTTGACCACTATTGATCAGAGCATGAGTATAGAGATCACGCAAACGATGACGTAGGCAAAACAAGGTGCGCGCCATTTATTTATTTATTTATTTATTTATTTATTTATTTATTTATTTATTTATTTATTTATTTATTCTTGGCTGATTCTTTATATGTCTGGTACTGAAAGTTGAATACCTCATACACTGTAAGCGATATCGACATAAAAATTTGGTCCATTTTTTCCGCTTTCTTTCACGAATCCACCTCTCCAACCCCAATACGGGAACTGTAACACTCCATTCCAACAAACGCTATTTGGTATAGCTGCAGAGTGTCACAATCGACACCCAGCAGCGGCTATAGCAGTTCGACAGCTACCGCGTGTGCTGTACCTCAATAAGATGAAAAAGAGACGTCCCCACCGACAGGAGCAACGCGAGAACCTGTGTTTGACCGTCAGCCCTTGGCCCGCGGACCCTCCGGTGAGCCGACGTTTGCGCTGCGGTGAACTGCGCCGAACTCTGCACTCGCTTTCCCCTCGCGAGAACCGCACGAGCGGCGAGCGCGGAAGCTTAATTCCTCGACGCTATTTAATTCAGGTTCGGGAGGCACCCACGGTCGATGTCGTAGCGAAGAGCCGACCGTTGTTCTCTCGTCCTTCTCTGTTTCTTCCTCGTTTTTTGCCCCCTTCTCCGGGCTAAGCTTTAATGGCCAAATAAAACTCGCGGCCACTGACCTTTCAGCGTCGCGAAGAGCGCACGAGAAAAGGATGCCTTCTTTTCAAACATGTATTACGGAGCCGCTTTTAATAAGATCAGTGGCCGTCCTGCGCACTCGCGTAGACGCCTGGATGGGGAAAAAAAAAGAAAAATAGAAAACAACAAGAAAGAAAGAGTCATCGTGGCGCGTAGCAGTCGGTTCGTCAGATCGAGAAGGACGATATTGCTCCGGCTCGCTGTCTGGTATAATTCCGCACGGCGTGCTGCTCGGCTTCGCATGCACCTGAAATATCGGTTCGCTTAATTAAGATGTCCTCTCCTCCACCGCTCGCGCAAGGAAACTCAAACTGCACCCGCCGTGGTTGCTCAGTGGCTATGGTGTTGGGCTGCTGAGCACGAGGTCGTGGGATCGAATCCCGGCCATGGCGGCCGCATTTCGATGGGGGCGAAATGCGAAAACACCCGTGTACTTAGATTTAGGTGCACGTTAAAGAACCCCAGGTGGTCGAAATTTCCAGAGTCCTCCACTACGGCGTGCCTCATAATCAGAAAGTGGTTTTGGCACGTAAAACCCCATAATTAAAAAAAATTAACTCAAACTGCGCCTCTCTATATTTGTGTGCGCAGCGCCGCGGCCGCAAAAGTATTTTGTGCACTGATGACGCAAAAAGAATTCCTCGCGATTTCGCCACTGCGCCTAGATTTGAAGTGCGTACAGCGTGGTGTATACACGTGGAAATGTATCCTTTCAACTGGTGGGCGGTGATTAACTTCGACAAAACTTAGTTCTCTCTCTCTTTCTCCTTCGAATCTCGTTGCTTCCAAATCTTTTAGATGTCTTGAGATACGCGGCTCTGCACAAACGCGGCGTTTGGAGGGCTTCATTATCCGTGCTTTGGTGTACGTGCTGTATTATAGTTTCGGAATCCTCCAACGACGAAATCGAGAAAAGTCCGCGCAGTGCCGCGCTTGTTCACAAGGTGAAACGACCCACCCACCCCCTTCTCTTTATTATTATTATTATTATTATTATTATTATTATTATTATTAGTCGCATACCTGAGAAGCAACATGCTCTCGCTCTCGTACAAATACAAGACAACATCGCGTCTTGTATAACATATACAGCAACTCTAGGGTCGACGCTCCGAGCACGTGCTACCTGCCGCGCACGCAGAAGAGTAATAACCAGCGATCCGAGCCCATGAGAACCCGATCGGACCGGAACGAAGCCTGCAAGTGAGGGCTATACATGGAGTAAGCACGCGTACACATCACGAGAAGCTTGAACCATCTCCATAATTAGTTTACCAATGCATTGTGATCAAACAGGCTTGTCTATCGCAACGCCTTCAGAGCCATCGGCAACTATCGCGGCAAGCTTGACGTGACCTTGTAGAGCGTATCGAAAGCCGATGAGCGGTTCTTCACGTTTTACGGTGGTTGCCCGGCCGCATTTTTTTTTTTTTTTACCGTGTAATGCCGGATCTTCAAGAATCGTATCCTGTAACGCGCCCGTTTTTTACAGATCGCCAGTGCAAGGTGTTTGGGACAAATGACGATTTGTTTGTAGCTGATTTCAAACTCGCTGTTTGATTACAACACTTAGATGCTTGCAACTGGTTTGCTTGCCGAACGAAAGGTGAAGAAAGGCCTCGAAAACGAGCGGGTGCGCGCGGACACGCTCGCCCAGGGGATTCGTCTGCTTCCCGAAAGGGTGTCAACGACCTTCTACACCGTATTATCATTATTGCTGTTGTTGTTGTTTTAGCCGCCGGTTCGCATGAAACACGCAAAAACTCTATACACTGCTCGAGTTTCCTTCCGAGAAGCTTAATTGATACTATTAGGGGCCTTGACCCCTACAATCTTTATGTCAAGCCCCTCGACAACAATGTATTTTTTCTCTCTCTCTCTTGTTGTTCAAATAAAGTTCGAACTTTGAAACTTTGTACAAAGAGGATCATGGATGGTTGGATGCTTAGGCGCGCACCGACCTTTCCATTTATAGGCATCCACTCTTCACTGAGAAGTACACGGGCAGAGAAGCGTCATCTTACGCTTCATTAAAAGCATGGATCAATATGCCCACTGGCATTCCAACCAACTCACCTGAGCGGAGCGAGCTTTCGTTGCTTTCAGTTGGCTCACAGTTTGTATACATAGTGTAACCTGTTCAACGCGGTATGAGAGGTATGGGATAGAGGCCACAGATGCAGGTAGTCTAGTATACTTACGTATTCTCTTGCGCGGCTGCAGACTTTACCGTTAGAATTCTTCAGCATGGCCTCATCTGTTGGATCGCCAGGTAGCGCTGAACTAGCGTCTGAAAACAGACAAAAAGCGCCAGCTTCTAAGAAAGTGCAGGGTGTGGCCGATATATGATACCTGACAGCGAAAACTAATAAACTCATATATACACAGAGCGTTCATACTAACTTCGCGATGCAGGTTCTCAAATACATACTTTTGAACCTCCTTCAATAAAGCCACTGTTATCATCAATAACAGCCGCGATGCGGTAGAAGCCCCGATGCTGTATACGACCTTGTTTTCCACAAAATCCGCTATAGCCTCGAGTGAGTCTTCGAGGCAAATTTTTACTCCAATTTCCGCTCTATGCCTCATACCAGGCACTTGACAGTAGGTAGGTAGGTTCCTATCTATAGCCTCGTTTCGGGCCTCTTCAATAAATAAATAAAGTGACCGAAGGGGGATCGAACCTACAGGCCTCCCAAGTGAAACAACAGCACAGTGCTACAACCATTAGACCACCGCATCCTTTTATCCCGCCAATTAACGCCAATTTGTTCGTTGAGACGATTGGCACGTGCGCCGTGCGGTCTAAAGCACGGGCGAGCGAGAGCACGTGCTGTACCACTGCCTTAAGCGCGAGTTACGTAGAATAGCAACGAGCTGCTTATAAAGGCGAAAGGCGGCCAGTTTCTGCCATCCTTCCGTCCTGCTAGCCATATCTAGTTTGCTTACTTTACTAGTACAATTAATAGAGATAATTCTGGCGCTGCTATCACTCAGCTACCATGGCAATGATGACTATAGTGCATATTTATATGTCCGACCTTCGTGCTTGTGACTTCAGGCGTTCTTGTGGCTTCTTTTTTATTATTATTTACTGTGCTATATTTGCTTTTATCGGCCCAAATTTCGGACCACGCAAGGCACTAATACGCTGCGGATATGTATAAACATTGCGATTTGTGGCACTTATAACGCAATTTTCTGTTGAAAATGGTCAACTTGTAAATCCACAAAGCCGTTTGAAGCCACAAAGACCAAGTTTAGGCTAGAGCTAGTGCACTCTAGCTTGGGCAAATTTTGGATTTGTTGCGGGAGGACGTAAAGTTTACGTCCCTAATGATAAGTGAGATCAAAACAGAAATATTACAAAAATAAAGGGTGAAAAAGTCACCGACGATTACGATACTCCCTAATGCGAAATTTGAGAGCAGCTCTATAGGTGTTTTCATTTCGCGATACATTGGCTGGCACGGACAATCTGTCTCGTGCGGCACGTTGCAAACGGAGCGAAGTGTGGCGCGACTGCCTCGCCAATCGGGAGATCGTGAGAGGCGGCGCGTGGGTGACACGTGGGCGCGATTCACAGAAGCCGCCGCAGACAGACCTCCGCTGACGCAGCGCTTTGTTTCCCTACAGACGACGCGCGCTACTTTGGCGCCATCTCGCAGCCATCGTCGCCGTAAAGCCATTTTTGCGCGGCACTATACGCTTTTCTTCTTACGATTTCGCCATACCCTCCTCCTCCGCTTTCCCTCCTCGCGCTCTCTTCACTATCGCATCTCCCGCTGCGCTCCGCGTTCGCTTTCATCCTTCGGTGTGTTCGTTCGCTCGGTTACGAGGGACAACGCCGACGCTCGCCGCAGGAACGGAAGAGCTGCGCTCTAAAAAAGCAGAGGACAGTCACAATGACAAGAAACGCAGGTAAGAGGGAAAGTCTAGCACATAGTTCACTATGTGCTTTTGCTATGTGCGTTTACACAGCCGCCTACGGTCGCTGTTGACTGGCTGCTGCCGCCTCGTCGCCGGCGCTCGAGGGCTTCAAAGCGACTGATGCCGACTGCACCAACCCAGAAGCGTTTTCGAGTCCGAGTGCCTCCGGCAGAGACGTCTCGGGACGGCGAATGCCGAGTTGTTCACATTGTAGCACAATACGCATAATATTAATTCCTCCGCTTTATCACATGCTCGGCACAACACGCTACCACTTGTGCGCTTTGAAGGGACACTAAAGGCAACTACTAAGCCAAGCTAAGGTGATAGGTTAGTGCCCGAGAATTTCTGAGGTGTCAATGTTATCGCGAACCGAGTCTTAATAATCGAGAAATTGAGGTAAATGCAGGACATGATTAGAGACTCTCCCGCGGCATTCAAGCACTCGCCCGATGACGAAAGCACTCCTCAGTTAAATTCTGTCACTAGTACTCAACTACTCGTTGCCGAAAACATCATTGTATTGTATTATAAGATGAAATAAAATGCTACTTGTCCAGTTCTATTTCATTTTCAGAAAAAAAGAACTCATTGAAGTTACCCTTGACAACGACATGGGTGGTCGAAAGGTTTCGTTTTCGCTCGACTCTGCGGCGTCCACGCTTTCGCGTTTCAGTAGTTTCGCTATCGCGTAGTACTGCACTGGTTTTGCTGGCTCGCGACACTCGCAGCAACTGCAAGTAGCAAAGAATTCAATTTCCACGTGATGTCGCGAGATGCCCGAACGGTCTACGTCACTTGACCAAACAACAGCTGCAGCGGCGAATCCACCGCTCAGTCTTGGCTCGGTACCGCCGTCTGTCGGCCGCCGTTTTACTCACCGGCGACAGCGCAGGGTGGTGATGGCTGAAGCCCCTTAATTTGGTGATGGCGTATGCAACGTCACCACTCCCCCGGTTGGGTGGAGGGAGATGTGAATTTCGGAAAAGCTATTCGTACCCTTGAGATGTGGTTTTCCCATAAACTAAGTCTTTTCTTGGCACGAAACAGGGATTGTGAGCTTTCTGGAACGGTATTTAAACAGTCCACGTCGAATTAGTATTCGCATTTAGTGTGCCTTTAAAGCGGCCGTGACCCACTGCATACACACACAAACACGCTGCTCCATCTGCTAACACTATGCAGAAACCTAAGCGATGCTGGATATAGCCGTCTATACATACCTGCAGAATGCGTCGCATGCCATCGATTCCCACGACGCGTGGAATCTACATATTTCGCAAAGAACCCATTCTGGATTATTCACGTTCACGTTTCATGAAAGAAGTTATATTTTTTGTTACGCGGAACAGAGTTGCGCATACTTGGGGAGCATACAACGGTTATATCAGCCTGTTCGCTGGTACGTTTATTCAGCGCATGCAGATGTTAGCTTTGTATACATATATCCACAAATATATTCGCCGAGATAGCGACCGACCTGACAGCAGCCAGGCAGCCACGTTGGCAAAGAAAGCTTAGCTTTATTATATCCTAAAGGAGTGTAGACAAAAGTTAGAGACAAAATTGACCATACAATAAGCTTTGTGTGCTTACGAGGAGCGCTTTCACAGCAGACGGCTAAGAGGTAATTTATTTCAATTTTAATGTCTATAAATGACACTTGGCTCCCTTCTCCGGGCTCGTCGTTGAGAAGCCATCATGAAAACGTCGTTGCTGATAGCAAAATAGTGCGACTCTGTGACATAAGAACATATCGTCTTTGAGAACTAAAAATGTTGTATATCCATTTCGCAGAAGGGAATCTTGGCGCGTTCCGTTTTGTCGCACTGAACATGGACGACAAATGTTACGTCATGTATTTGAATTTTTATTGAACAAACTGATCTCCCAAGATATTTATGTTGAAAAAATGCAGCATACGTTTACATGCGAGAGCACTTCTTGATGTGATTATTTTTCTTTGTCACTACTATTATATTTCTAGATATCTTGTAGCAGGCACGCACCCAGGATTTTTTTCGGGGGGGAGGGGGGGGGGGAGGGGGGCTGATCCACTACCTGGGTACGTGCCTGTTTTGTAGTTAACTGTGAAGTTGTTTCTTCTGTATTACGTTGCTTAACACGTGAAGCTGTTTTTAAATTTTAATCACTAATATTGATCTGTTATGGTCTATTGTAATCTTGATATAATACTTGCTATACGCCATGTATACAGGGGCTCGGGCGTTCTCGAGTGAATTGATTTTCACTTTTTGCCCGAGCATGACCGCATTGTAATAATGCAAAGAAACAGAACTTGAGCTTAATAAAAGAAATTAGTTGTGAGTGTAGCGATCGTGTGTGCGCCCCTTCTTCTCTTGTGCTCCGTGTTTTGCACTGTGCAGTTCCAAATGGTCAAGACATGATACCCGTACACCGGGTAAATTGCAGGCTTCCCAGTGCGTGACGCAAATTTCACGCTTGAACATTTAAACGAAACATGCTGCGAATAAACATTGTCCGGACACTGATGGAAGTGCTGCATGCAGACTAATACTTTTTCCACAATGAAATATGAAGTATTCGGTTTTCATGACATTAACGGTGAGCCAGTTACTCATGACCCAATCGCGAACTCTATATTTATTGCTGAGTAATTTCTGCCTCTAGTTCTTGCAATGCACTGCCTTCGAAGTATAATCATGTGTCGTAGGCATGCAGAGGGGCTTCGGAATGCGTTATTATTGACGGAGAATCATTAAGGTATAAAATATTAAGAGAAAACGGGCTTGAGCGTTTGTTTGATCGTACTTCACAGAAAATATAAAAAATAATAAAATAATAAAATAGAAAAATAAGTAAAGAAAGATAATACTCGCGACGTGCGTGACGCTAGTGTCCTTGCCGCGCGTTCGTTTCGATCGCTTCTTGCTATTTCCGTAGCTAGGTTAAGGCGCTATCCAACCAATTAAGTTATTTCAACACTCGCGGTGCATTCGGTGGGAAAGGCAAATCCGATGCGGGACGTACACCACTCCAAGCATCCCAGCAGCCTTTGTCATTCGCCCGCGTGCTTCATGGACCGTGAGTCACGCCCTGCGAATCACTGCAGGGACGACGACATACACGCTCGAAACATGGCGGCATTTCAACAAAGAAGCCGTCACCTTCGCGACAGCTCGAACGTATACAGGTATATTTACCTGTATGCGCATGTATGTAGCATGCAGCATGTAGGCGGCGATACACGCGGCGGCAGAAGTGCTCGCTACCCCAGGCTTCACTTCTTAGACCTCCAAGTATTAGAATATCTTTTTTTTTTTCGCGGTTTGCACATGCCGAAAGCACTTGCCAGGCAGGTGCACGTATCAGACCTCACTTCCGCTGAATCAAGGCACTGTCGGCGAGCTGACTGACACTTCCTGATCTCCCGAAAGCCGGAAAAACATGGTCGCTGCGGGCCGCGCACGTCCGAAGGTTGCGACCTGTTGGCCTGCGAATCGCAGCACGGTCCGGACACGGCTGAGGTTCAGAGGGTGAAGCCACGCGGCGTGTGTACGAGCGATCCGAAATGGGCCACCGCGAGCAGACACGCGAGGGCGAGCGAGCACGCCCACCAAACACAACGGGTCTCCGGGGACGAACAATGTCCTTGAGCCAGGAAAACGCAGCAAAAGCGCAAAGTCAAGGCGGTGCTTGACAGGGAGCGAAGAAAGCACAGCGGCACAGCTACCTGATGGACGCATTCTATAGCTCTCTTGCGAGGGGGAATGCACGCCCATTCCGGCAGGTGTCAAAATCGTTTGTCTACCACGTGACCTTACTGCCGCTGTAATGAACACAGATACCGAACTGTGTGCCACACATTCGATGGAGCAGCAGACAGGACACGGGGCACTATATATGCCGATTGCTCATTTCAGCTGGCGAGCCTTCCGCTGCCCTCCGCTATCACGTCGAAAAGACCCAAAATATCTACGGGTGGGTAATACGTTATATGTCACCCTGGGCTCCCATTTGACGTGACCTCTGACACCAACGACGTTGCTCTGTGCTGTTTCCCAACGTCGTTGTCACATTTGTGCCATCGTTGCTGCACAGATGGTCCCCGCTGGGCGCCGCATGTCGTACGGTCTGCGTATACACGCGACCGTTATTGTCTGCGTTGCACGCCGTCCCGCGGGCTTCGGGCAACGAGTACGTGCCGGGTATAACAAGTTCATCGTCGCATCATCACGATCACCCGCCACACTGACCGCCTCGACCGTTGTATACGTGCCTCCCACGCGCCCGTGCCTTCCACGCGCCCGCGCCTCGGCGGCATGCCGCGGCAGAGCACCACGAACGTATCATTCGTCGCGGCAAGGCTTATTAAAGCGTGCACATGCCGGCACGGCGAACTTTTCAATTCAATGGCGTGCCACGATGCAGGGCAGCGTTTTATACAAGCTCTCCCAGCGACGCCTAAAGCGCTTCTCGATGAGCTCGAAAACAACAAGGGGAGCGCCCGAAAGCGAAGCAGACAAACAAACAAACAAAAAAAGGTGCCAGCTAATCAGCCCGACGCGCAATCACCCACCACGCGCAATCCATCGCACACTGTGTTGCGGCGCGCCACCTGATATGTGCAGCCGCGGCCGGCAATCGGAGGCAGTGCACCCACTCGCAACCCCTGGCTCAATCATCGGCCGTGTGGCCGGTGACACCGGATACACTGGCGCATCGCTAAAAGGTCCCCGACTCGATTCGCGGGGAGGATTGTAACGCCTGTCCCCGTTGCGTACTCGCCTGCCCTTCGACACGACACCGTACGAATTGCAAGTGTGCGGAAATGCGCATGCCGTGGGTGGGTGCGCGTGTGCCGGACTTCACCTTGCGCCGCCTTGCTGACCTCCATCGACGCCTCGTCGCCCGGCATGGGCAAGCAGTAATCGAGACAGTCACGACTTTCTGTGCTGACAGCGAAAGCTTCGGGTCTCTTGCTTTCAGAGGCCATTGAAGCGGCGTTAGGTGTAATTATGCGTATACGCTAGAACCCCTCTACCATACGTTTTTCACGGTTCCACGGGAATACAGAGTTTCCGAGAAATGCTTACGGGAACATGCTAACGCATGTTCCCGTAAGCCTTCATTAACATTTCGACCGGGAAAACGAATCAGTGAGGAACGTGTTTATTAACGAGGTTTTTACATTTCGCACTTTTCTTCCTCCTACATGTCGTAGTCGCTTCGAGACATGAATGCAGAATCTAGACGTAGTTTGAGACTCAAGCTTTAGCTCAGATCCGCACTTTAAAATTCTTTCTTTATTCGTTATTCGAAGATTACCTCGCAGTGCCCAAGGGCGTTACAACAGAGTGGTTACAGCTACGAACAGAATAATATACAGGGTGTTTCAGCGAACACTTCCAAAAATGTTTTAAAATTGCCTGTGGCAGATAGCACAATTCTAGTTCAGGCACTGGTCTACTCGAAGAGGCGGACACTACTTGAAAAAAAAAAAAATCAAGTGCATAACCAACTAATTAACAAAAATTCGCTAATGAAGTTTTCAACTGATTACCTTATGGCACATATTGCAATTTACAAATTCTAGCATGTGATACTGTAAGGCATATCCACTAGAACATAATTACGTGGATGACACCATTTATGAGATACGCGTCATCAAACTTGCGGTGAAAATGCACTATCGTTCCACTTACTTTCTTAACAAAACGTCATTTATACATTTAAGCACAGAAGTAAATGGAAGGCCAATGAATTTCTCCAGTAAGTTCGGAAATTAGTATATCGAAACTGGTGTCATCCTGAGAATTCGTTCCAAGTGGATCCGTCTTGAGAACTGACCGGCTAGAATTTGTAAATTTCAATACCTGCCATGAGGTAATTATGTTAAAAACATAATTAGTAATTTTCTGGTTATTAGTCGCTTATATGCAGTTAAATTTTTTTGTGCAAGTAGTGTCCGCCTCTTCGAGTAGACCCGCGCATGGACTATAGAATTGTGCTATCTGCCACAGACAATTCTAAAACAATTATTGAAAGTGTTCGCTGAAACACCCGGTATACCCTTGTACACAGTACACTTGCTCTTCAGTCAGTCTGTTCCACTGGTTTACGAAAAAAAAAGGAGTCTGCATACATGCG
The DNA here is from genome assembly GCF_038994185.2 of Dermacentor albipictus. NCBI lineage: Eukaryota > Metazoa > Arthropoda > Arachnida > Ixodida > Ixodidae > Dermacentor > Dermacentor albipictus. Next base: position 243,883,526 of record NC_091821.1, on the reverse strand, counting down.
CGTCTTGGTTTGGTACATACTTTTAAAATTTTACGATTATGATCATTATACGCCTTCACATATAACCAAGCTCCTTTAGACAAACGCCTGTTGATTCCATGTCTTACTGCTCCTACTGAAACCTTCCATATGCCGTTCAATATTTCCGTATGTTTTCCGTACGGTACTTATGAACATTACACGAAATTTATATGAGATTCATATAGATTCCGTAAGAATTAAACGAAAAACATACCTGATTGTTATCATGGCATACGAAACGTTTCAGGATGGATGGTATATTAAATATAGAAAATTCAGCCTCAGTTTTCTACGTCGGGTGGGAAGTGTTTCCCAAACAACGCTCAGCTCGGTGCAAATCTGCTTCCTTCCATGCATGCCGACACGAGACGAACCTGACAGCTCGGTTTTTCATTTGCTCCAGAGCGGTGATGAGGCTCCCTTGGGCGGAGTTCCACACGGCACAGCTGTACCCCCAAATTGGCCGAATACAAGTTACACAAGTCATATTATTATTATTCTTTTTTTTAGATTCACGGGCAAGAATCGCAAGATACGCGAAATGAAGTTCAATGCTTTAGCAGGTTTAGGTAAGTACGCTACTGACATGTGGCTTCCACAAGCAGTCCGATTACATTTTATGCCTTGCTATATATATCTACATTATTGTCTTAATAGTACCGGAGCCCTCTGATGCTTTTTAAGAGAAGTATTAAAGGACTCTGATAATACGTTATTTATGCAATAGTGGGATTTATTATTGGTAAAGGTGCGCACATTTTCTATATTTAAATTCATATTCCGTGCAGTACACATTTTCCATTCAAAACAACAAAATTGACTTCTTTGAGGTAAGCAAATGTATATCCATTTAAATACAGTTGCATCAATGTTTAGTGAGTGAGTGCGATATATTGAAAGCCTTACGGAAATTTAAGACCTTACTGCCTACATGTCCACTTGGCATCAACGATCAATACCAATCATGAATAAATTCAATGAGTTGTGTTGTAACTTCTACAAGACAGTCGCTTACGAAATCCATATGTCGTTCCTTGATCAGTACATTATGTTCAAATAGATGTTTCATTATTCCTTTGTATAAAATATGTTCAAGTATTTTGCATGTGTCTGATGTCAGGATATGGACCTGTGGTCACGAAATATTCAATCTTTTTTTTTCTTTTTTTCAGTCACCATTCAACAAAGTGAGCGGTTTCCCATTCATATGGTAAAATAACTATAGAGAAACATTTTATTTTCAAAATTCAGTAAAATATATGGAAAGCGGCCCTGTGCAAAGCTTGAATACGCGTCGTGAAATTATATCCGGACCAACAGCGTTTCTTTCATAAACGGTCTTTAATAGGTTTTCAGTGCCATTAGATTTCATGGACTGCATGGGCGGATTATTTCTTATAGGTAAAATCTTGTTGCACTTATGCAAAGCGAGGAACGCTGACTAAAAAAAAATAAATTGTTCAGACACGTAGTTTGATCTCAGTCATCCGAAATTACCTGACTATATATGGTTTAACTCTGGTTTAACTCTTGTATTACGAAAGAATCAGAACCACGCTTCGGGATTTGATTTCGTTCTCTTGCTCAACTGTGCGAAGTAAACAGCGTTAGCATTTTCTTTTATTAGCGTATGCTCTAGCGTATTAGTTAACTTTTTTTTAAAGAGAAGAGCTGGCTTCGTTTTCTTAAACCCGTGTAAGTTTTAGTATGTGTGCTGTTACCCATGGCTGGCTATGTTTTTATAGGGATTGTCTACCGCTCAGAACATGTCTTTGGATTGTGGTGTGGAATGGAAGATTGTGTATCACGTTGACGGCATCGTGAGCATGATTTTATTCCATAAACAAGGAATCATATTTTTAAATTAAACATTAAATTCTGGGCTTTTAAGCGCCCAAACCACCATACCATTATGAGACACGCCGTAGTTTCGACCACCTGGGGTTCTTCAACGTGCCCCCAATGCATGGTACACGGGTGTTGGTTGCATTTCGCCCCCATTGAAATGCGGCCGGCGCGGCCAGGATTCGATCCCGCAACCTCGGGCTTAGCAGCGCAACACCAAAGCCAGTACGCAACCACGGCGGGTGAATCATATCTTTAATTTGGCTCTGGCAGTTGCGTAAAATAACATGCGGCGATAGCTTGATGGTGAGCCAGTGTAAACTGTGCACCGTCACCGCGCTTAAAACCCGCGCAGGGAGATTGTGGTACGTCGCGTCCATGGTCTGCCGGCGTCGTCAAAACACCTGTGCAGGCATTTTTTCACCGCAATGTGCCTGATATACAGAACATCGCATAAAATGCTTGTATTCCTGCAGCAGAGCCGACAGAAAGACAGCGACTACACAAACTGTGCGTGTAAGAAACACGTGAGATGATATGCGACTGAGAAAAGAAAAATGCACTGATGACTTATACAACCGAAAACGTGCTGAGGACGGCTATCATATCTACGGCAATAATTGCAGCGTTTACCACATAATAACCATTCCTACAGAAACACTATGCGCTTCGAGTTTCTCACTTTAACTGGCATGACATCGTCATCGCGTCCAGTCAGAGACTGCGCAGATTAAAAAAAAAACTGTTTCAAAATTTATGCTTACTTTCCAAAGAAACCACTGCACTTTTAGACACTTCGAATGGTAGGCCTTCTATCGCGCTACAAAATAGAAGGTCCTTGCACCTCTTACCTTTGGGACATAGGTAGATGCCGAATCTGTATAATCCGGGGGTGCAAAATTATCGTATATAACGGACAGTTGTGACATCCCCTTGAAAATCCCGTGCAAAGGAATAGCACTGCGCTACGCGTGTATCGAGCTCCCGTTCACATTCGATGTATCGATCGTAGATCGCCGCATCTCTCCAACTCTGCCAACGGAGCCACGATCACTTCTCCCGCCGTCGGAAATATTCGTTGCCGGCGAAACGGTGCTATTTTGGCCGTATCACACAAGACATTGAATCTGAAGGGCAGTGCGTGTTATGGAGGAAAAATGAGCAAGGCGCGCATCTCAGTTTGCTCGCTGCAAATATGGATGTCTCGTGCAAACGGCGGCCGAATTGGCTATATCGGCAAGAGCAGATCGCCGCGCTGCTTCAAGAACGCGAAAGGCCTTATAGATATAGTGTGTGTGACACTCGATCTTTTCAATGAGTAGCTCCCGACATGTGATGGTGAACTGAAGATCTATTCGCCGCCGGGTCTTGTAGAGCAGGGGTTTCCGCGAACAGGCGTCGCCGCCGCTGGGAGGCGGCTATCAAAAGTTCAGAGCTGGCAGACCAGCTCTGGGCCGTCCGGCAAGCCGAAGATGCCGCCCGAGTCCAAGGACTTGCATGGAGCCGCCACCTGAGGCCACCACAGCAACAACTGCCGGACTATTCTTCAATAAAGTTTCTTCTTCTTCCGCGAACAGCATTTTAGGGTTCCGCGAGGCGGCCGTAACGAGTCCCACCTCAATCCATATACTTGGACTGATTTTCACATTACAGTTTGTATTTTACAAAACCACTGCACGCTTTATGCGCACACCCGTCGCGGTGCGTCGTCGCTGGCCCACAGTCCGCGCTGGACGCGTTTCATTCGTTCTCGCAGGATCAGCGGCAAGGGACCCGGACGTTCTGCAAGCTACAGAAAGTCATTTTCTAACCGCCTGTGTGGTGGCGGCCGTCACCGAAGCATCACCGGAGAAGAAGGGCCTGCGAGTCGCCGACAAGCGGACGAGAAGCGATGACACATCGGTTCGAAGGCAGAGCACCGACTCGGTTCCGAAACCCGACCCAACCGTCCGCTTGGTCGACTCGTTGCCGACGTGTGACGATCGGCCGTGTAAACGGCGTGTTGCAACGGACACGCGTGAGCGCTTTGATGGCGGCACGGAGCATTTCTATGCAGGCTGGTTTGCTTCCGCGCGCTGCGTGCATTTGTGTCTTATCCTGAATAAAAACGCTCAACAAGCACTTCGACGCGCCCGAGCCGCACCTTGGCCCCGCGGTCGGGCGACGCCTGCTTTTGCGTCAGCGTTGGGTTACAAGTACAATGAAAGACCATTCGGCAGCGCGAGTGAGTTGTAGGGATGGTCGATTGATTTTATTCGATTAACAATCAATCGTTCATCGTTTTAGCCTTTAATCGATTAATCGCGTTCGATGTAGGGTTTTTCATCGATTAATTGATTAATCGAAATTTTTTGCTAGGCACTTTAAAAGAAGGTTGAAACACAGTTATCTACTTTTTTTAGGAACCAATTTTAACGTTTGGGAGGTGGAACCAAGTTTGAAGCATAATTGTAAAAAGGTTTGATGAAGGATAATCTTTAACTTGTTAAAGACTAAATATAGTTATCACTAGTGGCTTTTGAAAATATGAGCAATATATGTTATAAAATGGCACTAAGTGCAGAATTAAATAAAATACATGACACTAGTGTATTCCTGTAGAGCACAGTTAGAGAAGAAATAAGAAAAATGGCAAGCGTGAGAGTTGAATTGAGAAGAAAAAAAACAGAAGCGCAAAAGAAACAAGGACGAGCCGATTAAACAGGACAAGCGCAGTCATGTGTCCTCGTCTCGTCCTCGTTCCTTTCGAGGTTCTGCCTTTTTCTTGTCAATTATGAACCAACTCGCCCAAGAAAATGTTCTGAAAGGTTAAGTCCAACTGAAACGAGCAAGAAATTGCAAAATACACAGTGTAAAAGAAAATTACGCGTTTCGAATTTTAAACCACATGGCCTTTTCTATACAGAGCTGAGCAATGTCAAATGGGATGAATGTCAATGCTGGGATGTTTGGGTGAAACAGACACCTTCTTTGAATGGCCACACAAACAGCATGCGAGAAAAGATGCTCGGAAGCTATAGATTTGCTGGAATCAGCACGAACTCCATGGCTATGTCAAATACGTGCTCCAAACAGGCGCGAATGCTGTGCCACGTCTTTATCGGACTGGGAGTCGCACGACGATCAACGGCTGGGTTTCTATATTAAGCCTTCGATTGCCAGGGCGCGGTGGCGTTCGCGGTGTGGGGGAAGAGAGGGGAGGCCCTCGGCTCGGCGCACGGAGAAAGAATCGCTGTACGGGACTCGGAAAAACAGCCGACAGTCGCTCTAACACAGCCGCACAGTCACTGCTCGTGCGCTGACATTCCAGCACGATTTCTAAATCGTAGCGCCATTCCTGTAAAACTCTCGAAAACGATTAACCGAACAGGTCTAACCGATTAAGTCGAATAAATGAAAGGTGGACATCGATTAAGATTAACCGTTTTAATTTTTAGTCGATTAATTTAATAGATTAATCATTCATCGATATTATACCAACCCTAGCGACTTGCGACATTCGTGCGCGAAGAAATGGGTCAACTTTTACGCGTTCGACACGGGCCTTGTAGAAACTGATCGGTAAATTTCCGCTTTTCAGGATTCCGTAAAATTGTTCGAGACGTGCCAAGCTTTCTGATAAGCTTAAGAAAGGCATATCTTATGTTTCAAATTGTCCATACATACTATTTCGCGTTCCCTTTCGAGCTGGATACATCCGAGATCGACAAATATGCTTAGTAGTTCGACTGACAAGTTTTGCAGCGGAGCTGTATAACAACCCGGGATTTCTTCGTCTCCGTCGGCAGAACAGTCGAAAGAAAACCATTCCGCGAATTGAAGCGAAAAGTGCTCGTCTCCATTGGAATTACGCTTGCAAATAACACCCCAGTATTCGTCCTGCTGAAGTACACGTGTCCGGAGGCACACATATAAAGCGCTCATTGCAAGAAAAACATTGATGGTTGTAGCGTAAAAAAAATAATAATAAAACTTCTATACATAATAGATTGCCAAAAACCCTCAATGACAGACTACACAGAAAAATCACAGGTTGTCATGTAGGCTTCCCTCGCAAAACCGAAAACAAACCTTGCATTACCCATATCGCTCTTGCATGGATTCGATAACTTTTGTCTTTGTCTAACTTCTGATAATTTGGGATACTTTGTTTAGCAAACGGAGAAAAGAGTATTTTAACATTCGGTAGTTGCGAAATATTTTGTTAGTTTTTAATATTCGAAGAAACAGACTAGTTATTTTTAACACGAATAGTTAGTGTGTATTATTTGGTTCGTAATCAAAACTTGGAATATTGGCCCACACATACTTTTTTTTTTTTGCTTCGGAGCTAGTAACAAACTAGATGCTTCAATTTTACTGAAATTTTCTGATAGCATTCATATGTGTGCGCGTGCGCGTGTGTGCATGAAGAAACTGAGGGTCCATAAAAAAAGAACTACATCAGACTGTCACAGTCAGGATTTCAGCGTTCTAAATCAAACGTAACAAATTTCATTTGGCCGATACTTGAAGGCGCGCAGCTAACGCTTCCTCTTGCATTTGTTTTCTGCAGTCTTCTGACATGTGTTTCTTTTTCCTACTCTGTGGAAATGTGCCGGGCATTATTTGTTACAAGAATTTGCCAAGTTTCGGTCCTCAATCGTATAACAAATCAGGTGTGAAAGTTGAGTGACTGCACGCGCTTTTTGTAACACGTTGGACATATACGTAAAGACCAAGACGTTCTGACAGCTCATCTTTCGTCGATCTGCCCACTTCCTCTGTTATGTCAAAAACCACGGCAGGCTGTAGTTAGTTTCTATAGTATGGACACTATAGTATAAATTATAGTGTCGATATATAGTATAGACAGAGGAGGCTGAAGCAGCCCTCTTTTATTGATTTTCACTTCTTCAGCAGCAGATACACCCAGCCTCCGAAAGTTTAATGTTAGTTCCCTTCTTTTTCGTTCAACTCTTCGCCATGTCCCCGTCCTGTGTTCGATGCAACGTCACTGTAGCCAGCGGTGTTAATATTTCGTGACTGATTTAGGAGATTGGTTTATAACGTCCCATTATCGCGAGTGTACAGCGCGTAGATAAGACAAGGACGTAGACAAGACAAGGACGTCAACCTTTAACTATCGCGCTGTGTACACTCAGGATAATTCAACACTGGGGCTATGAAACACGCCTTGAAGAAGCTAGGGAGGGTGTGGTGTGGGACGATATCATTTGCGCGAGACGCGATGACAGAGCTGTCTCGCGCGGCCTACTCGCCGACTCTTGGTGGCACAAACGAGGCAGACACAAAGCGTTTACGTATTCTTGCCAAAAGAACCGATCAATTTCTTTGTTTTTTTTTTAATTATTATTACGTAAGACCACTTATTCCTGAGTTCTTCCTACGTTCTATACATTCGCATTTTCCCCTTTTAGGACGCCTTGAAGGAGGCTGACGAATTTCTCGAACCGCATTATTGTAACATGGAAAAAAAAAGAGAGGGTAAAGCCGTGCTTTATTAGAAAGTTGAAAGTACTAGGAAACGAGGGTAAAACAGATCTTGCGTAATTAAACGTACCACATGGTGCCCGTGACGACCTAAGCGCGGGCACTTTCGCCGCCGAGATGCATGAACGCAAATTTCTCACGCACGAAACGGCCCCCACCACACACCTTGAGTCTTTGCGATGAAAGGCAGTGGCCCACCACCAGAAGGGCAGTGGCCCATCAAAGAAGGGGGCGCGCGCCCACCTCGGGGCCGAGAACTTTGGGGCCGGAGGTGGCGAGGAAAAAAGGCTGCTGGCACGCTTTCTCGGGATTCCTGAGCTTCGGATCTCCCGCGCCGCCGAGGCCGGCTCGTTGGCCCCTTCGGCGCGGAGAGGGGGGCCCGACAGACCTCCTTTGTCCCCCTTGCCGCACCGGTTTCTCCCAGCGCGCCGCGGCCGAGCGCGAGATCGTGCGCTCCAGAGGCATGACGCGGCCCGGCGAAGCCATGTCGGCGACTGAAGTTTCTGAGAGAAGCCCGCGGACGACGATCAGACAGCGCAGGTGACCCACTGTGTTGTCCAACACGATGCTGCTGTTGCTGCTGCTCGAGCTGTGCTCGGCGGTGGGCACCAGTGACCAGCTGGACCTACATGCCCCGTTCAACATGGCAGGAGTGCAAGGCGAGGTCCGGCTCACCCCATCCGATCCGTCCGGCGTCAACATAACGGTGCGTCTCGTCGGGCCCCCGGGCGAGTTCAGCTGGAGCGTGCGCGAGATGCCGGCGCTGTTCGACGCGGCGTCGCCGTGTGCGGACTTGGGCCGCGCACGCCACGACCTGTCCCGGCGTCACGGGCCGCTCGAGCTGAACGGCACCGAACTGAGTTTCGAGGACGACCAGCTGCAGCTGCAGGGCTCCGCCAGCGTGTGGGGCCGCGCGCTGCTGCTGCAGCAGGGCAAGACGCAGGCCTGCGCCAACCTGCTGCTCGAAGAGGGCTCGCTCCACTGGGCCGAAGCGCTGTTCGCTGGTCCGCGCGTCGCCGGACGCGTGCTCTTCCTCGCGTCGCCCAGCGCCTCGCTGCTGGCCGTGCTGCTTTTCCAGGGCGGCCGCTCGTCGCGCTACACGTGGGAGCTGCTCGAGGCCGACGTGCTGGACGCGGCGCCCGGCTGCCGCTTCCTGCAGATGCTCTACGACCCGGACCGTGCCGACGGCGACGGCTGCGGACGCAGCGCGCACGAACGTTGTCGTGCGGGAGACCTGAGCGCCAAACACGGGCCCCTGAACGTGGGTTCGCCACGCGGTTCGCGCCGCGCCCTGCTCGACATGCACTTGCCTCTCGGCCACCGGCGGCTCTTCTTGGCGCTGCGCGATGAGGCCACCATGGCGTTTGCAGCGTGCGCACCACTGCGTGTGCTCGAGGCGCGCACGGTCCACGCCAAGTTCCCGGACGGCGGCCAGCTCAGCTTCACCCAGCAGAGCCCCTTCCAGCCGACGCTGGTGCGCGCCCAGGGGCTGCTGGGCGCCAGCTTCGCCGTGCACCCGGCCCCTTACTGTGAGGGACCGCTGCGTGGGGCGCCGGCCATTCAGCTTTTGGCCCCGGTGTCACTGGAGCCGCAGCTCGTTCTCTTCGGACCTCGTCGCATAATCGGCCGCTGGATATCCGTGACGCGCGCCGATGGCAACCAAACCGAGTGCGCGCGTGTCGGTTTTCCCGGACCCACTGTGGTGGGGAAGGCCACCTTCCATTTCCCCGTTTCCGGCCAGGTGTTTCTGCGGCAGGACGCGAACGACCATCAGTCGGAGACTGCCGTGCTCGTCAAGTTCGACCCGTACGGCTTCAACGACACCACTCAGTACAAGCTGCAGGTGCACGAGCGCCGGCCGGGCCGCGACTTTTACAACTGGACGGCGCGCTGCGTGAGCGCCGGCGACGTGTTCGACCCGCTCAAAGTGGGATCGGGCCCGTGCCCGCACCCTCTGCTATGTCCCGTGGGCGCCCTGACGGCAAAGGGAGCCAAGCTGGCGGGCGCCAAACGCTTCTTTTACACGGACCTGCACCTGCCGCTGTCGGGCCCAAACAGCGTGCTGCAGCGCTCGATGGTGCTGCACGACAGCGGAGCACCACCGCACCGCGGCGACAGGCTGGCGTGTGCCGCTCTGCTGCCTCTTCACCCGATTTCGGCGGCCGTGCGCCGCTGGCTGCCCGCCGAGCAGGGGGTCATGGGCTACGTGGTCTGGTCGCAGGACAGTCCCGAGGACAATGTGCGCGTGGAAGTTCGCCTTCGCGGACTAGGCGGTCGGGCAAGCGCGTACCATGTGCATGCGTTGCCGGTTCCGCTCGAGCAGCACTTTCCCTGCAAGGCCGTGCGCGATGGCCGGGGCGCTGTGGTGGAGCTGAGCGACCGCTACGGTAACTTGGCCGGCAAGAATGACGAGTCGCTTAAGACCCTGGACGCCGAGCTACAGCTGTTCGGCAACACCAGCGTGGTGGGAAAGTCGGTGGTCATCCAAATGGGCGAGCGCCGCTCAGCCTGCGGCACCATCATGCCCGAGATGGAGTCCCGGAAGGGCCGCGAGCTCGTGGCCATAGCCACCTTCGATCACCCGGACTCTGCGCTGCAAGGCTACATCAGGCTGGTGAGGCGCACTCCTCGACGTTTCGTTGTGCGAATAGCCTGAACGGTGTGCGTGCTTCATGCAGAGGCAGCTCGAGTACAAGGACGGCGCCACGAGTGACACGTTCATCCTGGTTGACTTGCGCTATCCAGGGAAGTACAACCGCAACCAGGTAAGTCACCATGAAATACAAAAGGTGTGAATCTCCTCATGCATAAAAGCAGTATAGTAACTGCAATGCTATAATCTTGAGGGCCCTAACGAAAACCGCTAGCCTTTCGATGAGAACGATGACTTGCTAGAAAAGAACAATCACATGCAAATTGACGAGGCTCGGAAGCTGAAGTTTCACTAGACGCGCAAAAAGACAGAGAAAAAAGATTCTTCGCAGATGAATGTCAATCTGGGCAAGCAACGGATACGTCAAAGACAAGGAAGACTATAATAAGCGACTTAATTTTGCACACTCTTAGGGTGTCTCAGCATCTATATATTCGGTTGAGGTTGTTATAATGATTGATCATCAACGCCCTGCTCATAGGGTTCCCACGCATAAGGCTCCCACGCAGGCGGCATTGCTGGACAACGCCATCAGCGTTCACTGCCGCGGCATCAGCTGACCTCCTACGTGAAGACGGTAAAATGCGACGTCAACAATTACAAATTACTGGCTAAAAGACAACGCAAAGAAGTTGAATATTCCAGTGAAGTATACTCAAGGTAACTTTTATTTCATAATCATTAATAATTACGTTCTAAAGCAAATTCTAAGTGACTGCCCCACACGAAGGCTGCCTTGCAGCACCGTCAGCTTCCACCACCGCAGCCGTACGTATATGCCTCACCTCCAAACTGGAGCCGGTGTATAACGCGACGTTAGAAAAAAGAATAACGAATTACTGGTAAAAAAAAAAAACTCGCATATAAGGTGTTTTCTATTTTAATAAGATATACGCAAAGTAAGTTTTGTTTTATGGTCATTGATCATTGCTTTTCAAGACAAATTCGGGGCTCCGACATACGTTGCATTGCACTTACACTTGGTAGCGATCACGCCATTTGCCGGCGTCCTTCACCCGCCGCATGAAAATCGTTGCGAAACTGCTCTTAACAGGTTCGCTGTAAAAGTGAAACAACAAACAGGACAGGAGCCCTGTGACTATGGTTTGGCCTACTTTACCGTCTCGTACTGCGTGCGAAGGGGAGATAAGAGAGATAGATACACATCGGTAAGACGCATACACTCGACCAAATCCCGCAGAATTTCTGCTGGAGGACACAGGTGCTCGATATGTTCGGCAAATTTTGTGGCACACGGCACACATAGTAGTTTGACTCTCAGAAAATAAAACCGTGATTTTCGTTCTCGCAAGGTATGCGTGTTAGGCCGGCATATATGCTGCTCGCGAGGGCCACGCTCATTTCACTGTGGCGCTCTCTTCGGTAGACCAAGGGTCACCACTGGGCCGTGTACGTGAACCAGGTGGCACACGACGCCTTGGAGAAGAGTGAAAAGGCGCGCTGCATCGCCGCCGGATACCGCTGGAACCCCTACCTGGCCCAATCGGACAAGGTGGGTGACGGCGAGTCTCTGCAGGAGGCGACTCATGCGCCTTTCGTGTGCGCGCACCGCAGGACAGCTACCACAGCGAGTGCAGCCCGCAGACGCCGCTCCGGTGCGAGATGGGCGACCTGTCGGGGAAGCTGGGGTCGCTCAGCATCGGCACGGGCCCCGCCATCTACACAGACACCAACCTGCCTTTGGTCGGGAACTTCTCAGGTGTGGAAGACCTCTTGCTCTTTTTTTTAACCGGAAGCGACCGATTGTTTTTGCATCCTTTCACCTGAGCCGGCTCCCTCGATGTGGACGTCTCGATGTCCAGCTTTACGGAAGGTGATCACTGTTCGATTTCCACCTGTCTTGCCTTCCAGGCGACAAGAACAAAGTGTGCGAGTGGTACCACACATTTCTGAAAGACGTACGAGCTTGCTTTGTCAGAGGGTAAGCCTGGCAGCCTCCTGCTGCATTGAGGAAGGAGTTCATCGCTGCGATCTTTGAATCCCATCTTGAATCTCTTCTTGGAAAGTTCAGCCTGTGTACATGTCTCCTTGAGGGCGGACAGACGCGTGCACATGTAGCTAAAGCGAAACCGAAGAAGCGACGTCGTGGCGAAAGCAGGTGCCTCCTGATTTTCGTGATGGGGGCTGTAACAACGCCCCACGCGACAGAATGTTCTCGCTACGCGAAAACGGGCCTGCACGCACACACACCGTGAGCGTATTCAAGGCCTGTGCTCGCAAATCGACTCGTGCAGGCAATGGACAGTCGTGATGGTACAGGGCGTTGCGCCGCGAAAAGCGAGATTTCACGAAAGGGATTAATTCTGCACATTACCTCTGCAGTATGGTGGTTTTATTTTTCAATAGCATCACCTTAAATTCTTTTTAGTAAGCTACATATACAGATGCACTCATGTATGGATCCGGTGCAGAACTCAATTGAATTATGGGGCTTTAGATTCCAAAACCACGATTTGATTATGACGCACACTGTAGTGGGGGAGTCCGGATTAATTTTGACCACCAGGGGATCTTTAACGGGGACCCCATGCACGGGACACGGTAGTTCTTGCATTCTTGCATGCCCACATCGAAACGCGGCCGTCGCGACTGGGACTTGAACCCGCGACCTCTTGCTTAGCAGCGCAACACCATATCCGTTATAAGCCGGTGCAGAGCTTACCATCATAACGCTACAAGCGTAAAACGCCGATCTCTACATTTGTTGGTGCGTCGGTCGATAGTCACCAGAAAACGGGAACCAGAAAAAAAAGTTCGTGCTCCTAGCAAGAACTTTTTTTTAATTAGCAAAAAAAAAAGAAGAAAGGAAAGAAAGAGAAGAAAATGGGGTAATGACGAGCTTGACTTCTCTTTTTTTTTGTTAGTTACATCCACACGAAGCCAACAGACAAGGAAGGCAATGAAAGTGTAGGGGTAATTAACTGTTCTGTTATCGAAATGTAATAATAACGAAAATGAGAGTTTATTGACCTAATCGTAACGTTCACGTTTTGCGTGACCCCTGCGCTTGGAGGCTATCGCACGTTCACCGCCATGAATAAGTGGTTCTGGCTAACAATCTCAGGGCTCGATCAGTTAGTACACATACATAAACGCACAAGAAAGTGGACGGGGAGACAACCGTCGCGATAGCTCAATTGGCATCGCACGCGTAACGAGGAAGATGCCACATGGTTGCGTCATGAAAACCAGCGCACAAGCAAATGGACCAAGAAAAGAGGACGACATTTCACTGGTTCATGTGTCTGTGCGCTGCTTTTCGTGAAGCAACTATCACAACTCGTGTGTGTGTGTGTACATATATATATATATATATATATATATATATATATATATATATATATATATATATAATAAAAAATTCCTTGTTGAGGTGAGGAACGTTTCAGAATTTGGGCCCCTGCGTCACCTCTGTGCCGTGTGCTAAACCGCTTCGCTGGTCATCCCCCTTCACTAAGTTGAATGGCTCATGAGCTTTCTTTTTCTTCTTGTAGCTTTTTCCCTTTATTTTGTGAGAAGCTCCAGTAGCAACCGTATTACAGCCAGTGCGTGGACAATCATGTTTAGCAACGAAGAGTGTTGCGCGTGAGCGTGAAGCAGTTGAAACTTGCGTGCAGTGCTGGGCCGCTCCATCATCGTGTTCGCCCAGGACGGCTCGATGCTGCGCAAGGCCTGCGCCAACATCAAGCACGACATCCACCTGGTGCGGCACGTCTCGGTGCGCAAGTTCCCGGGCTTCTCCAGGTATACGCGCCGCGCGCGCCGTCGTCGGCCGAGCGCAGAAAATGCAGCCCGCACGCGCCCCAACGGTGTGCGCTGCACTTTCCGCATTCCGCCTGTTGCCACAAACACGACCGCTCGAATACAAGTGCGAATTGTAGGCGTAGCGCGCGAAACTTGTCTGGAGCTACAGTATGGATTCCCAAGGAGCCACGAAAACCATTCTCCTTTGTGCGTGCAGCTATATTAGAAAGGAGATGTGTACTGTGTTTGGTTGCACCAGCAATCGCTCACACACATGCACGCATGGTTTTTTGTTTGTTTGTTTGTTTGTTTGTTTGTTTCCACGACGTTGGTGGTATTTACGGACTGCGCTGCCCAACAAACGAAATGTTACGAGAAAAAAAAAGAAAGACTGAGCTTCCTCAGTTGCTCTCATTGTTTCCAGGTTCGTTCAGTTCATGCTTAATCTTCAATACGCTTTCACTAGAGTATTTACTGGCACAATATGTTGCACTGTGAGGCGGATGACTGGTACAGATTTCAACAATTCTTGCAGTATATTTTTAATATAGGTAGCTTCACAAAGAAAGTTGGAGAGAAAATAGCAGGGAAAAAAATGTTCTCGTTAAAAAAAAATTCGAGCAACCACAAGTCAAGTGAGCACCATGCAAGATAGCACACAAGATATGCGGGCTTTCCGTCATAGACCAATAACGTTCGAGATTTCCAGAGCTCCCGTATAATATACACGTATAGACTTTCATCGAATCTTGGCGCGTAACCGGAGGGTCTGACCGGATGAAAATCAGGTGGACAGGGAACATGCCAATGCGAATTCAGGGAAGCTTCACAAACATGCTGCTGTGAACACAGGTCGGTTGAAAAACATCGTCGAAGTGACGGTTTGCGCATATATCAGTGCTCTCGCTCTTTCTTCACCAGTGTCTGTAAAACTCGGGGCGGCCCGATAATCCTCTGTCAACACGTTGACACAGAGAGCCTGAATCATGCACCATTATATTCGTTAAGTTTCCGAGAAGGAAGGACTGCAGAATTCGATAAAGGAAAAATAAAAACCGCATCACACACGCGCGAGATTTTGTTGGATATACTTTTTCTCTTTCTTTCTTTTTTTCCCCATGTTGCCATTGCCATCCCTTCTGATGCTTGCTTTTACGCATTTAAACGCAACATTAGCACACCTCCAAATTGAGAATATCGCAGTTGTGCGTGCGGAATTTCAGTTTATTAGACAAAAAGCGGTGCCGACGAAGGAGCGTGGGAAATCCGAACGTCATACTTTCGGCAAGTGACGGGTGAAGTGCCACTCGGGGCCTTTCAAGCCACTTTCCAACTGCCTCGCCCGTTCTGTTTCCTTTAGCAGAAACAAACCGTCAGGCAGTCAACGGGGTTCGTGCTCGGAGCACGAAATTTCAGTTGCTATTCTCAGCCAGAGCATGCGGAGCCGTTTCACCTCGGAACCACGAGAGCCTGGAAGCTTTCGTCGCACACCCTGAGCATAAGCGAATGCGAGGCGCTGCTCAAGCTGCGCGCACACGCACCGCTGGGATGCATTGGCTTTGAGAAGCAGGAGCCCGTGATCACAGAAGAAAAAAAAAAAAGGCATTCCGAGTGAAGGCATAGCGCACCGGTGAAATCGCACAGTGAACGCCAATTTATCATGAACGCGGAGCAGAACTCCCTGCACCATAGGAAAACCCACACTTTTTCTCCTTCATCTCAAACCACGTTTTCTACGAGAGAGACGGAAGTCATTTCTTCGTGGAGACAGAAGAGGGTTCACGTCAGTTGATCATCGAGAGGTCCAGGTGTTAACAAAATAGAGCTTCGTCTTTATCAAGAGGCAAGCACGATAGATGTGTAAACCGAACGTGGACGGAAACACGCGCACTCAGGCGCGAGACCGCACATATACCACGCAGCACCGTCACACGATAGTCGCGCACACGAGATATATACGCCCATCCCCGCAACATTCGCGTACGTCAAGCGCGGACGCAATGGAATTACAGCCGCCCTGCATTTGGTTTCACCCGGCCGTATATGTGCGCGGAGACACGCACAGTCGAGGACGGAATGCGGACGCAAAGTCGCGCGCGTTTTTTGCCGTTCAGACGACGCGCTCCTTCGCAGCCCCTCTTGGAGCGCAGTTGTTCTCAACCTCCGGAGTGACAAACTAAACTGTTCGTCAGTGAGCAGGAGAGGAGGGGTGTTCGCCCTATAATACGGCGCACTTACGTTCGCCCGCGAAGAACAAAGGGCGAGGGGCCATCGCGTAACCGAGAGCCGAAACGGGAGCAGCTCGCGCTGCTGAAAGAAAAGCATTGCGAAAGGGCACAAAGGAGACGGCGGCGAAACAGGGGCGGCGCCGACGAGAGGGGCTTTGCCGGAGGCCGCCGCTCGCACGCTTTCTTCGCGCGGCGTCGCGAAGCGGCCTGTGTTAAAATAACGAGCTGTTATACGCAGACTGCGCGGCAACTAATTCTTTGCGTGTGGGACAGCGTCTTCGCTCGCGCTTCACGCTGTCCGTACTCGAAACGCAAAGCGTCGTTCGCTTTTCCCCTAAGGACAAAGCCGCAACGAGGCTGCTATCTGTCGCGAGAGCTCCCAGGCCATACAGGTCAAACCACTATACCGCCCGGACTGGAAATAAGGCCTCGCGATGGCGCACTTTTGTTGGCTCTAATTCCTTTTTTTTTTTTTCTGATGTGGAGTACTGCACCGCGCGGTTATTAAATATAGAGGGTTCGAGACGAAATTATAATTT
Organism: Dermacentor albipictus; assembly: GCF_038994185.2. Classification (NCBI taxonomy): domain Eukaryota; kingdom Metazoa; phylum Arthropoda; class Arachnida; order Ixodida; family Ixodidae; genus Dermacentor; species Dermacentor albipictus. The sequence continues at coordinate 243,866,982 of NC_091821.1, read as the reverse complement.
TGGTTGACCGAGCCTCGTAGCAGCGTCGCACGTCACAGCTTGCGCGATAGTCGTCAATACGAATAAGATGAACAGTTTAGGGAACGGCACGAAAGATATACAAACACTCAGGACAGATGCGCTGGCACCTGTCCACTTCGTATTATTTGTCCCATCGTCTGCGCCGCTCGTCGTGTAGATAGTAAACCAACGAGCCCAACTTAGAGCCCTCGCGCCAATACGACTATTCAGTGACAAAGCTTCACTAATGAACTTTTAATTAACAATTTTTAGGCGTGTTGTAATTGCAGAGTTGAAGTGCATCAGCCACGAAAGCTCTCGGCCTTCCACCGCTATCAAAAAATACAGACTAAAGTTTCACCGTGAATTTAAACGTATTGCAGCGCTCCAGTTAATAGACTTCCATAACACATTATTCCACAGCACGGGAACACATTTATAGAAACAGCAATGAATCCCGCTGCAGATCTTTTGTACTTATTTCTCGAAACTTGTGAAAGGCTCAGAGTTTCCGGCAAGAGGTTATGCTCTTAGTAATGGCTGACGTACTTCAGTACTGCGATTACAAAATGCGAGAACAGACGATGTGTCAGACGGCATGTATAGCGTTCTCTGACCTGGAACGAAGTCTGTCATCACGTATGTCACGACGAACGACTTATAATAAATTCGCAACCATACAACCGGCAGCTGTTCAGAAAACACGAAGCACTTTCAGAATTTGTTTCAATTTCCACGCATTGGGTGGCAATTGCATAAGATAATTATCAGTGCAGAGCTGATGTATTGAACGCACTATTCCCAAAACAACACGTAGTGAAAGAAGGACGCCTAAAACGTCCGGACGCTAGAAAACACCAAGACCACAAAAATCAAGCGGATCAGGAACATCTTCAAGTCGGCATAGAATGACCGGTCTCCTCTTTATCCGTTTTTTCACACCTTAGAGAGTTACCTGACGTTACTTATATCCCTCCAGCGTAGCTTCAATTTTCTATTGCTCAATTATGTGTGATCAAACGTAGAACATAGTTCTTGCGACTACATAATTAATGTACGTAGTGTTCCGCAACTTGAATAACTTGCCGTCAAAAATAACAAGTGGAGAGAATGTCCGATTACCCCATAATATGAGGGCTTCATAAGCTTCATAGCTACCCCTATAGGTTTGGGTCATGTCATTTAAACACCCGAATCACGATGAAGTCCCTTATCGGAGCAGCTTGTGCGATTCAGTTGCGCTCCATCTGACACAGGAATATGTGTACGTCGCCGTCGGAGAATATTAAAGTTGGAGGTTGTGCTACAGCCAATAGCAGAATTATCTGGTGAACTGGTTGGTGAAGAGACATGATGGACCAAAATTCGGAAGAAAAAAAAAAAAGTACTCTCGACTAAGGCAGGACGTACCTATAGCGCAGAAATTCGCACACCGATCTGGAACCTTATCATGAGGTTAGGTTTAGAAATGACAAGTCAAAAATTAATATTCATTCCGATATAGTGTTACATGCGCACTGTTGACCTTATCGTGCTGTAAAAAATGCGCTAATTGATAATGCAGTGCTTTATCGTGTAAGCTCTTCCTTTTCCTTCCACCTTCTCACGCTGCGCTGTAAGAACAGGCGGTTGTATTACTGTTCCTTCTGCTGCGCGATGTTCGATGAAGTGGAGCACCGAACGAAATAAGGCACAAGGCTGGTACGCTCAGATATTGTAAGCGCTCAGTTTAGAAAACTGCAGCAGAAGGCGACAAAAAGAGAGAGGAAGGTCATTGAGACAAACCAGACTCATGTCCATTTACCTATACCCTGAATATGGGGAACGGGAAAGGGCAATAAAAGGGAGAAAAGAGGCAGAAGTTTAGAGAATGAAATATGCAAACTATGTCTCAAGGTATGTATGTCTCACCTGTCTGCAAAGTATGTCTCAGCTGTTGACATCCTAAGCGCATAAAAATATTACGCATTCATCTTGGACACATCACTCAAATTATCAAGCATTTTCTCGGCCGCATGGCTAAAACCCGCTCTAACTCCAGCTTTGGGCAGGACGTTCGAGGCATCATTGCGCCAATTCACAGGTGCAGCAGCTCACGGCTTTTAATTTTCCGCCTTGGACTCTTTCGAAATTCCGTGAAAGTCGTATTACACATTCGTGGTTGCAGCACTAAGAAAACCATTCCTCAAGCTGGAATTCTGCAAATGGACCTGGGCCGTATCACCAAGAAATTCTGGAGTTCAGCCCATATCTTCACTGATGAGTCTTGCCATCAATAGGATTCATTGTGTGGTTTCTAAATATCGTATTCTGGTCAACACTTCTCTTTCCATCTTGAGCGATGAACATCAAGCACGGAAGCTGAACTTTATGGTACAAAAAAAGCCGTTACATATCCTTGGGCAACCAGCAGGACCATGGGTCATTCACCTTTACGTACTTAACAACGGCCCTACAGCAGCATATAGCATGAACATGGCTAGTAAACAACATCCAGCGACCCGAAACATTCTTTACATTCAGTACATGCCATTGTCGCTGACCACACTGTAATACAGTGAAAGCTCGTTAATTCGAACTTCAATAATTCGAATTTATGGATAATTCGAACTGTACGATTTGGTCCGGCCAAGCTCCACAGAAGTCTATGTATAAAAAAGTCCGTTAATTCGAACGCGAGAAGGTTCCCTCACGGATAATTCGAACTACGCTCACCTGGCACACGGCCAGAGCAAAGCGCCGACTGCTTACACACAAGGCTGCATTGCCTCCGAAACGGAGAGAACGGCGAGAGAAGGCAAAATCGGAAAAAAATATAACCGACGCGGGGTCAGCCAGAAGGCAGTGGCGGCTGCCGCCTCTCCGTTCTACGTAACCTCCAAGACTTCTTGCCCGTTGCGAATCTCGGAGGCTTTGCAAATCTTGTACAGCTGCTAATGTTGTGCGGAGATGGCACGGCAAGCGCCAAAACACAGCGAATCAAGTACGTCGCAGCTGCGCTTGCAATCAAGAACCAACGAATCAGGGCCTTCGCCACCTTCACATGTTCAGCGTCTTTGTCTCGGCAGTCTTCATCGGTTGTGCACCTCTGTTTTCAGCTTAGGAGGTATCGGCCGTCGCGAATCATTGTGATAATGTTAAGCCTCGGCTAACGGTTCGTTTCGGTGGACATCGGTGGTGTGGCACAGTCGGACCCAGAGCTCCGACTTGAAGATGGCGTGTGCCCGCGGCACACGCCATCACTTTCTGACACGCCAAATTTCTGACATGCCCTACTGCTTCCAAATCGCAGTGTACTGTTGCTCTCCTTCACTTTCGTTAGTTCGAACTTTCGTTAATTCGAACTGAAGCGGCTTCCCCTTGCGGTTCGAATTAACGAGCTTTTACTGTATTCCCAAGTATTCCTGGACACTACGGCATATGTCTAAACAAAGAAAATGATCTCCAATCCACACTGTGAAGGTGGCTGAGAGAGCGAAGCTGTAAACGACAACTAGAACGATTAACCTCTGCAACGGAGGTTAAAATTATTCACGTAGCGACATTCACATATTACCTAATTATTAGCCTAAGATGTTTCGACGGCCTGCGACTTGGCTTAATTTGCGCCTCTACTTCGAGCACCTACAAAGAGTTGACCCTGGAGAGAAGAGAAATTCGCCGCTCCTCGTATGCACGCTGCTCTTCGGGAGTCCTCACTACACGTGGCCTTCCAATAGCACTGTCACAACACAAATCAGTTAATAGGCGGGTTCTTCTTTTAGGCACGAAAGTGTACTTACGTCGCTGCCTGCTTCGCATGCTACAGCCAAGCTGCTGTCGTCGCCGCAGCTTGAGCAACAGTAGTCTTAACCGAGAAACGTATGCAAGCTACGCGCTTCGCATTGCATGCAGGCGCAGGAGCGCCTTATAATCAATTATGTGGTTCGGATGCTTGTTTTCAGCTTGTTCTTTATTGAAACGTGCGCTGTTCTTTATGCTGTATGAGTAATTCCAAAGAGTGTATGCACTGTTCGCTTCACTTTGCTGATTGTTTGTAGCCTCTGCCTTACGAGGGTATGAGCCATTGCATTTGGGGGTATGAGCCAGATGATTATAGTTTTCTGTCGACGTTACGCCACGAAGAAATCCCGAGATCCTAGCCATATAGACAACTTCGCCGTAAAAGCGGATCTAGCTGCCCGCAGAGGCCCTACATTTAGAACATTAAATACCAATATACTTTACAAAGGATAATACATCACTAATGACAAACAAATGCGCCCACGCAGAAAGGAATCGTCTGCGGAGTCTGTCGCTTCACCAACGTCACTTTCTCCAGCAGACTTCCACATCAGCTTCCCGGCCAACGTGAGGCAAAATATCAATTTTGCCCAAACGCCGCATTCACCAATAGCCAGCTGTGCCGTCTTGGACTGACCGTTAACTCTCATCGGGGTAACTGTGAGGCATTAGAAATCGTGGAACAGATTTTGTTGGAATATCCAGGTTACAGAGACGAAATGACATGTTATCTCAGTAGAAATGGGTCTGTTTCCTAAAATGCACTAGAACTAGGAAGCATACTTAGTTCTGTGTCTTCTCTTTCAAAGTAACTTCAAGCTTTGAATTTCTTCATTTCTTCAAGACATTGGCTAAATTGACAAGCTCTAACCTATTTACATCGATACCATCACCGTTATCTCACCTGTACATCCCATGATCATATAATTTCTTGATTTTTTTTATCTCATTTTCCTCCCTACTCTCCATAGAGCTTTTCTGTCCGCGACCGCCTTCCCTATGCAGGGTAGCATGTAGGCTCTTACATATCTGCCAGCAGAATTATCTGCATTTCATTATTTAGATTTTTTTCTGCCTCTCTCTCTCTCTTATGCTATCAGCTGCCCTCATTTCTCTGCAGTAGACAATCTTCTTTCAAATAGAATTACACATCAACAATACATAATTTTAATATTTGTCTCAACGTACCCCGAAAGACTTTCTTGCAAGTGAATTACATAGGAGGGAGGGAGGGAATAGTAAGTAAAATACACTTTTAACTAGTTAAAACAAAGCACATGCAGTTAAATAGCACAAGTAAGAAAATTACATGGCAAAATACATGGCAAAATACATGGTAACTCTACCGAACATGGAGAGTAGTTCTGGACAGGCAAAAAAAAAAAAAGAAAATCCCAATCAAGAACGATTCAATTCAACAAAAACAATATCAGTAGTTACAAATAAAAACAATTGCAGTGTTCACTAACAATGCATATGACATCTGTCCTGCAGATAACCATTTATAAAGAAATGCGTTATTGTTTGTCGATGTTTGTGGATCTGTTGCGCCACAGACGCTGATAGTTATGCACCAACAGTAGCCCAACATCGTGCATTGCTTTATTGTTTACAGGCGCAGCGCACAATGGTGTGAAATTTATGATCAATTTCAGTGACTATGTCTGAAGGCAGATTATTCCAATCTGATGTCATTGTGGAATGCGATCGACCTACTTACGACTTACTTACGTACACTGCGACTTGCGTAATTGGACGTTGAAAGCGTCAGCAGATATTGCGCTAGCACAATGCATAACGGTGTTACCGCAATCACTCGAACGTTTACGTGGCAAGCGACATAAATAAATACAACAATAGCACCATTCTTACGGAATCACGCGTATTCATACCGTCCGTGTTCGCGAATGCTGTGTTTGGAATCTGGTACTCGTGAGGGACTTCATTTGTACGTTCGCAGGAACATTTGTGTTTTGTGATCTGTCCAGGAACATTTATATTTGTGTACGTGCGTGAGCTTTAGAATCGATGTCACTGTAGTTCTTTTTTCTATCTTTCCTTGTAATATTTGCATAATTTATTGTGCAGTTGTCAAGTCAGATAATATCAGCAGTTAGTGCTGCCTACACGCACCAACACCTCTTCAAATGCAGACAACAATAACGAAAGAAAAGAAAGAAAACAGGCGCAGACAGATGAACCATACATTGTAGAAATTATTATATAAATTGTCACTCAACCTGCAGGATATTATATCGCATATGCGTTGCATAGTCATTGCGGCAATGGTTGCACCATCTATATCTCGATTGAGGTACGTATGCTGGTCACGTGTGGCTCAGAAAAGGCAGAAGTGACTCCTCATTCACTTCTGGCTACTTCTTCACCTCGCGAGAGCAGTGCGACTCAAAAGGTCTCGCGCAGTCATCCACTCGTCCAGAGACGTTCAAACTTGGATTACATATAATACGACCCGTATTATGTGCAATCCAAGTTTGAGGCATGTGTGTGACATGATGTGCACATTCGCGAGAAATTTCCATGGGAAGTTACCAACAGAGGCCGTTTCATTTGCAGCGGAACTTTCATGGACCACATGCGCACCATGCTGAACTCCAGTGACTGGCTGGTCATGTCGGACTCCCAGGCAGAGCAAGACATCCTGGAGGGACAATGCACCCAACTTACGGTGCACTTTTTCGGTACGTATGTCTGCCCTCGGTTGACGACATGCAGAGGGCGCGTCACTCGCGTCCGAACGACCTCCACAAAACAATCTACATTACGCACACAACACAGAGAACGTAACTTAGCGGTGATGTCTGAGCCTTCGCGGAAAGGCCCACAGTTCTCATACTGCCTCGCCGTGTGCTGCAGCCTATACACGCAAACACTCAAGTGTGCTCATGGTTACTGAAAAGTCATAACTAGCCGAGTGCACAGGGACCTGGCAAGAAACACCCTCAGAAGCGTTTTCAGTGCGTCTGACTCAAGATTAGGACACTTTGTGCGCTCGGCTTGTTGTTAGCTTCTATATAAGAGCAGCACTGACTTGTGTCACGGCGCCCTCAAACGTGGTCACTTTGGCCTGCCGACAGTCGGCATGGCTTTTGCACCTTCTCAACTACGAATGTACTTAGTAGACGGCGTGGATCGAAGCGAAAAGGACTCACAGGGGCAGGTGATGCTGCATTTGTACAAAATATGTAGCTGCGCTAGGACGAGTTGACTGGTAGGATACATTACGTGCGGCAAATTCTAGCACATTCCTGGCACTGATACAGCGGCTCAAACCGGAGAGAAGTTAAGGTCTGTAGGTGAATACTTACTCTGCAGCGATGGCTAGAACATAACACATAACAGCTTGCGAAATTGTGGCGCGCACTTTTTAATAAGGGTGCCCATCATGTCGCACGCAGTATTACTTTCTTAAGAATTGGCAGTTACCTTGTGACGGCCACTGACCAAGCGTGACCTTGGATGACCAACACCTAGGCGTTGATCCGGGCGTTGAACCCTGGACAAACGCCTATAGGCGTTGGTCCCGGGTTCCATCTACGGAGAAGGACGAAATTTTCAACTGCGAAGTTTTCTTTTTGAGAGACACATATTGGTTTCCATTGCAGCCATACACTTTCTTACAATAAGAGGGAAAACTGGCGACTCGACGCACTCGTATGCATGGGAATTCCGCGTTGTGGTGGCTCCGGATTGGCATCGTTCATGGAGAGCCAGAAGTACTATTATGGACATTGTAAAATTCAGCCATGTTGTCGAATTTGGTAATGGCGGCATTTTGAGCCGATCAGAGGAGCCCACAACAGCCTCTGGTTGGCTCAAAATGCCGCAATTACCAAATTCGGCAACATGGCTGAATTTTACAGTGTCCATAATAGTACTCCAGGACACCTTGGAGGCGCACCGGGCTATAGCCCCGTTCCGTCTGTCACATGTGGTCCATTCTTGCTGAAACAGCTCGTAAAGAGCCATTTACTTTTTTTTTTCGTTAATATTACCCAAACACACATTTTTGTTTTCATTCAATCGCGAGGACTTGTGCTTCGGTGCACAATTATATGAAACTTAAACGTACTGGGAGGCCGCTAAAGTTGGCGGAAAGACGACATGGTCCGCGCTCGCTGTGCGTGCGATAGTTCGTCATCTGGTCTTGGCTTTCCTCTCTCACTTGCGCATTGTAGGTGTGAAAACTTTATTGAAAGATGCAGCACAGTCGAATGAAATCTTTCTACAAAAAGTTTGATATCACCATGTTTTAGGCCAAGCCATGTTCGAGACAAAGAATTGCTCACTCACATACCGACATTATCAAGGCGGTGCACAACGCCCACTAGGAAACTCGCATAGACGGTGGCGCCAGACTTCGCTCTAGGTAATATTGCGAGAAACTCTATGTTTATAGCTTCGTGCTATTCTCAGGTGGCTGACAATCTTTTCCTTTCATGAAACATCCTCCACCTTCTGCGCAGTTCCGCAGGACTGAATCGCCCACGAAACTTGAAGTAACGGCGTCAAAATATGCGAACCTCTTTTCTTAATTCAGTTTATTTTGCATTTATTTCTATTTATAAACATCTCGTTAGTAAAAGCTGTCAGAATCAGCTTCACTACAGACTTAACCTCCTTCCCTCCCACACTCTTTCACAACACACACTTTACAAGGCAGACAAGTGCAAAAATACGATAGTGTCATAAAAATTACCCTATTTTAAGCGAAGAAAGCATGAAAGCAAAAATATACGCCACTTCTACAAAATCTATCGCTACAATATAGCCGTCATTATTTAGGATAACATGGATACCTCACCGATTAAGAATTAATGAGAAAAGCAACCGTAGAAAGTAGACGACGACTAAAAAGAATCAATAAATGTGAACACAGGTTATGTATAACACTGAGGACATGATTGAGGAGTTATGAAAGGTAAATAAGCATTACTATTATCATTTGCATCCTCATATACGCACGACTCCCCCCAGCCCCCTGGTCAAACACACGCGTGTACAATAAAAGACAGACAACGGTGAAAACGCGAAATCTGATATGAAGTACACTATTGCACATCAACAAAGCATAACAATAAAAAACTAGTAATCACTATTACGTCACCTCCGGCGACCAAACAGTCATCTGATATTGCGGTAAGATGAATACGTCGCTGATTAATAATTTCAACGAAACCCGATCGCGGAAACCAGACGACGAGTAAAAACAATCAAAGTGAACGCAGAGATGCATTGTGTACCACTGAAAACATCGCTTATATGTTATGAAAGGTAGCGCCCACAATGCACGAAATTAAGGTCGGAGGACGCTTGCTGCGATCGCGGTTCAGCTAAATAAATAAATTTCGCACGCGCTGTCGTGCCAAACAGAATATCACAGAACCGGTGCAGGTAAATTCATTCCTGTCACAGCTCCAGCAGCTTTTTCAGGACACCGGCGATCTAATTTCCACAGTGCTTAATCGTGTACTTACATTACTCGTAATTTCTTGCCAGTTTCTGAATAACGCTTTCGTGTCGGGCTTCATTCATGCCCCGATAGGTCCTGAAAATGCGTCCGGCTTTCTATTTTTTTATCTATCTATCAAGGGCTGTTAAGCAGCCAAAACAAAGTAAGCTACAACCTCCGTGTTACTCGTGAGTATGCGTACAAGCCAAGTCCTTGTTTGTACACTTTAATGCGACGCGACTTACAGTGAGCATTTGCCGCTGCAGCGATAATCTTTCCGATGGCACATAAGACAAACTAGCGCGCACTAAGGACGAACATATGTTTTACAAACCATTCGGAGATCACCGTATTTGCTTTATCGATCGTGGGAATTGCCAAGCCGTGATGCTGCAGGAGATTTGGTTCGAAATCGCTGGCGAATAAAAATTCCCTGCTTAGCGAGAGTCAAGGAGAGTGGCCGAAGTTTTCTATCGCCTCCAATGCAGGAGTGGTGCCTCATATCTCGAAATCGAGCGGCAAGCAGGCAAAAAAGCCGCCCTCAAGGTTCGCCAGGGAGGTGTCCTTGAGGGGCGCGCCTGAAGCAAATGCAGCTTCTCGAATACGGGCCTCGGCGTCCAGAGGAGCACTACCTCCGGCGCAGTATATGAGAAAGCGCGCAGCCTCGTTTTCCACCCAGATCGTTTACGCGCGCTACGCGTGCTTCAAAGCGGATCTGAATGATCATACACGGCGCATACCAGCCAGAGGTCAGAATGGAAGGCCCTGTCAGCTTGCGCATATGCACAACACACGCACACGCACGCTCCATGAATACCATCTTAACGAACCATCGTTTCCACCTTATGAGCGCATTCTGGTCATCCTCGTTTGAAAATTGCAACCACCACTAAGTACACTTAAAAATCGTTCGGATACTTTCTAGGGCGTGGCTCAATATGCTGAATGCGATTCCAGGCATTCTGGCTTCTGGTACACGACACCGAGATGAAACGGGGAAACCGTACAATGTTCAGTGTTCATGTACCAGTGGAGCGCGACGAATTGCCGGCATATAGACACATAGGCTGAAAGGTTTCTGAAAGAGTCGCGAGACGTAATAAATCTGGTAAAATGGCTGAGGTGCGACGTAAACGTTAGAACCGGCGCAATAAGGCAATGCCGGAACAACAAGGCGAGTTACAAACGCAAACACCAAGTTTATATAGCACTCGTAAATCGTGCCAGAAAACTGTCTCGTACCAGATACTGCGGAGAACTCCGCACGATGCAACTTCGCGTACCGCACGTACATTGAACATTCAAGCGTTGGGCCGGATGTCTGACTCTCCAAAAAAACCTAGCTGGCCCAGCCGCGGAGCCGTGCACGATGGTCGTTAATGACTTAAGTAGAACTTGTCCTTTAGCTAGTGTATTTTCTTTAAGTTGCAAAGCGATTCAGTCTGTAGTTGACGTCGGTGAGTGACGATGTCTTCCTGAGCGAGTTGGGGGTGGGAATGGGGCGGAGTCACTGCACACGGCGCTCTTTCGCGACACCCCTTACGTGCGAGGAGTAGGAAGAGCGTCGAACTGCTTAAATTATTTTACTGCACTATCTTCGGGATCGGTTCACAATTTCGGGCTACTGCACATACCGACGGGATTGGCCCACGTTTTCGTATTGCACTGTCTTCGGGATCGGCCCACGAAAATGGCTAGAAATCTAGATACCCCATAGAGGAAAGTCGGGGTAGCTCGCTAAGGAAGACGTTATCTTCGATAAGTCTAGCGTGAAGCAAATGACCACATACACAAAGACATACGGAACAAGCGCTAACTGACGATCGTTAGTGATGCTTGCACGCTCCTTTATTCCACCAGCGTGAGTTGTCTGGTTTGGGTGTAAAACTATTGTTCATTACCCGCACTACTTTAGTTACTCGAGTCAAATGAGATACATTTCAATGTTTAGCAACATATAGTAAATTCGTAGTCTTTAAGATCCGAAGGTGTGCATGCTGTGCGCAGCAGCCGGCAGTGCACGCAGTTTCGTATATGACGTGGTTGTAGTAACGGTGAAGAACGACGCAGTGTCAAAACGACAACAGAGAGAGCAAAGTCGCGCGATCTTCGAAATCTGACCAGCGGGTCAAACGCGTCCGCTTTTATACATGAGTCATCGAAGGTTCCAAAGTAACCGCTAGTATCCGCGTGTCTTCCAGAAAATACTAAACAAGTCGCGTCGCGCACACAGTCGCATTATACAAGGTTCGGTGACAACAGACAACGGATAGAACCATCGATAAGATTCGAGAAACTTCCGATACATGCAGGCGCGTCCTGCGCGGAGCGATAAAGTTTAATTTTTTTTTAGGCGGTGAAAAGCGGTCACGCAAGAAAGATAAGTACACGTGTCAATGCCCCCCTCTTAAGAAGCATCGTCCCGGTGCTAAAAACATGACAGGAGAGCGAAAAAGCTCGCTTAGTAAAGAAAAAGTAACAAAGCAACAGAGCAACAAAGAAACAAAGTCACAAAGTTCGTTAGCGCTGGTAGAACGGCTTAAGGCGCACAACATGGACTATTTCAGGTGGTGAGTGGTGCCGCTATGATTGCGAAATGCCGTCTGGCACGACCTCATAGTCCAGTGAGCCAATGCGTTGGATAGTAGGGTCCGAAATAACGGCGTAAAAGCTTCTCACAAAGTCCTCGTCGGCGTATCGGAGTCCAAACCCAAACACAGTCGCCGGGCTGGTATTCCACGTAGCGTCGTCGAAGATTGTTATAGTGCCGGCTGTCGGTCCTCTGCTGGATCTTGAAAAGTGACAATATAAACTGTCCAAACGCACAAGTTAAAAACTTCATTGGTGCATTTAATTCGTTAACACGCCAATTTATGCGTCCACGTAACTTTTATAGCGTCTGCCAGTCGCCCGCACTACAGTGTGATGCGCATAAAAGCGCTCACGTATCTCAGCCGCGAGATTCGTTGCACGCGTGCGGCTTCCTTGCGCGTCGGGTTCAGCTCGCAGCAAGCTGTACACGAGTATTCACGGCCGTGTATCTGTCACGCCACGCTAATGGTTATTGACTGTTCTCCGGGGCACGCTAAAGAATCCCAGATGGCCTGGAGCCGCTACTCGGCCCGTCGACAGAGCGCGCGCATGCACGAGCTGGGCCAGAAATAGCCGCTCGCTGGCACGAGCCGTCTTTGCTAGATACACCGACAGGTCGGCATTGCTGCTCGGAGGCCAGGCCCCCCATCTGTAGCGATTCATGTAGCGAATAGAGGGCGGGGATAATGGGGAGCATTTGGGGCAGTGCTCACCGCTATTACGCACCGCTACGAATGGGCGCACTGGCATGTGGCACACGGGAGAACTTGGCTCTGATTCCGGGAACAGCATGGTGGGCCTAATTGGAAGAACCGGTCAAGATTCTTTAAAACTGATGGTAGCGCTCAAAGGGCCGAACACACGGTGAAAAGACGAGACGACGATGAGTGTGTTCGTCCCTTTTAGCGCTACCATCAGTTTTGAAGAATGCATCGCCAACTAGCCCCAGCGCCAAGTTTTATCGGTCAAGATTCGTCTCGCAAAACAGCGCGACAAAGTTAATCGCAAAGGCAAGGAACGCGCAGCATGGAACGCTGATTAACAGCTGTAAGCGTAACCACTGTACGTGGCTAAAATTTGTTTTTTTTTCAACTTAAAAGAAAGAAAAAAAGCTAGAAGTTCGCTGCGCAAACACATCGTTCTGCGTTCACATCGCTGAACTGCAAGTGGAGTCCGGCGAATGAAAGTTGTCCACATCGTGCCGGTAAATCATTCAAGCCAAGTTCTTGCATAACGTGTGCACACCGCACTTTCCTTCGACTGCGCTTTCTCCTGCGCGTCCCGTCTCACTTAGCGGGTGTTGACCTTTTCTGCGTAAGTAGTTGATACGGCTATGTGACGGGGATGTTGTGCCACAATTTTAATCGACACGCAACAACATGGAAGAAGTTCACTAATTGTTAAAATATGCTTGCGTATCCTGAATGTCCAGCGAGATCGAAGAACCAATAGGACAGGTGACAGATAAATTCAAGCATCCAATGATCCGGGAAAACCACTTGGGCCATAAACACCTAACGAATATGAAGGTTCAACGATATCAAAATGTCTAACTGCGCCTGAACGTACATTCGAAGCATTTCAAAACTCGCTGGGCGAGTTTCGAGTGCCTTAGCTGGTACAAGGGTAGACTAAGAACGGTCTAACTTAAACCACGCATTAACTGCGCTTCAGTTTGATTACTGGAAGTATTAGAATGGGATTCGTACCGACAAAATAGAGCAGGAGATCTTCAGCACAAAGCCGCATGCGCGAACCGTCCCGCGTTAATCAACAAAAATGGATTAACGAATCCAAATCTCAGCTGCTACAAAAATAATAAAAGACAAACGGAACAACAGTGAACTTTCGTATTATTGCAAAACATCCTGCAAAACGAAAACAACCAACGACTTAAGGTAACAAATATGTGTATATACAGTATGTGTGTTAAACAACTGTTTTAAAGGTTGATCATTTACAAGTACTCATTTAATTTTGCTTTGAAGGAATGTGAGTGAATTTTGTTTTATTGCTGCAGATATCAGGAATTCTGGAAATATATACATGAAGAAAGTATGCATTGCTTGCTATAATCTGCCATCATCATAAAATGATTTAAGTACGCTGCATGGACAGAGACCTCTCCCTGATGTCCTGCGTCAGTCAAGCGCATTCTATTCCTGCAAATTCGCCTAATCTCATCAGTTCTGTGCTGCTCTGATCTCCGTTTCCCCTCCCCTGGCGCGCACTATTTTGTAATCTAACAGATCAGCCGCTATCTGTTCTACGCGTTGCACTGCCTGCCCAGCTCATACTTGTTCTTTTTAATGTCAACTGGAACTATTGGCTAGCCATGTTTGACCGCTAGATCCTTATTACTCCATTTCTATCTGTTCAACAATAATATTGAAATAGTAAGTAATTCATGAAGCAACAGGTTGCCCCTTATAGAAGAGCATGTAGAGTTATGATAGGAGAACATGCGTGGTAAGATTTCCAGAATAATTAGGTATCCATTAAATGCTCTCAAAAAGTCCCCAATAACAACCAATACCATACCAAACATAACAATAAATCACACCATACCACAAGAAACATAACCGGACAGCGATAAAGACAGTAAGCGATGTTGGATGAAGAGTAGCAATGAGTGTGACTGCCGAGGCGCGGAGGAAATAATGCGGATGGCTTGAGTGCATTGTGTTTTACGACGGTATTAACACCTTGTCGTTCGACGCAGTAATTGACGTGATAATGAACAGAAGGGTAATATAAAGTTACTACAAGTGCTTGGGTGTCAAGGAATGACTTTGGTGTCATCGGGGCCCTAAGATCTGGCAATATTATTTTCATTAATGTTTAGGTGACAATCATGATTCATAGAAAGCTAGTGCCAATGCTAACTTGGAATTTCCTAAGGAGAGAGATATGAACGTCATTCAATCAATTTTAAGGTTTTACGTGCCAAAACCATTTTCTGATTATGAGGCACGCCGTAGTGGAGGACTCCGGAAATTTCGACCACCTGGTGTTCTTTAGCGTGCGCCTAAATCTATTTACACGGGTGTTTTCGTATTTCGCCCCCATTTAAATGCGGCCGCCGTGTCCGGGATTCGATCCCGCGACCTAGTGCTGAGCAGCCCAACACCATAGCCACTGAGCAACCATGGCGGGTCAGATATGAACGTCATAAGGCCGACCCTCCTTTCAGAAGCAACAGACTGTGTTATTTAGAGGCCAAACCAGAGCGACCGCGATTTCGTAGTCTGTGACCACAAAATGTACACGGACGCCTAGTTTCAGTTTACTCATCACTTGTCCCCCAGATCATCTTAATTAATGTATAAAATCATTAATTCAGACGATGCTAATAAGTTAAGTACATGAAAAGTGTGAAACAGGTAGGTTAGGATTAGCACGAGAGAGAGACGTGGGAGAACAGATCGTGGCACGATCTGTCTGTCGTCTGCTCTCTCGCGTGTGTTTCTCGCGCTTGTTGATTGTCGATTTCAAATCCGATTGACCACTACATGCCAAAGTTCTAAGTTTATAGTTGGTGCGAGAAAATCGTCGCGCAATCTGCAACAGTGCTTTGAGTATAAGCAAAGGGTAAACATTCTAGCATAAATGCATGCTAGAAATAATACCTGGCCAGAAATTGAGCCTTGAAGGAGACCGCTGTAGTATATGTAGCTGTAGCACCGTAATCAGAAAGCAGAGATCAGTTGTTTCATCTTATGCAGTTTTTTTTTTCTTTTCTTTTAAAGGCAACGCAGTACTTCTTTCAAATGTAGCATGTGACAGATGGCGTGAGAGTAGCGAGGTTATAGTTTGGATAAGCGGACATAACATGCAGGACAAATAACGATGATCAATGATCTAACAAATTTCAGCTCTCTAAAGTCTTAATTAGTGTTCTTAGGTTTTACGTTCTGCCATCAGGACTTACGTTCAAGTCGCAGATTTAAAGGCTCTCATTCTCTAAGGCCATTCAATTTCGTAAAACTATTCTAGCTGAATTGCGCCCTAAGTTATGCCATATTTCTGTTAGTCACAATCATATGAAGCCAACAGACAATAAGCCAAGGTAAGCTTAGGGGAAATAACAAATAAAGATGAGGCTCCATGTCTCGTGATCTTGTTCCTTACATAGCGAAGGTCGCGACTCCGGCAGCTTTGATGCCTACAGGTAGCCAACGAGGGCTTATTGGCCAGTTTAGGCAAATCAACATAACCGGAAGCGGATCCTTAAGAATGACCTGTCTTTCACATCGAGGGTCATCCCTATGGACGAAACTTACGACCCTGATACAAAGCATGCAGTCGTTGCAGCGGAAAAGCCCAACGTCTTCACGAGTGAAAAAAAAGGTTAAGCATGTTTGAAGCTGGACAAATTGCATGCTCATTTTTTCCGGCATTCGCCGTATACTCGCCGTGGTGTTCTATGCCATATAAGGCAGGCCTTCCTCGAAATAAATAAATAAATAAATAAATAAATAAATAAATAAATAAATAAATAAATAAATAAATAAATAAATAAATAAATAGAAACGCCACGTTTCGTTAGGGCTTACATGGCGTTGCGCTGCTAAGTTAGAGGTCGCGGGATCGAATCCCGGCCGCAGCTGCCACATTTTGGCCAGGGCAAAGTACAGAAACGCCCGTGTGCCATGCAGTGGGTGCACGTTAAAGATCCCCGGGTGATCAAAATTAATCCGGTGTCCCCAACTACGGCATGCCTCATAATTATATTGTGGTTTTGTCGCGTAAAATTCCACAATTTAATTCTTAATTCACGCTATTCTGCATCAGGGATTCGTCACGAATGGCCAGGCTATGAAAGCAAGTTTTACTGCCAAATTTTAGGGAATTTGTGGGAGGCCATTGGGAGGAAATGGCCCGACCTGGGCCGCACAGGGAGCTGAATACCATACGACGACAATGCACTTCGTCACAGATCAATCCGCGCACGCGATTTTCTTGACGGAAACAACACGGTTTCTATATCCTGTACGCGTTAGATTTCGCTAACCCGCTGATTTCACCCCTTTCCGAAAATTAAGAAACCCAGCTCAAAGGTCGCCATATTGGCACGATTGTCTTAACCGAGCTCGAGTCGCAGAAGGGTGCTCTACTAGCTCCTTCAAGAAAGAAAACGTCCAGGACATGTTCGCAAAGTGTCAGGAACGCTGGGAGCGCTGTATTGCCGCGCAAAGGGTCTATATCAAAGGTGACAGTGATTGAATGTACATAAATAAATTCATCTTCATCATCATCATCATCGTCAGCCTATTTTATGTCTACTGCAGGACGAAGGCCTCTCCTTGCGATCTCCAATTACCCCTGTCCTGCGCCAACCGATTTTAACTAGCGCCCGCGAATTACCTATTTTCGCCGCTCCACCTATAGTCTACTGTCGCCCTCGATTGCGTTTTCTTCTCTTGGTACCCATTCTGTAACCCTAATGGTCCAACAGTTATCTAACCGGCGCATTACATGACCTGCCCAGCTCCATTTTTTTCTCTTGATGTCAATTAGAATATCGTCTATACCCGTTTGCTCTCTGATCCAAACCACTCTCTTTCTATCTCTTAACGTTATGCCTAGCATTCTTCGTTCCATCGCTCTTTGTGCGGTCCTTAACTTGTTCTCAAGCTTCTGTGTCAGTCTCCAAGTCTCTGCCCCATATGTCGGCACTGGTAAAATGCACTGATTGTACACCTTCCTTTTCAATGATAATGGTAAGCTTCCAGTCAGGAGCTGACAATGTCTGCCGTATGCGATTCAACCCATTTTTATTCTTGTGTGAATTTCCTTCTCATCATAAGGGTTCCCTGTGATTAATTGACCTAGGTAAACGTACTCCTTCACAGACTCTAGAGGCTGACTGGCGATCCTGAACTCTTGTTCCTTTGCCCGGTTATTCATTATTTTTGTATTCTGCATATTAAACTTCAACCCCACTCTTACACTTTCTCTGTTAACGCCCTCAATCATTTGTTGTAACTCGTCTGCATTGTTGCTGAATAGAACAATGTCATCGGCAAATCGAAGGTTGCTGAGATATTCGCCGTCGATCTTTACTCTTAAGCCTTCCCAGTTTGATAGCTTGAATACTTCTTCCAAGCACGCAGTGAATAGCATTGGAGAGACTGTGTCTCCCTGTCTGACCCCTTTCTTTATAGGTATCTTCCTGCTTTTCTCGTGTAAAATTAAGGTAGCTGTAGAACCTCTGTAGATATTTTCCAAGGTATATACGTAAGGGTTCTCTGCTCCTTGATTACGTAATGCCGCTATGACTGTTGGTATCTTTACTGAATTAAATGCCTTTTTCATAATCTATGAAAGCCAGGCTTATTATACTCTGCGGTTTTCTCGATAACCTGATTATGACATGGATGTGATCCATTGTAGAGTATTTCTTCCTGAATCCCGCCTGTTCCCTTTGTTGACTAAAGACCAGTGTTGCCTTTATTCTGTTGGAAATTGCTGAATATTTTATATAATACTGAGAGTAAGCTGATGGGCCTATAATTTTTCAATTCTTTAACGTCGCCTTTTTTGTGGATTAGTATAATGTTTGCATTCTTACAGTTTTCTGGGACTCTTGCAGTCGATAGACACTATGTATAAAGAGCCGCCAGTTTTCCAAGCATTATGTCTCCTCCATCTTTGATTAAATCGACTGTTATTCCATCTTCTCCTGCCGCTCTTCCTCGTTTCATGTCTTGCAAGGCCCTTCAGACCTCATAGCTAGTTACAGGAGGAGTTTCTGTATCCCGTTCTTTACTGTTTCAAATTGAGGTATCCTGACTCCTCTGGGTACTGTACAGGTCAGTATAGAACTCTTACGCTGCTTTTACTATATCTTCGAAATCGCTGATGATATTACCTTGCTTATCTTTCAGTGCATACATCTTGATTTGTCCTACGCCAAGTTTCTTTCTCACTGATTTCAGGCTGCGCCCAATTTTTCCGGCTTCTTCAGTCTTTCTCACGTTATAGTTTTGAATATCACTTATTTTCGCCTTGGTGATCAGTTTTGATAGTTCCGCGAATTCTATCTTATCTCTTCAGTTGGATACTTTCATTTTTTGTCGTTTTTTTTATTAGGTCCTTTGTTACTTGGGAGAGCTTGCCTACTGGTTGCCTTGGTGCATTGCCTCCTACTTCAATAGCTGCCTCTGAGGCCTACATAGTTACGGTTTCATTCATTAGCTCTATGCCATCATCATCTCTCTGTTCGAATGCTGCATATTTGTTTGCAAGTACCAGCCTGAATTTGTCTGTTTTTAGCCTTATTGCCTCTAGGTTAACCTGTTTCTTATGGACCAATTTTGTTCTTTCTCTCTTCAAATTGAGGTGAATCCTAGCCCTCACTAACGTATGATCACTGCACTTTACCCTACCTATCACTTCTACATCATGCACTATGCTGAGATCATTAGAAAGTATGAAGTCAATTTCATTTCTTGTTTCACCATTAGGGCTTTTCCAGGTCCACTTTCTGTTGCTACGCTTCCTGAAAAAGGTGTTTATTATTCGAAGCTTATTCCTTTTTGCGAATTCTACCAGCATCTCTTCTTTAGCGTTCCTAGAATCGACGCCGTAATTGCCAATTGCTTGTTCACCAGCCTGCCTTTTCCCCACTTTTGCATTGAAGTCGCCCATTACTACAGTATACTGAGTTTGCACTTTTCTCATCGCTAATTCAACATCTTCACAAAACTGATCTACTTCCTCATCATCGTGACTGGATGTTGGAGCGTAGGCTTGCACTACCTATAATCAATACCTCTTATTGAGTTTGATTACGACTACAGCTACCATCTCATTAATGCTGTAGAACTCTTTAATGTTGCCCGCTATGTCTTTATGGATTAGGAATCCTACCCTGTATTGCTTCTTATCTAGGAGACCTCTATAGCAGAGGACATGTCCGTTATTCAGCAATACATGCCTTGCCAGTTCTTCCAATCTCACTAAGGACGATGATATGCCAAACAATGTCTGATAGTTCTTCGAAGAGTCCTGCTAAGCTAGCCTCGCTCGAGAGGGTTCGGGTGTTAAACGTTGCAAGGGTCAGTTTCCATTGGCGGCCTGTCCGGACCCAAAGATTCTTAGCGCCCTCTGCTGCGTTACACGTCTGACCGCCGCCTTGGTGAGGTACTCCGCAGCTGCTGGGGACTGAGGGCCATTGGGTAATTGAGTGAGCCATTTGGGAGGGTGTGGCCGAATACTGCACCAGAGAGGCCAATTCATGATCTGGTGAGGGAGTGTCTTTGTTGAAGCTTTGTGGGCCTTCCTAATTTGGTTGTACCTGGATTAGTATAGCCCCACTCGCTCTCGGCATCTTTTGCCGGAGTCAGGCGTTACTCCAAGACTGCAGATGTTGTGCACTGGAGGAGGTGAATTTCAAGCTCACCATCATTAAAAAAAACTTGTAGAGGGATTCAAACTTCCGACCATGGCAACCGAGCATTCGACATAGCTCAGTCAGATAATCCCATAGGCGGCGCGGGTATATCTTATCGCCGACAAGTACAGCCCCGAGAGCCCTGCATGCCTAAAAGCTTCTTTGATTTATCCGCGATAGAACTCCATATAGAACGATTCCTAAACGGTTCTGGCCTCATAGTTCCGGAATTGCACGTGCGCAGATGGCCGTGAACTCGGCTAGGTAAACGCTACAGGCGTACTGACGCCCACACATTACGCAGGCGGTCTTGAATTCGGCTAGGCAAGAACTATACATCCGACTTCGACTACCGTTAAAAATAATAATATCGTGCACGATGCGCTCACTTCGAGTCAGTCAAAGTCAATTTCGTATATCTGAAATGCTTGAAAACATGCTTGAAATTTTCCGCGCAATAGGGGCCTTGCTGATCGCAGCAGGTGACACGGCATAGTATTTCTCAATGGTTCTAACATCGTGGTTTTGGAGTCACCCGTACGCATGCGGCCATGAACGCGGCTAGGTATACGATACATTTGCGGCGATCTTGAACAATACTTAAATGTAGTGTGGAAAAAAAAAGAAAACGAGAAAAAAAGAACTTTCAGCGCTTACCGGGATTTTACTAGTAGCGTGTTCAAAATTACATTCTTCAAAACAGAGCGAGTCTCGAAAATTTGTTATACCACCGTGTATGCAGGAGTACTGTTAACAGGAACACTAGCTGTATACAGGAACACTGCGGGGCGTTTTGTTAAACGCCATTTAAGATGCACTCGGCGAATGACGATTGTGGCGTACGAGATTCCGGCGCACGCGTTTGCATCTTTTCACGCCCTTTTCTTTTTTCTACTTTGCGTGATTAGACATATGGCACACAAGGGGCTTCAGACAAGATAACACGAAACAGCGCAAACACTAATCATAACTGGCTATCGCAAGTAAAATTTTGCGTGGTCTAACATCTTGGAGGTATCTATGACGCACAAAAGGCGTCACGGACCAGGCCAAACACTACTATGTGTGTCCCAGCTAACGTTAGTCAAGTTGTTCGACGAACAAAAAAAAAAGAAAAAAAAACACGGTGCAAGACACAACTATAGGACATAAGCTGCTCGGTCATTACAGACCTGACGACCGAGCACCGTAGGACTTAAAATCATATCTTGCACCATTTAAATTTAATATTTAAATTTTTTTTGTCGATCAGCTTGTCTAACGTTAGCTGGGAACCTCTATATATAGCACAATTTGATGTCGCAAGTAAAGCAACATGGTACAGGTAACCAACAAGATGCGTCGGATACCACAAGCGCACTTATACGTGAGAGACTGTACACTTATATAAAAGTTGCAATCACGCGAATTCTAATCTGGCCTCATGATATTAGTTTTTGCGGCTCGCCTCCATTTTCCCTCCCCTTAGCCATTTACTTAGCTGCACGCTAATAACAACCGAAGTGTTGCTATAGATACTTTCGAGGGAGTAACTTACAGTGCGGGCAGTTACTCCCGCATAAGATATACTCCATCTCACCAACTCGCTGCATGGCAGCGAAAGCTACGGGTTGCGTCAGCCAACCAGACTAGAGAACCAGTGCAAGGGCTCCGCCGCTGTCGGCCTCTGATCACCCTCGGCGCGACGCCGACTGAAAGGAAGCTCCATGGAAGGATTATCAACGCACAGTGGGCGATCCCTCCTCCCTTATCAGAACGCACAACCTGCTCTTCTTACTGATTGCATGGCTCCTGACAGAAGTCGTAGGCTTCGCTTCCCTGCAAAGAGTTGGTGAGATGGAGCATTTAGGTGCGAGTACACCGTTGTTACTGGAGTGAACAGAAAAGCTGATGCTGACCAGAGGCGCGTTTGGATTCAAATGTGTACCTCCTCTTTTCATTTGGCATTCTCTCACCGGTCTCGGACCGATAGCGAACATGACGATCCCGTTGTCAAGTGGCGATGTCGATTAGACAACTGCTATTGCTATGGACCAGGGACGTAGCCAGGGGAGTAAAGTGGGGGGGGGGGGGGGGTGCATGTACTCGGTGTACCGCCCCTCCCGTTTGAAAAAAAGTATTGGCTGCGCCAACCTTCTTCATACGCCAATGATGTGAAGAGGGTAGGTAAGATCATGGTATATGACGTCGCTCGGCACAATTCTAAGCATACGGGAAGCAGCGCTACTCGTTACTCAAAAGCAGCACGCCGGAAGACAGCACGAAATTGCTCACCCTCACCAGCCAGTGTATGCTGAATTCTGTCAAAAAAAAAAGTCGACTATTTTTGTCTCATCCCTTGAACATAGTGCAGAGCTGGCGCGTCATTGGCGCACAGAACACGCATATAACGGCTTGTGTCCAGCGTTTGCACCGTTTTTAAGGCGCAATGCTGCATAAACTATAGCCCTACTAGAAATGTTTATCAAATTCGGCTTCTCTGACTTACGTTGTAGCGTTCCTCACGTCTAGTTCATTGAAACAATTCGTACGTGCTTGCTTTTCTTAGCAAAACGCGATGTAAACGCAAGCGCGCCTATGCTGTCCTATGCAGGGCAAATCCGACCTCTAAACGCAATTAATATTGAGCATGGCAAAGTGCACACCTGTGTGTAGACCTTGCAGAGCTGTTGAGCGCCCAATGTTTGGTATGTATGCGAATGAGCGTTGGGAAAGTGTTTACCCATACTAGGCCGGAATAAAGCGCTAGCGGAGTATCTCCGTTTCGCCCAATGTGCGAAGCAGAGACATGTAGCAATGCGGTGTCTCTACGGCAGCAGCGCCTGTTTATGGCCCGCCCCAAAACTCTGCATACGACGAGGAATTTATCCTGACCCAGGAGTACCGTATTTGCACGATTCTATCGCGCCCCCGATTGTAACGCGCAGTTATATTATCGGTCAAATATATTTTAAAATATAACTCGCTCGATTTTACCGCGCACATCAAGTAACGGAGCCCGAGTCGACGCGTACCGTGTTGAAACAACTTTATGAAACATACAAAGGCACAAAGACACGTACACAGCTGAACCTTAGCAGCCAGTCGCTATCTGAGTCCGACGACGCCTCCGTTTCGTTGTCTATTGACTGCAGAAAATTATCGTCAGTGCCATCTAATGCATTAGAAATGCCACACGTACAGCAATCTGGAATATGGCGAACGCTAACCAAGGCATAAAAACACAGCATCCATTAGATGACAGTGTGGCTAGGTACGTTGCACTGGGCTTTCTTTCCTTCCTTCTTTCTTTCTTTCATTCTTTCTTTCTTTTTTTCTTTCTTTTGTATTAAGAAGCGCTTTCCTCTTTGATTTGCGCATACTTACGATTGTAACGCACGTGCAAATTTTAACGCACGTTTTATTTTAAAAAAGTGCGCGTTAGAAGCGTGAAAATACGGTACTTTATACAAAGCCCTCCATTTCACTTCCAATGAGCAGAGCATCCAGAAAGTTCAGTGTTACCCAAGCTAGTTCAACTTTTCTTCTTCTTTCAATGCAGGTTTACCTGCTTTAACGTTGCGTTTCCTTTTGTCTTGTGACTGGCGCAGCATGGCCTTAGTTGCTTTTGTGCCATTAAACCCAAGTTAATGAAGCTGTGGTAGAAAAAGAACAACATTTAGGGCTCGAATAGCAGTCGTTTAGGGATTCCTTGTTCGGTAAGTTACCGAGTTGTTTGAGGTAGAAGGTGGTGGTGCACGCTGATATTCTTAATGCTGATATGAACGTTGATATTCGTTATCAAAAACATTTTAATAAGATCACTGATGATTCACCTGAAGGCTAGTCGATCAATCTCCCAGTTAAGACAGCGCATAATTTTGTTGAGCAAATCATATTGCGATGTGTATTAGACTAGAAGACAGTTCAAGAACCCCCGTAAACAAGGAACAATACTCAGGCGAACCTTCCACGACGTGACGCAACACTGCTGTGTCGGCTGTGGGTAGGAGTAGCATTCACTAACACCTACAGCTATCGTATTGGAATGGCGTATTCACCAATGTGCGCTCAGTGCAAGTGTGAAGAGACCATCAGTCACCTTCTGTGCCACTGTTCTCGCTTCGATAATCAACGTGAGACTCTCCAGTGTGCCTTAAATAGACTGGATGACAGGCCATTTACGGAAGCGAAGATCTTGGGAGCCTGGCCTCACAGTTCATTGGCCCAGAAAGCAGTTCGAGCGCTTTTTCGCTACCTGAGGGCAACAGACTTGAGTGCCCGACTATAGACATCCTACACCTAAGTTCTCTCTCTCCCTCTTTCACTCCCCATTCCCCTCCCCACGTGTAGGGTAGCAAACTGGACTCAGTCTGGTTAACCTCTTGAAGGGGCAGCGCTAAAAGACGGTGACAGAAGGCAGGAACACACAGGACAGCGCTGTTCAGCGCTGTCCTATGTGTTCCTGCCTTCTGTCATCGTCTTTTTGCGCTGCCCCTTCAAGGTGTTCAACCAGTACCGACTCGCCCAAATGTCGATCCTTCTACTGGTTAACCTCCCTGCCTTTCCGTCTTCCCTTCTCTCTCTCTGTCAGGCGCTCAGTAACTGGGCACTCTCGGCAGCCATTTGAGGTCTTGCAGTGTTATCTTGCAGTTTGACGCTTGTGCTTGTATTCTCGAATATACGTGATCAATAAGTTCTGCACTGTTCTTGTTAATGGCATGAAGTGCCTCGTGTAAAAGGTATTAGTAAGTGGCACTCAGCATTAACAGTTTCTCCCCATTAAGTAAAGGAAGAAAGTAAAAAAAAAGACGTCATCCTGAGAACACTACATTTGGCGAATCAGTTCTTCGAAAGCCCGCAAGGTGGAGGTAGGTTCATCGAAGAGAAAATTGCCATCCACCAGACTGTGGTACAAATTTACAAAGGAAACCCATACGAATTTCTGAGATTTCGCTTTCTTTCTGAGAAATCCGTTGGATTTCTTTTGTAGCTTCGTGCCACTGTAGGGCGGATAGCAATTTTCTCTGTGATGAACCTACCTCCACCTTGCGGGCTTTTGTAGAACTGATTCGACACATGAAGTGCCCCTGTGCTTCAGGTTGTTGGTCAATGCGACCTCGCACTGCGACCTGTTAGCCTGCTGGTTAGATCGGGTGATAGAGCGACCGCCCTGGAGAGGCGGTGGCCCCGGGCTCGACCCTCCGTCCCAGGGCGAATTTTTCTTCAGCTGCGAAGCTGTCTTTATGAGAAATCCGTACGAATTTCCTTTGGTCCTTTGTCGGGGTGGATGAGAATTTTCACTTTCATTAGTGCACTTCCTAGTCCAAAAGCATCGTTGCCATAGTTTTCATTTCTCTGCGCTCACGTTTATTAACATTCGTCGAGGTTATCGACTATGAGTCCACAACAGTATATAACGAAAGCGTTTGCAACAGTCAAACGCAGATGAACGTTGCTACAGGTACTTCTCCACATGCACACAACAGTCGACGACGTCTATTAACGGGCTTATCCGATCGTGCACCAAGAACTTTGAACCCGCACGCAGTTTTTTTATTGTAGTAAACCTGTTCGAATAGATCGTGAATATACACCGCACGTGAACACAATGAAACTCACGACCAGAATAAAGGGTTCGCTTTGCAGTGATTACAAACTTCGATAACTCTTCCATGCTGAAGAAATTTTTTTCCTCTTATCTGTGATCTGGGATAGTAGGCTCTTTACTAGCAAAATTTGTATATGGTTGCAGCTAATTAATAGAAACAACAACAACGCTCGTAATACTGCGGTGGCCGGGTTATGAAACCCGGATTGTATTGATGTGAAAGACACGGTGCGAGCTACGGGCCGTATACTTGAACGCCGATGGTGATTTTAGTTGGCTATATACTATGATACTAGTGTTATAAATGACGCTCGATGACCCTGCTGTAAACGGCATGCGCGAAAACAGGTACAGTTAGTCCCTGTTACGCTGCAGTCGCTGGTTTGAACTACAAATTGGAAATTTTTTTAGGCCCCGATTCAATGAGTCCTTTGCTTCATCACATGCACATCCGATTAATCTGTTTCCTTCATCTTGGGGCCTGATTTAACTGTTCGCGCACATTAAAGCCTTCGACTAGAAATTTGCCGAAGGTACACGAAGGTCCTCCAAGTAAACGATATTGAACGACAGCTTTCTTAGTGCGTCTGCCTCCATCAGACTCTTCGGAGCCTTCCCGTCACTGAGCACTATAGTTATAGAGCAAGCGAACAGGTTGAGCGCAGTTGAAGGAGACAGCAAACAACAGAACGCTGCTGTCGTCTTCGTTTTTAATTTCGTCCGCGTTCGACGCGGTCGTCGCGATCGCCAACTAGCCGAACAACGCGTCCCATTAGGTACAAAGAACAAGGATCTGCGAGATTTACTCCACCTCGCCAATTCCGTGCAGTGCAGCGGACGCTATGGGCAGCGTCAACCAACACGTAAAGAGAAACAGAAACTTCCGTATGCGATCACCTTCAGCATGACGACGGCTGAATTGAAGCGTCACGGAAGGATTAGTAGCGCACAAAGGGCGGAGCCGGCTCTCGTTGCTGATTGGCAGACACGCTGCTCTACACACAGACTTGATGAGCCGCATGTATCTAATGGGCATTTCCTTTAGCGCTGTTGACACTTGCTCCATTCGAGCGTCTTATCTGAGGACATCTCATTGTGCACATGTGACAGTGACAATGGCAATGAGGTTTTTTTTTCTTTTTCGCATCAGTACAGTGTAACGATACGAAGCGGCGTGCGGAAAAAGCTGTCATTTCGACAGCTTGACAAAGCCGCACGCCCCGGCATTGGCGATTAGAGCAATGACAAACACCAATCAGCCTATAACTTTTCAGAAATCATACACAAAATTACGCAAATAACAAAGAAAATTGTGCACGAAATTTCAAGCTTACACAAATTTCATCCCAGGATGAAGTTTCTTGAAAGACGACAACCAATGTTCTTTTAAAGCTGGGTACAATAGCGATAGGCGAAGAATTTAGTAGTATGGTTTTATTAACGACAACGTTTTTATTTTGACTGCGAAATATCATAGTTTTCGTTCTTGTTGTATTTAACCTAAAACTATTTTGGCATGCCCGTTCGTCTAATTTCTGTGAGGTTGAATTGGCTTCGTCAATTAATTCATCAACTGAATTTCCTACTTAAGAAATGCTGGTGTCATCAGCGTAAATTACATAATTTGCCGCAGAGTTTATATTGGTAATGTCACTAATGTAAAGATTGAAAAGAAAGGGGCCCGAGATGCTACCTTGTGCAACATCGCAAGATACAGCAAGCAGACTGGAGAGATCTTGATTTATGTCCACTGTCTGGACACGCTACTGTAGATAGGATTTAATCAGGTGTGCAGCTTTGCCGCGGTAGCCATAGCGTAAAAATTTCTCCATTTCAGTTCAGTTCAGTTCAGTTCAGTTCAGTTTATTCAGACATACATTGCCTGGGTTGAAAGGACTAAAAGGCAGATGAGCTCTGCCTGACTAAGGTCCCTCCACCCATACATTTGCTCAGAAGCAGTGAGAATAAAAAAACAAAGAAAAACAATGGCTTTGTACATTAAAGCGCCACAAAAAGATTTTCATGAACAGAGGTCATATCGTGATTAGGCATTTTAAATTGAGTAACGGAATCACACAATAATGCAACACCCATAAGAAGCACAAACGCGTACATAAATGGCAACATATTAAAAAGTACAAAGTTTTTGCAAGCGTTATACAAAATGTAACAGAATTCCTAACAATGTATAAATGTTTGAAAACGCAGCAGAACACAGGGGTTATAGAACAATAAAAAGGTTTTTTTTTAACTCAAGAACTTATTTAGGACAGAGCACCAGACAGTAAGTACATTGTGACATTTTTCTTTAAACTGTGGGTAGAAGTACAGTTTTCAATAAGTTCGTGGATATGACTATTGTTGCGGAGAAAGTTAGGTATAAGGTAGAGCAATGTTTGATTACCGTAAATGGTTCTGAATAACGGTATTCTAAATCGCTCGTGTCGGAGATCATAGGGAACATTAGTAGGGTAGCACTGAGACATATAACTAGTCAATTCATTTCCAATTTCTTTGCGAATATACAAGGCGAGCTTCAGATTAAAAAGTTGGTTAACAGTAAGCAATTTTAGCTTGATAAAATATGGCGCAGTGTGTTCAGTTGGTTCCAGATTTTCTATGCAGCGAACAGCTCTCTTTTGTATAATTTTTAACCTTTCAAGGTTCGCTCCTGAAGTCGTACCCCATATTAAGAGACAGTAATTGAGATGAGAATGAACTAGTGAATAATATAACTGGAGCTTTAGCCAGTTTGGTACTAGAGACCTAAGTTTATATAAGACAGAAATTGATCTAGACATACTGGCATGTACTTTGTTGATTTGCGGTGTCCAACTGAGGTTTTCATGAAAAAGTACACCTAAGAATTTAAACAACGGGACACGCTCGATGTCATTATTTTTAAATCTAACAGAAATGGTGTAATCTTCGCGTTTATTTCTGCCTTTGAATAAAATATATTTACTTTTACTAACATTTAATTCTAGCTGGTTACACTCAAGCCAGTAAGAAAGCGATATCAACCATTCGTTCGCCGCGATTTCCAAATCTCTTAAACGGCTTCCAGAGAAAAACAAGCTGGTATCATCCGCATACAGAACTATAGAGGAAGATTGTGGTACCGGCACGATATCATTTATGTAGATAGTAAAAAAGAGTGGACCGAGTATAGAACCTTGTGGTACACCGAATTTCAAAGGCTGCAGCTGAGATTTATACCCGTGAAGGAACGTATACTGTAGCCTGTCTGTTAAGTAACTGCGTACTAATTGTAGAGCTACCCCTCGAATGCCGTAATGTGGTAATTTTTCAAACAGTATATTATGCTTGACCGAGTCAAATGCTTTTCGGAAGTCTAAAAAAATTCCTAGGGTGAACACCTTGCTATCAATATTCTTTGCTAATTTTTCTTTGATACTAAGTAAAGCTGTTTCAGTAGATTTTTTCTCGCGAAAGCCGAATTGTTCCTTGATCAGCAATTCATGTTCATCAAGAAACTTGGTTATTCTTGTTTTTATTATGTGCTCTAAAACCTTTGAGAATAAAGGTAACACCGAAATCGGTCGATAATTGTTAAGATTATTCAAAGGACCACCTTTGTGCAAGACCGCAACCCTAGCTATTTTCATATTAACTGGAAAAATGCCTGTTGATAATGCTCTGTTGCAAATATGCTGCAAAGGTGCTGATAAAAGGTTAGCAACGAAAATAATTGGAGTAGCTTTAATGTCATCATTACCGGCAGCAGTATTTTTATTTAGCTTCTTAAGAAAAGAGTTTATCTCTATTTCACTGCAAGGAGACATGAATATAGAATTCGTAATGCAAGAGGATATATATTTCTGTGCATCTAGCTGAGTGCTGGAAGATGAATATGCGCCTGAAGATGAAAAGTGGGAATTGAATTTATCTGACAAAGTCTCTTTACTGTATTCGACACCATCAGTAATTAGTGTACCAGGGATGCTGTTCTGTTGTTGACCAATAAGCAATCGTAATGTGCTCCAAATTTTTTTTAGGGTCATGAGAAACAGCAATAAACCTATTCTTGTAATATTCACATCGAGCTTTCTTGAGATCAGAATTTAACTTGTTTCGAATTTTCTTATACTCAATTAGAAGAGAGATATCTTTTAGATTAATAAATTGCCGGTACATAATATCACGGGCTTTTATTCTTTGAAGTAACTCTTTTGTTACCCATGGTTTTCTACATTTTTATGTGCTTTTTTCGCATAACGCAAAGGAAAAGCTTCTTCATAGCAACATTTAACTTTTTGTAGAAAGATGTCGTATGAAATGCTTGCGTTTTCTTCCTCGTAAACATCCGACCAGTCAACACACTCGATCATCGAGTGAAAAGCAGAGAGGCTCATTTGATTAAAACTGCGATAAGGTACTGGGGGAATGCGAGCAGGATGTATTTTGTTTTTTGGAACAGGAAAGATACAAAACACAGGTAAGTGATCACTCAAATCGACTGAAAAAATGCCCGGTATAACATCACTTTCATCATGACTAATTACACACAGATCAATCAAAGTTTGACTTAATCCGGTTATTCTTGTCGGCGAGCGTATAACATTTGTACAAGAGAATGACTCAATTATGTCTAAAAATTGTCCAGACTGTGAACTGTCTATTAGTAAGTCAATGTTAAAATCACCAACCAGGACAATGGGAAGCATTGCAGAGGACACATATTCAAAAACAGACGTAATATATTCAAAGAATGCTGTAGCTTCACCAGAAGGCGGGCGATAAATTGAAGCAATGACTGTTCCAGCACTCTTAACAACGATTGATTCATAATGCGCAGTAATACCAGAAAACTGCGACAAGACATCATAGGCAATGTCATCTTTAATATACAAAGAAGTTCCTCCACCTCTGCGACCTGATCTATAAACACCTTCAGACCTATAGCCGGAAAAGTGTACATCTTGAACATTCTGAAACCAAGTTTCCGTAAATGCAATGAAGTTAAAATTGTAATCAAGGGATTAAAAAAATGCCTCTGTTTCAAGTTGCTTGTTCCTCAAGCTTCTTATATTTGCGTGGAAAACTGACATGTTATCGCTTTTTCTGCGCAGGGTATGTACTAGGGATTTAAAAGAAGAAACATCGTGATACATAACCTTAGCGAAGTCAGTCATCGAAAGCAGAAATCACAACAACGAAAATTATAAGCAGTGCAATCTTGTGGCCGCTCAACGAATCTTATCAAGATCAGCTTCGCAATTGATGCGCACTGCCCGCTGGCCAGATGCCCTACGCATGAAAAGCTTTCCATCCTTTTGCCATGCGAACTCGTAGTGCATTTCCCGCGCCTTTGCCTTCATCATCCACAAAAGTTTCTTATTCTGCGGTGTCAAATTGTCTCTGAAATGTATCGCCAATTGAGCAGCTGTAAGTTCGTTTTTCTTTGCCATCCATTCATCGCGCATGACACGTGATGTGAAACGAACTAATATTACCGAGGCCCTGCCAGGCTTGGCAGGCAGCCTGTGTAAGGCCTCAAAGTCTGTACGGGTCAACTGAGGAAGGTGGAATGGAATGGTTCCATTCCATTAGAATGGAACCATTCCATTAGAATGGAATGGTTTATACGGTCGAAGGCTTTGGTAAGGTTCTCACAAATTCCGTAAGACCAATTTTCCCTCGTCAACTGCGGTTAAGATTAATTCTTTCTGAGCTAATAGCGCAAGCTCAGCGCTGAAACCCTTACGGAAACCTAACTGGGACGGAGTTATACGGTCATGTTTTTGTTTGAATTCAATAAAGTGATCTAAAATTACTTTTTTCTAGAATTTTCGAAAATGCAGGAAGGATTGATATGGGGCGACAATTACCCATGTCATTTTTATTACCTTGTTTGTGCAACACTGTTACACGAGCTACTTGCATTTGACGAGGAAAAACAGCCTGGTTAAGACAGAGGTTAAATATATAAGAAACACGAGGGGCTAAAATCTCGAATCCATCGATGTCTTTTGTGTTACTTATATTAAGGTTATTAATTATATCATTAACTTCAATTTCATTTACAAAAAAAATGTGCTTGTAACATAGGCAATGCTATTTACGTTATATTGCACAACGGGCATGTTAACGACACTAGTAAAGCGCTTATTAAAGGCGTCTGCAGGCAGTGTACCTGGAAGTTCCTGATCATTTATTTCTAGATTTGTAATTTTATCAGGCACCGCGTTCTGCTTTAAGACAGACTTAAGACTCTTCCACATAAGCTGTAGCACCGAAGAAATTTGCAAAGTAGTCACGCCCTGCTTTATTTTTATATATGTCCTTATCCAGACGGTTACGGCATGATTTAAACTGAAGAAAAAGCCCAGCATCTTTACTTTGAGTAAACTTGTAATATATTCTCCTCGATCCTGAAAAGGAGGGCTGAGCTTATCCAAGGTTTCCAATTTTTTTTTCGTTTGCTTAACACGGATAGCGAGAATGCTGGCTGCATATATTGGTTTTAGAATACGAAGAAATATTTCATAGGCCCTTTTTGCGTCGCTGCATTTCAACACTTCTTCCCAAAGAAATATATTCCATTTGTTCCCGAAATCTGGAGAAGTTTTCTTGTGTAATTTTCTCTATAATGTGAGTTAATATGGGCCTCTTACTACGTACAGGTACCTTACAACAAAGGAATAAAGGTAGGTGATCACTGAGATCATAAGCGCTTTGACGTTTGCATAATTTATATTTGTAAAAAAAGAAAGTCAATTAAAGATGAAGAATGCTGAGTGATCCTAGTGGGTAGGTTAATTACATTCACTAGGCCATTTGCTGTCAGTAAAATATCAAGTTTAAACTTCGAGAAATCATTCTTCATCATATTAATATTAATGTCTCCATCACAAATAAAATCAAAGCAATTTTTTTGTTTTACAAATTCTGTAATTGCTTCTATATAGTTAAAAAAAGTTGACACAGTGCCATTGGGAGGACGATAGCAGACAGTTATTATCATATCCTGTCATTTGATTGACAAGATTTCGCAGTGATGTGTACTTGCAGAGAGTTCGGGCAATAGTTCACATGTAAGTCCTTCCCTAATCAAAATGCATACCCCACCGCCGCGTGCATAGGAACGATTTAGATAAAAGGTATTATAGGATGGAAGACGGAAAACATCTGCATTGTCAGTACACCACGTTTTCGTTAATAATATTGCAACAAATGAAAGCTGTAGTTGTTCAAAGAACAAACAAAGTTCACATTTACTTAGAACTGACCGGATGTTCAGGTGAAAACATTTAAATGATTTTAGGAACGCTTCTCCTACCTACTGCTCACATACTCGGGGCAATACGTAAGTTTCCCTGTTTGCGTCGGCCATATGGTTATCAGCAAATGACACCTGTCTTAGCCGAGCTTGTCTAGATCAGCCTCGGCGAGAATCGTCACCGCCTGGCCACCGTCGGGTTTGCATGCGCACGCATATTTGTATTTTGCCCTTTTAGCCCACGTTTTTGTTTCGTGCAGTAAAGCACGCGTCCTTTTCGTCACATTTTCGTTTATGAAGACCTCGTGATCCATATCACGCAGCTTTCTCCTGCTTTGCCACCAACAGTCCCCATCAGTCTGCCCGGGCAAAGCGACAGATAATACTAGAGATTTTTTTTTTTTCTTTTTGACGGCTGACGGTGAACCACGACCACGTCATTAGCCGTTAGCTCTGGATGCTCAAGCTGCGCGGCTAGCACATTTATATAGCTTATCGACCAGATTTTCTTTTTCCGTGTGCCTGATGCCGTGGAATTCAAGATTAAGGCGCAGGCTCTTCAATTTAAGGGCGTCAATTTCGGCTTGAAGCTGACTGACGTCGCTCTCGCTTACCTCGAGTTTTACAGCGAAGCTGTTTATGCGGACTCTGTGCCGTCGTTGTCGGACTTCGCTAAAAAGGGGCCACGTGACCTGGCGGGAGAGGGAGAGCTCAACAGAGGAAAAGGGGTTGGAGTGAGCCCTTTCCCCCTGCGAGAATGCTATCTTATACGGTGGTCACACGGCGCATTTTCGGCCATCGAGCCAGATCGGCATCGAATTTATTGACGATTGATTCCACCCTGCCGCGAAAGAAACAAGTGTTATGCTGGTGGTTTGCGGCCAACGAACAGCGCCCAGCGATTGAAACGCGATACTAGGAGCGCGCGGCTGCCGGCACTTCTTGCTGCCACAAGAAGTGCCAGCAGCCACGTCAATCGTCAAAACAATCCAACCAATCGTCAAAACGATTGCAGCGCCATCATCTCCAGTGGTGGGTTTTGCGCCCAATATACGGAGCTTTGGATTAGTGGTTCCGCACACTCCATCCCAGCTACAACTATGGGGAGACAACGAGTAGTGCGTACTCCTGAGGAAGAAGCTGCCTACCGCGAGCGTCAGCGAGAGTTGGAGGTGAAACGCGCAAAAAAACACTGCATGGGGGAACCGCAAAAAAAGTACCCCTAAAGCATGCTCACCACGCGAAGCACGCAAAAGCGAAAATGAAGTGAAACAATGGTAAAACAAAAGATCTACAATACAGACTGCTTGCGAAGTTTGACTTCCATGGTTTAACGCTCGGTGTATAACTAACACAGCTTCGCTGTTCCACCATCTTCACGGACTGGAAGGGGCTGTGATTTTTCGGTTCGGCGCTTTAGTTCCTTAATTTCCTGTTCCATTTCTGTGCTTGCGTTGTCGCGGTTCATCGTACTGCTCCGACCAGAATTACAAAGAGTCCTCAATGCCTTCAACTACTTCCTTCAGCGGCAACAATTGGTCAAGCTTCGAAGTTATATTCTCTAACATAATCCGAATGTCTTGTTGATCAGAATCATCCCTTGCACTCTGTGGCGGCACTCGAATTTTCTGTCACCGGCAAGTCGTGCAGCGCCAAGCTAGACGGCACGCTTGTCCCTTAGTCTTTAGCGTAGTATCAGAAATTCCTTAACATTTTCCGGTGAGAAAAGTAAGAGTACAGTCACTGCACGCAATAAAGGAATCCGACTCAGTGAGCCGTAACCTCGCAAGTCGAACATATCATATTGGAAGTCATGCTCACTATTTGGCAGCAGCAGCAGCATGAAGTACAACGCCGCAGGTAACAAGGGGAATGAAGGATTCAGAAAC
Organism: Dermacentor albipictus; assembly: GCF_038994185.2. Taxonomy (NCBI): domain Eukaryota; kingdom Metazoa; phylum Arthropoda; class Arachnida; order Ixodida; family Ixodidae; genus Dermacentor; species Dermacentor albipictus. The sequence continues at coordinate 243,832,014 of NC_091821.1, read as the reverse complement.
ACTAACCTGCGAAAAAGCAGGCACTGATTTAGGCGATGTTCCCTCGATGCCGCCGCTGCTTCCAATGCGACGCAGTGCTTGATTTCGGCCGCGTTATAAGTTATTCGTCTACAGTGGCGCTTGATGAAAGATGCGGCTGGCTCCGGTAAGATGCGACTGGTTTGGCCACGAACTTCCGCAGCCCCTCGTCAGCAGCAGCCAAGGTGCGATGAATGCCGTCTCAAGAGAGTCGATGCGCACCTGCGAAAAAGCAGGGACTGATTTAGGCGCAGTTCCCTCGATGCGCCGCTGCCGCCTATGTGATGCAACAACCCGCGTAACGGAGAAAGATGCTTACGAAAGTCAAGGCAATGTGACGTTCCTATATTACTATTGCGCAAAGCATTTCCCAGAGGCTCAGCGACACCGACGGATCTTACCACCGCGAGGAAAAAAAAATAGTTTCGCAAGCTTGAACTCGGACAATGACACGCATTCTTATGAAAGGCAAATGCTTCTAAAGATGACAGCCTTTGTCTATTTATATATATATTCAACGTGAGTCCGTAGGCAAGCCCGTGAATGCAACCTACTGATTGACATTGCCCATTCCTTCCTTCGCTACTGAGCATTTAGGTTGTATAAGAGAGAGCGAGAGGGAAATCGCGTCATTGCTCACGTATATGACACATATACCAGGTGTCCCAGATAACTTGGACCAAGATTTAAAAAAGAAAAAGCTATAGAGAAATTATACCAACTGCGTATTAGCGGTAGCCGTGTGTACTTACAACCAGTAATTTTCAACACTAAATATTAATAAAAAATTAAGGGGTTTTACGTGCCAAAACCACGAATGATTATGTGACACGCCGTAGTGGGTGTCTCCGAAAATTTCGACCACCTGGGGTTCTTTAACGTGCATCTAAATCTAAGTACACGGGTGTTTTCGCATTTCGCCCCCATCGAAACGCAGCCGCCATGGCCGGAATTCGATCCCGCAACCTCGTGCTTAGCAGGCAAACACCATAGCCACTAAGCAACCACGGCGGGTACACTAAACATTAATATTATTTAATATTAATTTGGTCGTCATTTTAATTATTGCTTCAACCTAAAACATATCAATTCTAAAATTGTGGAGTACCTCAATAACCTCGGATACATTTTTTTTTTTCGTGCTAAAATATTTCTCGTTGTTTTCGCCCAGAAAAAGCAAAAGCCTACGAAATACGACAAAAAAAAAAAAATCACCGAGGATCACGATACTCCCTAATGCGAAATTTGAGCCCAGCTGTACAAGTGTTTTCATTCCGCGATATATTGGCTGGCGCGGACAATCCGTTTCGTGCGGTACGTTGCAGACGGAGCGGTGTGTGGCGCGACCGCCTCGCTAAAATCGGGAGTTCGCGAGAGGCGGTTTACCATTCCAAGCTTGGTTCTGTCCAGCTACGTCGCATTTGCATATTTTTAAATCTCGGTGCATGATAGTTGTGACACCCTGTATATTTTATGCCTGAAGTTTGCTAAATTGAAACAGCACTCGGCTGCATACCCACGTATACCTACATATATATACTTATAGGATGTAGTGAAGCAGTCACCCCCCCCCCCCCCCAACAAGCACTGGCCATTATACACACGGAGGAACACAGCGGTTGCAAACGAGGGAACATGCACAGGCTGTCGCAGGTAAAAGCATTGACGTGTACAGCCTGCCCCGGCAGAGGGCGCTGCGGCTCCTGCTCCTGCGGCTCCACCGACAAATAGATCGAGACTGGGCGACCGTATAGCAGCAACAGGAGATGGCTTCCCGACGACGGATTTTGAACATTTGCTCTCGCAGACCGTAACCAGAATCGCTGTTCATTGCGATCGTGCCGTGTCTTGGTAACGCCCAGTCGTATACGTGGAAAGCGCGAAGGCTGTGTTTCGAATCTGTGGCCGATCTGCTTGGTTGGGCAGTAAGCGGTTGTTTCACTCATCTATACAATGCGAAAGGAAGGGAATCGAAGGAAGCTTCTGCTGATTGCATAACTGTCTAGCTACTTCTGCTGACACCTGAACGGCCGTCAGCAGCAGGGAGCGGCGTTTAGGGGGAAAAGGACGTGTAGGGAGAGCTAGATACTAGCGCAGGAGCATTAATGAGACTATTTACAAATATATATAAGTAAATAAACAATATCATCGTGAAGCACTATAGCTCGCTTGTACTGACACTTCGGGGAAGTGTTTGTGATCCGGACCCTGCACAAAGAATTGTTTATAGTTCATGTTATAGAGCAGCCGAGATGCGAGTATATATAGAGACTGTTCAAGGAAGTCATTGCGTTTTGTGAGCCGCCTCCCACGCGCGAGAGGGGTACTGAAGCTCTGGAGGGCAAGAACTCTTCTCGTATTGTGAAAACACCGGAGCGACAGGAATATATCTGTGTACAGGCGCGTCACCGAATGACATTGCAACAGATTGGGGCACGCGCGCTGCGTACATATTCTTCACGCTTTTGACAAAACAAGAAACAAACAAAAAGATTTGCTGGTTCAGCACACACGCCCATCGTGAAAAGGTCTTGCGAGATAGCTTCAATGTTGTACTACGAGTCTATGCGGACAAAAATTTGCCATTTGTGCCCGCTTATCGACGTTATAAAGCTTATATTCGCTGTGTTGCACGACCTTCCAAACGTGGCTCTGACATGACCTTGCATGACTATGAAAAGACTAGAAGATGTACAGTACAAGGGCCCGTGATAGTCAGCCAAGCGAGCCAGGATAAATGACTTGTTATACACACTGCAGCTGAGAAAAGGGCGCTCGACTGGGAAGAGAAGAAATACACGTGACGAGCGCTCACTTCGAACTGATGCCGTGAGCCCGCGCAACATGCACAGCGAAATGCTTTCTCTTTCTATAGTATCGTCTTTCAGAAGCAAAGTAGCTCTGACGCCAAAAGGAATGTGTCGGTAATGAGCAAAAGATGTAAAAACATCGCGAATTAATGTAGAAATTAACAGCTATCGACTCGAGCGTTGATGTATTGTGATACCAAGCAAGCGCGCAAACTTGGAACTGCATATACCTACCGTTAAGTGTTCCTCTGATGATTCTTCGGGAAATCGCCGCAATCGCGCACCTGCACCCGACGACAAATGCTTGGCTAGCAAACTGACGATTGCGCCGAGTGGATGCGCTACTGACGTCAGCGTCAAGGTCGCTATAGTGCTCGCTGTGACGAGTTGGTCGGGTATGACTGCTCGTCGCATCGAGTCCTTTTGTCAAGGAAATCGGGACCAACTTCGAGACGAGACCAGCCGAAGCAGTAATTAAGAACAGTTCTAGCATCGATGCGCGTTAATAACATGTCGGCAATTATTTTATCCTGCAAGAGAAAAGGGAGTGATCGCAATGCCTTTATAAGGGAGTAACTCCTTTTCCCGTATGCAGTATCTTCATGTCCGGTACACCCTGATACAGTACGCCACTCTATAACTCGGCACAAGCAATGTACACATACTCTATCGTGGAGCAAGAAAATTTTACAAAATAAATACAACTGGGAAAAGCAGTTGCTCCCTTACAAAGGGAGCAACTGCTTGCAGCATTATGCTGTCCTCTTAAACAATCCGGGATAACACAACTTGAAAAATGACGCTATACGCACAGCAAATTTTACCAGGTGCATCGCTTGTCCGCACGTGTGTCGCCAGCAGCGCCGGTGCAAGGTTAGACGCGCTTCGTCCGCCAAGGGTTTCTCTCGTGCCAGTCGAGATCCATGCCAGAACATGCGTTGGCCCACGCGTGGGATCGCGTCTTCCGCAAACGCTTCTTAAGCGGCACGAGAAAAGTAAACACACGAACACACATAAAAAGGTGAGAAGGAGTGGAGAAAGAAATAACTGGGGAGCGCGTTATTATAAACCGCGCGCAATTAAGCGCCGCCAGCCGGAGCGGGAACGGTCGGCGGGATCGACGAAACCGCAAAGCGCGCGCGGCGCCGTTGACGACGCGGCAGGCGGGGCCCAGGTGAGAAGTGGCGTCGACAAGCGGGTGGTTTCACGGGCGCGCGCGGTGCTCGTCCGCGAAGGCGGCCCCTCACCTCGGTTCGGAAGAACCCGCTCGCGGGGCCGCGCGGTCTCGGCCGGCGAACCCTCCTTGCGCAATGCGGGAAGACGTGGGCGCCACGGCGCGCGGGCGTGTACACACAGCGTCGCGTCTCCCACCGGCTGCTGCTCACCGCGCGGTGCCGTCGATGACTCCGTACACCGGTGCGGCGGCCGCCGGAAAGAAAGAGTTTGCGTAGGCTCGCAAGTCGAGCAACACCTGTGGCCACCCGAGTGCCGGCCGGTCACTTCGGACGGCCGGGTCATCGCAGGAACGGACGTTTCCGCTCTGCCCGTGCCGAAAACACGCGTCTCCCGTCAGCGCAGCGTCCACTGCGCGAGAGACGAACCGGGAAGAGTTCGGGTGTTACCGATGGCACAATGAGGCGCGCGCCGCTCGGTCAAGGCTGTGTCCTCTGCCCGGGAGACCGGATGCCCCGCTGAGTAGTATACCGTTGGCACTGCTCGAGCTTTCTTTCTTTCTCTCTTTCTTTCTTTCTTTCTTTCTTTCTTTCTTTGTACATTCTCTTCTTTTTCAGTCTAAAATGGAAAGCGGTGCGTCCCAGTTTCCGTCTTTCCGCCACCTGCACGGCGCGCGCGGCAAACTCATTTGTCACTGTTTTAACTTACCAGCTGGAGCATTACGCGTCAGAAGAGCATTGGGCCAGTCGGTGACGCATATTTGAAAAATGAAGCGCCAGACACGGGCCCACAAGCAAGGCGACGCGTGCGTGACGTCCCGTCCGTCCTTGTGGACTCTTGTTATTGCGCTTCAACATTTTCTAAATAAGTCGTACACATGCAGCTCGCGCAGGCAACAAAGTGTTTAATAATGACGCGCTTCTATCTCAGCTGCTTCAAAACACTGCAGATATCCGCATTGCAAACTAAAATACCATTGACAACACTCGTCGCTGACACGCACGAAAACAAATATGAAACATATATGCCAGGTGGCACAATTCCACATAAAACAATAAGATCACAAACACGTGAAGCGGTGCGAAATTTCTACTCAATCCAGAGAGTTGTATACTACAAATGGAAGGAAGTAACGTAAGGGCCTGGGGGAAAAATAGTAAATAGCGGACGAAATAAGCGGACAAGGTAAAGGGCAGCTAGGGCCCGCATTCACAAGAAACTTGTTACGCTAACGTAGAACTGATTGATTACAAGAAGAAGAGCCAGCCAATAGTGACGTTGGACATATATTAGTGAAGGTAGCCGGCCAACAGCAGACAGTTAATCTTACAAACGAGAAGCTTCGCGAATTCAGCCCCACATTCTTTAGCAAAGTGAGTGACAGTAATCATATTCAGGAACGTATAACATTAGCTCGGGCGCAACGAACACTCAAGACGCGGATGACATTATTCATTGACGACGCTTCTGGCTGAGAATACTACCTACCCTTTTAATTTTCTTTCTTCTTTTTTTTGTTATATATAACATGCCAAGCGACCAGAAATCTTGAGGGCTGGCGAATCTAATTTCGTACGTGGAAGAACGCGGTGATTCAGGCGGACGGGTCTCTAATGTGCAACTTGCCGGCGATATCTCGAGCGCGGTTTCGCAAGCCTGCAGAGTGCGCGATCAGAAGCGAGCGACGAAAGGCGCCGCCGCCGCCATATATCCGCGCGCTGGTCGGCACCGCCGAGCGCGCTCCTTGGGACCGGCCGCTTCCTTGGCCCTGCGCTAATTGGGCGCGCGCTCAACGGCGCCGCCAGCACCGAGCGCGTACGGGGCCGTGTGCTGGCCCGAGTTCCTTCCGGTTGTGGACTTGCCTGGTCCAATCGAGCGGAGCACAAGATAGAAAAGAAAGAAAGAAAAAGAGGTAAAATGAAAACACTTTTGTTCACAGTAGGCATGTACGCACCTGGGGCCGCATTCACAGAGTGCTCTCAACAGGCTAGATTTGTTCGGAAAACTCCAGCCTACCATTGATGTTGGACATATTAACGAAGGCGGCTGGCCAATAGTAAAAAGCACTTACGAACGAAACGCTTTGTGAAATTTGGCTCTTGGGGTATGCTTCGCTCGTTACTGCTTTTATTTCTTGTGCATGGCATCACGCACCGAGGAGTTGTATTTTTTTCTTTTTTCGCTTGGAATCAAGAACTGGGCACTGCAGCCATCGCGGGCATAGGCTGCGACTATCTAACGGCATTGGCACAGAACGCGTCATCACGTCTAATACGCAAAGAACGAGGCCCGTATTCAGAGAAAAAGCTCTTACGCTATAATTGTTCGGTTCCTAAGAGCGAATTTCAGCCAATCCCTATGCTGCACATATTATTAGCGAAGGCGGCCAGCCTATTACAAAGGGTACTTACGAACGAAAAGCTTTGTGAATGCGGTCCCTGAATACGATGGGCCTGTATAGTTATCTGATACGTGAAAGCATTTTCATATTGGCCGGCGTTCGGACGCCCGCCAATCACGATTGCGGTCGACGTGATAACGAGACCATCCCCGCGGAAATGGCCACATCGCGGTGGCCACTATACGTAACATGTGTCATCTCTTTTTCTTCTATATATATATATTTTTTTACTAATGGCCCAGGGCTCGAATTCACGAAAGGAGTTCTTACAGTACAACTGCTCGTAAGAGCAGAATCAAGCCATTCGCGGCGGTGGGCGTATATTGATCACGAGGGCGGCGGGCCAAAGGCAAAAAAACACTTACGAACGAAAAGCTTCGTGAACTGGTGGTAGCGGTGTAGCAACAAGCGGGGTTAGCCTGGCATGCTTTCTCCGCGTCTTGAAGAAAGGCAATCAACAGTTATGTAACTATGTTCCCGACATACTGATAGAATAACGAAGCTTTCGCAAACACACCCGGTATTAGCCGAACGTTTGACTGTTTACATGTGTCACCGGACCCGAAACTGAGGGAAACGTTGGTACTCGTAACGGCGTGTTTTCGGGGTTTCTTTTTATCGTAGTTTTTTCTATCGTAGTTAGTGGCCTATCCCTCACAGTGGGTTTGTGCCATTAAATAAGGAATCATCATCATCACCATGATCATGATGATCATCATCATCAACAACAACAACATTGCCCCTAAGCGGGGCCAATTATCGCCTATCTATAGCTGTTGGATTCGCCAGCCGGTCTGTCCTTACGAGAACGCTATAAAGCCCTTCCCTTTTTTCGGGGTTACATCCAATAAAAGGGCAACATTTTATGCTTCCCACCTGGTAACGTGTCATTACGACCGATCTTTTCGTGAAACATAGCTCCTTCGGCATCTCTGCGTCGAGTTTCGAAACGGGGAAGTCGGAAAGAAGAAGAAAAAAAAAAAACGAAGCATCGTCGGAAAGTTGATAAGATGTATATCGGTCTAAATCGTGAAAAAAAAAGAAAAGCACTTCGGGGCTGCGAAAACAGCGGCTAAATAACGATAGCTCACCATCGAAAGAACAGAGCCGACACGTCCCTTGAATAACTGCACATAAGCTCGCATTGGCCAGCAGCGACCGAGTATATAGGGCCGCGGACGATCGACCGCTTTGGGCCACATTCACTGCACTGGCCGAGAATGTGACGAGAGAGACCCGCGCCAACGGACGTATTTCCCCGGCTGCGCAATTTTTTCCACGCCTCGTCGAGCGCAGAACTGAGGACGCTGCAGAAACGTCGTCGACGAATGCCCGTCGCTTCGACATCTCGCGGGTGTGCGCGCGACGCGACAACGGCGTGGTCGATCGAGAGCGCGCGCGGCGACCGCGGCCCGGCCTCCACGAGGAAGCGTCGCGCGGTTACGTCTAGCGCTCAAGGCCGGCCACTTGCTCGCGCTTCGAGATGTGCCGCTGCAGAGTCAGCGCGAAGCACAGGCGTGCCGCCTCTCAAGGCAAAATAGTTACGTTGCGTGCGCATTTTAGCTTCGGCCGACGGGGGTCGCCGCCATCTTAAAATCATTGCGCGCGACATGCGCGCCAACTTGACCAGACGCTGATCGCTGTTGGCAAACTGCATGGTCGCAAAATAGCGCGTCCACAACAGCATTCGTCCGTCAGACCGGTAGATGTCGGCTTTGAGGTCTCTGGATCTCAATGCCCGAGCGATGTTTAGACGCAAAGCACATGCTACGCAAGCGTTTCAACGCGGACATTTCGTCCTCCGAGGGGACTGCGGAAACTTTTTTTTTTTAAAACAGTCACGCTCGTCTTGGCACACAGAAGGAAGGAATTGATTGGTAATTAACCGATTCCAGCCGTTTGGAAGCGTGACGAATTTATTGTCTTCCTGTAGCGCTCACGTAAAATAAGAGTCTCGCGGTGGCGAGCTTCGCATTGGGCGTATCGAGAAGAGAAGCGCCCGCTGATTGGTTAATGCAGCCGAACGTCCCAAGTTACACAGGGCCTATGAGAGGCGTAGTGGGAGAGGGGGGGGGGGGGGCTAGCTCCGGATTCGTCTTTTACCACCTGAGGCTCTTGAA